>NW_020799112.1:10769911-10812154 GCF_003259725.1 Athene cunicularia
GGCCTCAGGGCGGGCTGACAGGCGCGGCCCCGCCGCCTCACGGGAGGCCCGACTGCCGCCGCCGCAGAGCGCCTCTTTTACTGTTGTTTAAGGGAAAATAAAATAAAATAAGTCCTCCCGCGGACAAACACGGTGTTTTCGGGCCGTTTTGGGATGACTTGAGGGGGGAAATCCAGCTACCGCCGTTGCGGTCAGGGGGCCGCACGGCTGTTGCCTAGGCCGGTGTCACTCCTTACCTCAGCGTGGCCGCTTGCAGGCTGTGGGTGGTTTAATTCTGTTTCCCAACCGATTTTGGAGGAGAGGGATTTCTGTTCTGTGGAAAATACACGGTGAGTGGTTGTTGTTTTTTCCCTGAAAGCAGGGTTTGGGGTTTGGCTTTTCCAGGGGATCAGGAGCTCTCATTCTACCACAGAGCTAGGGCACAGCAGCGGGTGCAGGAGGGGGTTAAAAGCTCTCTTCCCTCAGAGTTTTAGTTAATTCTCCTGTTTCAGCATCTAGGTCTGGTTTTGTCTTTTATTCTCTTTTTCATTTTGATAGTATGAAGAGGAAAGAACCAGACAGTGGCTGAGCTGAGGCTGGGGGAATACTGTATCTATTTCAGGGAAGTCTGAGGTAGGCAGAAGAAAAGGTCCAAAACAGCCAAAAAATTAGAAAACTGTGTTTGGTCCCATCAGTATTGTCTGTCTCCAGGCTAGAGAGCCGCTGCTGCTTTTTCATGAAGGAACAGGTAATGGCTCTCCTGGCAGAAAACTGAAGCTACAGAGAGGATACCCTTTCTGCCACAGCCATTTCATTTCAGCCTGTGCAAGGTCACTGGCAAGGGTCTGTCGTCCGTCCCCCCCCCTCAGCTTTCTCCCCATATCTAATTTGTCGGGGTAAGTGTGGCACATAACTGTTCCCCACTCCTTGTGTTGTCTCACCTTTCCTATGTTTGCTCGCAGTCAGTCTTGCCACGGATATGGGGTGACACACTGAGTGACACCTTGGTTTGAGTAAATGTTTGTTGGCCTTCAAATACATAGGAAGGTAGTGCAAGGATAAAATAATAACCCATTCTGCAAATCCAAGATGGGCAAGACTGGGAGGCATAAGCTTAAATCTTTGTAGGCTGGACTTTGGTTTCTCCTGTGTATGGGAGAAGTGGCCAAGACAGCAAAGGGGATTTGACTGCAGAACTGGGGGTTTCTTTGCTGCTGGTCACAGGACGGAGGGGTGACCTTGCAAGAAGGCTTCCAGCTCCACTTTCTGATTTCTCACAGAATCATTCAGGTTGGAAAAGACCCTTGGGATCATCGAGTCCAATCATCAGCCCTACTCTACAAGTTCTCCCTTACACCACATGCCCCCAACTTTCATATAAACGACACTTAAACACATCCAGGGATGGTAACTCCACCCCCTCACTGGGCAGCCTATTCCACTGTCTGACCACTCTTTCTGTGGAAAATTTTTTCCTAATTTTTTCCTAATTTTCTCGACTTAACCCCTGCAGCATCGGCTTTGCATTCCCTCCCTGTACCATGCTGGCGTACAGACTTGGGTCAGACTCGGCCGATGTCAGGGGCCCTCCTCCTCAGCAGGACTGTCCCCCCTGCCCTCCAGCCTCGCCGTACCATTGCTTTGATCCCAGCGACCACATGAGGGTGCCAGTGCTGTTCACCTGCCACGCTTTGCTGCAGTGAGCAATGAGCTCCAGCGTGTAGCTGCTTTCCTGGGTTCAGGCCAGTTTTGGGGGACACCCCTGTCCCAGGGACCCTTGTGCTGCTCCTGCGAGAGAGCATGGGGCATGTGTGTATCTGGTGGGAGATGCAGGGAGGCAGGCAGCCTCCTCGGGGGATGCAGAGATGCGGAGACCCTCTGATACTTCTGAAACGTCCTCTCTGTGGGCACAGCTACACCAGAACTATCTTCAGGGAAGGGAGAAGCAGGGATGAGCGGATGGTTTCCATCGAATCGAATCCCACTGCCAAGGGTCTCTGTAGCCAAGCACTGCATTGATGCAGCTGATCCACTGCAGGGACCACGAGCGGGGTTGGCCTGCCTGGCAGTGCAAGGGAAAGTAGACCCTAAGCTCTTGAGTGAGCACAGATTGTGTGAGGGTCTGTGGCTAGCTGCTGGTCTCAGAGCTTTGGATTTGTGTTTTGTTTTCCTTTTATTCAGATTGAATTAAAACAAAGACACCCTCTTTGGTAGGAAAAGCAAACATAAGGTCTGTCTGGATAAAGGGGAAAGCCCTTCTTTTGTACAATAGCTCAATGGGTAGAGCATCCTCCCCAAGGAAGGGGGAAGGCTAGGTTTGATCCTTGCTTCTGCCGGAGGGGAGATGCAAACCCTGGTCTCCACAAGACCCCAGAGAGTACTACAAACAGCAGGCTGTGAGCATGTCTGGTGCGGAGACTTTTTCTTGCTCTTTCCTGTTATTTTAAATAATTAATGATTTGATGGAGCAGGGAGTGGAGAAGGCAGGTGTCCTGTCTCCCTGGAGAGCAGTCTGTGCACCCGGCGAGACAGTCTTGCTCTCTCTCGATGAATATTTAAGTGTCTTTAGACAAATTGGAATGGCGCCAGCAGGAATGACTGAAAAGGGCTGAGCCCTTTCCACTGGGTACCCTAGTGTCTGGGGGCTGGGGAAACAGCCCTCAGTAGGGCAGGGAATAATCCCTCCTTGTCCAGAGTACCATGCATCCCAGCCTTGGGTGGGACCTCTGGCTCTTGCTAGTCTTTTGTTATGCTGTAAGAAATCCCTGGCTGGAAAGCTGTCCGGATTTAACCTGTCACTGTTAATGTCATTGTCTGCACCTCTTCCAGAGCTTGAATCAGCCAGGACTGACCACCTACAGCTCTTCTGCTGCTTAATGCTGGCCTTGGAAGAGAAGTAGCGCAGATGCACTGAAAGTTCTCATCTGTTTGTGGGCTTGGGTGTTTCCAGCAGGCAGAAAAAAAGCCATGTAGGCAGTTCCTTCTGTCCTTACTAAATACGTATGTGTTCAGGGGTGGAAGGGACAAAGACTTTCTGCTGATACTAAGTACAGAATGCTGCAAGGATTTATTAATGACGCTGAACACTTGCCTAGCGATCCATTTATTAGCTAACAGACCTAAAAGAGCTTTTGGATTTTTCCACTAATGTTGTAGCATAATGAATGACAGGGGGAGGTGGTAATTTGAGCTCTTTTTGCAATATATTCCACATATTGACCCCAACTTCAGAAAAGTGTTAAAGTCTTTGACTTTATTTCACTTGAAGAATAATTTTAGCTAAGCCAGCTATGTGCTTTTTCTCACTTACAAGTGAAGCTCTCTGACATAGCATTTTGTGCTCTTACTGTGCATGCACAGTTTTTATATGTTAGTTTAGGATAATCATTATTTTCAACCTCCATTCAAAAATCATGAGTCAGGCTGCTTAAATTCATGCCATTTTGAAATGTGCCTCTTGTTTGCTCTCTGGTTTAGTTGTATACACTGTGATTTTAAAGTCAGTCAGATTTGCAGTTAGCCATGTAACACAGCCCACAAACCAGTATGTGTTTATGCAGAAACAGTTACTTACCTAAAGGTTTAGCAAATTGGACTTTAATTTATAATCTTCCTTTGGAAGCAAAACTGGAAGGTTTGCCTGCAGCTGCCTGTAGTCCAGGAAGCCAAGGCACTGCTTCTCTGGAGCTGCCCACAGTGGGGGAGCCTGGCTTGGGGAACAGCCTCTATCCCTAGACGACTGTCTTTTCTGGCATATGCTGCCACACTTAGGAAATCGAATATTGCATAGGAGAGGAGATGACCACGTTCCTCTTTCAGTGCTGGTGGACTATTTTTACATGACCAGGTGTCAAACAGCAGAATGCGCTGAGATAGCATCCATGGGCTCTGCGTGGCAGCTCCTAAACAAGACTCTTTGGGCACTGTGGTACACGGCTGCCATTGATGCCATGTAAAATTGTATGTTTGTGCTGCTTTATGTCCCTGCTGTGGGTATGAAAGAGATTAACCATACCAGCTCTGTGTCCTGGTTTGCAAACTGCGCTTTCAGATCTGTCCCATTAGGATGGAATACACGTTACAGCTCTGGCTACATGGCTTCATGTGTGGCTCCATCTTATTTATTTTTTGTCTGGGTTAGGCTTTTAGTTGTCCTGTAGACTAGGTTATTTTTGGTGCTTGCTTTGATAACTCTGTTGCTGTGACATGCTGTGGAGCCAGAACTCCTCTGGGAACATCCCAGCAACGCACACAAACATCAGCCCTGTAGCTTCTAACAGTCAATATATGAAACTTTCAGAAACCCTGGACACCTAACGGGACTCCACAAATCCCCTCTGGAAGCCTGAGAAGGGATCCAGCACTTTCCTCAAAGGCTGTATTCATCTCCTTGCAAGGCTTCCACAGAGGAACAGCTTGTTAGAGGGACCTGTGGAGCTTGGAAGCTTTGCCAATAATAATTCAGGTCCAATTCTGAAGTCAAATATTTAGTTAAACAGAGACTGTCTGATGACTGGATTAAACACAGACGGCATGTGAGTGAGCTCAACACTTCAGGTTTCTGTCAGTGTCCATTTCACGAGCCTATAATTCCATTTTTCCTGTCTTCCCAGACTCTGCTCATCCTGTGTAGTGTTTCAGACAACTCAGAATGAGGTGCTTCAGCAGAGCTGTTGCTCCTAGCTCAGGAAGCAGCCTGTATCACAAAGTGATGTTCTGTGTTTTAGGCTTAGGAACAATCCAGTGTTATGAGATTGGGAGGAAACTACACTTCAGAGTAATTGAAGGTTTTGTTAGTTAGTTTGTTTGTTTGTTTGTAAGGAAAAGTCTCAAGGAAGCCAGGAAATGTCAGAGAGGGTGGGTGAGTGAGTCTTGCCTGGCAAGATGCTGCTGCATGGTGTTGACACAGATAGGTCAGTCCATGTTAACAGCAACTGGAAGTTTCAACTGGTGATTTTGAACTCCCCTCTCCTGTCACTCTCACTTCCCAAAGCCAATAGGCCTTTAAATCCCTTGAAAAGACAAATGGGCTTAAGCTTCTATGTAGCTTTGAAAGTGAAGTTTACACTCAATTAGCACAGTGGTTGGGGTTGTTCCTGACGATCAGGTCACTCCTATTGATCCCTGACCTTCACATAGAGGTGGCTGACATGAGCTCACTACATCTTCCAACTCAGTATATTCTCCTTCCAGCTGTGTAGAACTGGGCTGACATCTATCCTGCAGGAATAAATGAGAAGCAAAAAAAAACCTGCTAAGTATCACTTGTTCCTGAATTATATCTTAGCAAAATACCATATGTGGGGGGTGAAGCTGTTATTTCTGTGATGCTTTGCTGAAGAAGGTCTATATGAGCCTATTGTGTTTAATCACTCTTAATGCATGAGAGGTTTGAGCAGTAGCTGGGAGTTTACTGGTGTGACAACCTCTATTTCACAGTGAAGATCAGATCACAGTGGTCATCCCGACCTTGCTTTGAACTGTACACCTTACTGGAAGAGTGGAGGCTGGTCTTTCAAAACCAGGAATATAAAATGAGGACACTCTTAAAACATCTACTTTGTGAAGGAAAGCAAGTGTAGCAGGGAAGGATCAAAAGGGCAGAAAATCCTTAAATTTGAGAAGAGAAATGGTGTGATGGAGCTGGGGTCCTAACCCTCCCTGGTGCAAATGTGATGGTTAGCTGAGCAAGTGTTTGGTTATGGGAGGTGGGAACGGCTGCTTGGTATAAACCAAGCCATAATCGGACACTAAATCCTAATCCCCTTGCTGACATGCCTGCAGGCAATGTTTTTATTCTCTCTTTCCTGCATGTGTAAAAAGAGGGAGGATCCTCTGCTTCCTGGGCCTCTGAGGACTGTCTGGCTCCTAAAGGCAATCTCTTCCCTGCCTGTTTCAGGACAAAAGTGCAGCTGAGATTTTGTAACCGTAAACCTGAAGTGCTGAAACCTACTGCCAGAGTAGCCCTGAGCTGCTCTTACATCATGCTGTAGGACTCAATGCAAAATTTGAAGTGAAACAAAAAAATCTTTACGTTTGAGGACTTAATGAAAGTGGAAGCAAAGGGTCTCTAAACTGTGATGCCATCGGGCCCTTCTTCTTGGAGACCATGGTAAACCGTGGTGTGCAACAGGAGCAGTAAAGCACACTGTCAGGAAGCAGCAGTGCAGCTTTGGAAGCATTTAATTTTTCTCTCTCTCAGCAATTTTCTTCCAGAGCCCGAAACATCTGTCTCTGCCTCCAGCCACGTGCAAGTGCACGGAAAGAGTTTTGTTCCAAGCCTAATGAGGAATTTCACGGTGTTGGAATTGGAGGCAGGGGGAGGGGGCTGGGACAGCAGCCGGACTCATGTGCTCTCCAAGGAGCTCTGCTGATGTCAAATCGCAGGCTGATGACTTTTATTTTATTGCAGCCCACCAGGCTTCCCTTTAAAGTCTGCTGCTAGAGCTGCTGGTGATCAGTGCAGGAACAGCTCCTACACGAGCTGCTGCATTCCAGGGGCTTCCTCACTTCTGGGCACAACAAGCAACATGGAAAATAATGACATCACTGGAGAGGAGGTGGGGGAGCTCAGCTGGGCATCAACTCCGCTCTGTTTGTGGAGAGAGCATATGTGAATGCAGAAGGCGTTTGTCCTGCTTCTGGCTCATAGAAGGAGGGATGAGGGAACAAACAACCCCAGGCAGATGTGTAATCCCATTGCTTGAGTGTCTAGTCGATGATGCTGAGATGTGGTGATGCACGTGGTCTGAGAACAGATATAGAATGAGCTGATTCAAATTGTATCTGGTCTCAGTAGCGTTTAAAAAGCACAAACCCCAGCTTTTTCTTTGAGAAGGACAGGGTTATCTGTAGAGAGACATAATCTGTGCAGAGCACAGGAAACAGAAGGCAGATGTTGTCATATGTTTATCATGTTTCCACCACTGGGTCTTCCTTTGGGACAGGCTTGCAGATCCCAGGCCCCAGAGCAGGACTTGCACAGCTCCATGGACGCACTGTGCTGTGTTTATATAGGACAGAAGAATATACACAGATCTTCCTCCACCTGCCCAGGTTCTCCTAGTTTGAAGAGGAAGTTAATATTCACTTGCTGTGACTCAGCTATAGAGCCTGACTCATCTTTACGCTGTTACTCATAGAAAGGGAAAGCCAAATGGCAACCAGTCTGTGCCTGTAGCCACCTGTAATTCTCCTGCTTTCTGCTGTTAATCTCTGGATGAGTTTCTGTTTATCGGCACTAACACACTAACCTTGCTAAAGCTTTTAATACTTCTCTCTACAGAGAAAGACTGATTAAAAAATAAAGTTTTCTCCTCCTAAAGCTAAGAGGAAGTGTGCTGAATCTCCGTGGCTGCTTGTGGAGTTCCTGAAATGGGACTATTTCAAGTGGACACTTCACTGGGGTAGCAACAGGCTGGGGCAAGATGAAGCAACCACCAGGTAGAGCTGGGAACGGCTGCAGAGATACTGCAGCTCCTGAGCTGACCTCTGTGGTCTGGAGGGAGTTGCTGGTGGTCTGTCTCTTAAAGGTGCTCAGTGCTAGGAGATCCTGCTTCCAGTGATGATGGCTTGTTGGTGACCAGAAATCTGTCTCACCAGCTCTCTGGGATTCTGTCCCGTCCCTTGACCTCCCACTGTAATATAAAGCTTCTAACTACATGGGGTTCTGCAGGCTGCTAGTCCTCAGAGGAAGGGATGGTGGTTTATTTTGCGTGAACCTTTGTTGTACTGCCAGCTCAGAAGTCTCTGCTCACTTGAGGCCTGGCTGTTGCTCACTCGTGCATATTTTGTCCACTGGTCAGGGTGCAGGGAAACACTGGGTCTTGGTTCCTTCTCTTGCAGCATGATGGGTGGGTTGTTCTGTGTTAGAGACCGCACGAGCATGAGTCAGATTTGAAAACCTCACCCAAAATCTGCATAGGGAGGCTTTAGCTTTGAGGTGAGAACTGGTGCCTGCCACTACAGCTGGGCCAAACCCTGCCTTTCCCATTTGAGCCTCATTCCATGTAAAACCCACAGTGCAGCCCTTCCTGCACTGCACAGGAGAGCACAGTGCAAAGCTCCAAGTGGGTGGGCTGTCCAGAGGACAAGGAGGAATCTTGGGCCTGGAGCAGGGGCTGTGTTAAGAGTTCAGGCAGCTTCCTCTGGCTTATGGGAAGCTGACGTTCAAGTCACCGGTCTAAATCTTCCAGAGGAGAGCTTGGCCTTAAACCTGGCTCTCCCTTCTCAGCAGCCTGCTGCTGGGCAAGAGGCCACCCTAGGGTTCTGCTCTCTCATCATTCTCCTTGATCCCATCTAAAGAGCTTTGATCACAATCATTCCACAGCCTCTCAAATGAAAAGCTGGGGTTTCAGTTATTTTCTGGTGGAAAAATATTTAATTGGAAAAATTCCTGCGTGGCCTTGGTACGCTTTCAGCTGGCATCCTGCCTGCCCCTCTCTGAAAATATTGCTGATTTTGAGTGCAAGCACTTCTTGTGAGGCTGGTTTCTTTAGTTGCAATCCCTCACTTTTAAGTTTCTTTTGGTAGGACTTGGGCTCTTGTTACGTGGCTCTGAAGTGACCTTCTGGGACTGCCTGCATGTCCTGCTGTCTTTCATGTGAGAGCATGGCTCAGAGAGGCCGGGGTTCTTGCGGCATTTAAGGAGCAGCCACTGCCCTGCTGCTCCTAGCTGTCTGCTGTTAATACTCGCCACCGCCCCCAGCTCTGGCAGCTGTGTTTGCAAAAAGCTCTGCGGGCAATGGAAGCAGGCTGGTTTCATCATGACAATGTAGTTATCCTTTTAAGGGAAAATTCCCTCTGGGAGCCAACCCTCAATTACCTCCTGCTCCAGTGCCTTCTTGCTAGAGATGGCTTATAACACAGCTGAGTTACAGCCACACTAACTCAGTTGAGCACCTAGCCACTCTGGAAAAAAACAATAATTAAACTGTTGGTCGCTGTCTGCTGAATCTAGAATTTGGGGTCAAAACCCAAAGGACTGGCTTCTCTCACCAGTATATTTGTGCAGAACCAGTCTGTGGCCATTACATCGTCAAACCCAGATGCTATTTCCATGGTATTAATGGTGTCATATGCAGATACCATGGTCTTCCCTAAAGGAGTTTGTTGCAATATTTGGGAGCTCTGGGTAGTACATGACTGGTGATAATTAGCTGATTCAAGTGTCTGCTAAATGCCAGGAAAGTGGGGTAGGCAGTGGCTGCATTTCAATTTGCTGTTATTCACTGTGGTGAATGGGAGGGGACCTTCAAGGGTCCTGATTCGGAGGCTGAAACATTCCTCCTATTCTGCTGACATGTCTCATAAGTCCACAGGGGCAATGTCTAACCAGGACGGGGCTGCTGAGGAGGTTACCCTCTGCCTCCCCAAGCAGAGCAGGAGAGTGCAGAACTGTAGAGAACAGCCTGTGCTTTTTCTATTCTATAGGAATGGTGGCTTTGGCTGCAAGCCCCCGAATTTACTTCTCTTGTGTTTAGCGCTGAAAATACTTTAATTCTGAACGAGCTGCTTACCAGAAGAACATGACACACTGGAATGCAAACTTGTGACAGGAATGAGGCTAGACTCCTTAAAGAAGTCCTAGGGACTGCTTCTTCTGACATCAGTAAGTTTACTGTGATTGTCTGAGAAAATGGCATTTTCTCCCAGGCAATGATAGCCACATTTGAAAAATCAACCCCATACCTGTGCAGCTGCTGTTGTCTTGAGCCAAAATAAATGGACCACAGCCCATGGTCTGACTGGATCATCTGAGAATGAAACGATGCTCCTTGGAGGAGCGGAGGAGCCAGGCTGGATCCCTGTGCCCTATTTGGAATGAAATGCACAGGGATCCTGTCCTGTCTGCCCAGATCAGACTGAAAGAGCTTTCCCATCTTCTCAGCTTTCCTAAGGGTTTGAATTCTCTTCCCCTATCTAGAGCAAGGAAAAACAATAAAAAATTTTTAAAACCTATGTAATTAGACAGGAAGCAATAACATGAGCTCCATCAAAATATGTAATTTCATACTTTTAAAAACATTAGGGTAAATTACTTTAAAAATTGTAAATTAAAGAGAGTGTTGAAATTGTGTTTTCATGCTGCAGAGCAAAACTGTCCCCTTTTGAAATGTCAACTTTTCAAAGCGTTTTTTGTACATTTTTTTAATACAGGACACTTTTCCACATCTGTAATCTTCTGTTAATGGTTTTGGGTTGCTGTTTTGCCTGAAAATGTTTTGCCAGAAAATGTCTCACCAGCAATTCCTGTGAGGCCCTGATTCCACCCTTGGAGGTGGGTGGTTTTGAACCCGCCTGGATAGAAGAGCAAAACTGTGGCTAAGATGAGAGCAATCCTGTCTTTTGAATACATAACTATTGTTTGAACTGATGACCTTTTAGAAGTTCATTAGTTCTTGGCACTCGAAACCAAGTGGAATTTATTTGCCTTGCTCAGGAATTTCAACCCATGCCCTTGAAAATTCAGTATTGCTCCAGAGAAAAAGCTTATCAGAGGCTCTGTTGCTTGGACAGGAGTGTTATCCACGTGCTGGGGACTGGCACTGGAGTACGTAGGTTCAGCTCTATATCTTCTGTGATCTCCCATATGACATCTGGCCATGTTTTTTCCTTTGAGCTTCATTTCCTCTTCACCACTGTTTCTTGCAAAGACATACAATACATGAAGAACTGGGCAGTGCTTTGCTGTCATGGTGATATGGCCTAAACAAACCCGGAGTATTTTGCCAGTATTTCAAAATTGACTTCTTGTTGCAAATGAAATAGCCAAGGAACTTGCAGTTTTGTTTGCATAGGTACTCACCCAGTTAGTCATGCTGGCTTGCATATCTGTTGGACTTTTGGAGATCTTCTAGTGTTTTATCAGTTTCAGTGATAAGTATCCTAGTGTGCAGTGGTGTGCTAGATAACTTGCATCTAAAACTGATTAGCATTTCTCCTTTAAGCATTTTTTTCTGTGCAAAGTAGGTTTCTCTGGAAGGAAAAAAATAATTTTCCTCCAAAACTACTTAAGGGTTTTTTTGGGTGGGAAGGAAAAATATTAATATAGTTTAAAACTTCACCAAGCATCTGAAACTATTTAGAGAACAAGAGGGAATTAAATGTTTCAATAAATGTTAAGGGAAAGCCAGTAACCAGCTTTCAAATATCTTAATTTCTGGGTACGACCCTGCTGTGTAGTTCTGAGGGGAAGGAGAGTTTGGGTCTGTTCATGTTGCATACATCTTCACCCAAGAATGGGAGATAGTATTTAGCATTGCCTCCCCACTTCTTGCCCTCTTCCTACCTCTGACCTTTACTCCAGTACACCCCCTTACAGTCTCTGCTCCAAATGGCTTTGTCTTTTCACCCAGAACACCTCCAGAATACTTCAAGTTCTTATTTCTCATTTTAAATGAGCAATATGGTAGATTTAACAGCTATCTGTAGTATTTGCACAGTATTTCTTATCTGCTTATGGGCTACGAGTAATAGTTCTTTAACTGCCATATCACCCAAAGAAAACAGGATTTGGAGGTCCATTCCTATCCCTGCTAAGGGTTAGAAAAGTCATCAAAGGCCATATTCTTAGAACTGGCTCTTTTTTTTGTTTGTTTGTTTGCTGTTACTGGGAGCATTTAATCTGGTCATCTAATTATCAGGTCATCTAAAGTTTGCTGCAAAATGTCACTACTGCACCAATTAAAAATAAAAGTTATCTGCTGCAGAAGAAGGGGTTTAGAGCCCAGCTCTTCAGTGCTTATGGACAGCTTCTATCAACACTGCACCAAGCTTTCTAGGAATTGGTTGTTCTAGCAGAGAAGTGGCATAAGATGGAAAAGTGGGGAGAGAGGAGAACTGAAAAATGGAGCAGAAGCAGAGAAGAGAAGAAATCTGGGGAAAGCAGGCCAACCTGAGGAGGTGTGAGCAGAGTCTGCAGGGGATTTCTAGGGCACCACATTTATCATCCCACAGCTCTCCAGTGAGAGGGAAAACAGGGTTAAAGACCTGAATAGCATGTGGGGTTTATTAACCTCTGAGTCTGGTCGCTGAGGCTTCTGCCAATGTCCTGCAGAAATCATATTTTGCGAAGGAACTCAGACAACAAGTTTCATCCACCTTTCCATGTGGAAGAAGGTGACATATACCCACCTTCCCTGCCTATCTGCTCTTAAGGAATCTCAGTGATGGAGGTTCTCTTGGAGACCCCATTGTAGCATACATGCACCCTGGGCCTGGGAGACTTTTCTAAATAGAGGTCTTCAGTCTTTTTTTTTTCTGCAAATGAAGCTGACCTTTTTTCCCTTTACCTGGTCGATGTGACAGCCATCCCTCCTGCAATAACTTGTACAAATGGCATTTTGCAATCTTCCAGAGTTTTCGGTTTTGGTGGGGTTTTTTGGTTTGCTTTTTTTTTTTTTTTTTTTTTTTTTTTTCTATAGGTGTAAATACATATGCTTTATGTATTATCTTTAGCAAAGATGCACTAAGGTAGGATTCCTTCACATATCCTCATATGTTGTGTTTTACAACCTCTAAACTGACAAGCCGGGCTAGCTCAGGCAGAGGGAACTAAAGCTGCACAGCAGGAGATGCAAAGGCTAAGCCTCCAGCTGCTCTCTGGAGGGAAACTGGTGGGACTGGGTCTCTGATACCGAGGAGGGGATGGAAAATACATGACTTAAAGTACCTCACATTGTTCTCGGACAGCAGGATTGCTGCTGAGAATGAAATCGTTAATGCTTTGTAACATCATGTCAGTGGTTGTCACAGGAATACTGTGGGTTGCTTAGCTGTGAGGTAAGGCGCTAGAAGAACACGGTGACTAAGTTTCCTGGAATAAATTAAGCACTGGCTTTCTGAAGTATGTGAACTTGCATAGCATAACAAAACAGGCATCTCGATTCTATAAACACAGTGGATATCTTCTGTGCCTGCAAATTTTCTGACTCTTAAGCTGGAAAGGGGAAATGTTGGAGAGCTTCACTGCTGATGACTCATATTTAAGATAAAATAGACATTTTTTAATAGCAAGAATAATTAGTCATCAGAGTAGACTAGCCAATGCTGTAGTAAATCTTCTGGCACCCGGGGACTGGGAGAGCTCTTTCTGCTCTCCTTCAGTTGCAAATTATTGAGTTCTGTGGGATCACTGGATGGAACCTAGAACCTGCATTTTCTATTTCAGATTACATGATAACACAGTCTCTTTGAACCGGTAACCCAGGACTATCCATTGAATTAAAAGCAGTCAGGCAAATATTTCATATGCCAGTCCTATCTGTGATTTATTTTATAGGTTTTTAAATCATGTTTCACATAGAGCTAGACACTTCCCTTCCTTACCAGCATCAATTTAAGACCAAAATGTGGAGTGTTGTCTGTTTTCTTAGTGCAAGAGGAAGAGTGCCTCTCTGTACAGTATATCTGTATAAATCAACCCCATGTCTTCAAGATTCCTTTGAGGAACAGCCCCCTTCCCAGCAAAGGGTTAGAGGGTTTCCTAAGCACATTTTTTTACCCAAATGAAGCCAAGCTTGTGCAATAGGAGGGTGCATATACTTGTACTCTTTTCCCTGCCTCCTCATAAATTTTGAACCTACTGACCAGTTTCTACCCAGTTTTCACAGAAGGGAAGCAGTCACTATGGTACCAGCTTCTTATGTTCCTGTAGCTTACTGGCATCTGGGCAGAGGAATGAGGCTCTAGTGTTGCTCACCACTGAGGAGACGACTGCTGAGTGAGCTCAACATTTTGTAGATACCAGAGTCCACATGAAGGTGTCAAGGGCAGCCCAGACAGCACTGCAGGAGACAGCACTTGGTGAGGTCTGCAGCAATGGGGATGCTTCCCACTGCTTTCCAGAAGGAGCTGGAGCAGATTCTGGCCTTGGCCATGCTTTCTGGCCAGGGCAGCCAAGCTGGCGGGCAGGGATGACTCTGGAACTGCACACTGTGCAGCAGCAGCTCCAGCTCTGTGCCAGCCACAGCCCCCAGCACTTCTCCTTCCTCTGGGTTTGTGGTTAGCACAGCATCTAGCTCTCCCCAGCCTGACCACAGCCTCTGCAGTGTGCCTTCCTCCACAGGAAAGCCACAATGTGCCGCTCCTCGTGGCTCTTCTTTGCTCCTGTTTAGGACAAATGGCTCTTAAACAGCTGATATTTAAAAGAGGGGTTTATTGCCAAATCTCAAAGCTCTTTACAAGCAGGAGACAAAGTGCTGTCTTTCCACAGGCTGCAGCAGCTGCTTTTCAGATAGTCATCCACATTTGCTTGCTTGCAAACTCACTTCCTTCCTGTCACAGACATGTAAACTGGTGGCACGGCCCAAAACACAGACTCACACCCCAGCGCTCCATGCCCAGACGGTTTTCAGGCACAAAAAACCAGCCTTAGTGCAGCCAGAAATTAGATGTAAGTTTAAAGGAAGATTTAAACAAAAGTGCATGCTGGCAGGATGTACACAGAAAATGGAAGTTGCTGCATGAGGTCAGAGCAGACCAGGATCCCATCTTTGACTCTGGCCAGCACTGCCATTTTCAGAGGAGCATGTAAGAACACCCCAGGAGGCACCTGGCTCATGATGAGAATGAGAAGAACAAGTGAGAAAACTGCAAAAGGAACATGATGTGTTTTTTCCTGCAAAGTCCACGTGAATTAGTCTTAACAGCTGGGCTAGACATCTTAGGGTGAACTGCTAACCCTATTAGAAAAAATAGTTAAAACCAAAGAGTCTCTAACATAGGGGTTTCAGCAGTAGAGTTACTGGGTGCTACAGAGATTCCACTTAAGTTATACCTATTTACAAGACATAATACAAATCTATCAAGTTCCATGAGTACAGCAAATATAGTAATTAGCTGTAGCTTGTAAAATGATTTAACTTGCCCATTTCCTAACAGATACAGGGTTTTTTATCTGTTAGGATTCCTACTGATGGGTATTCAGTAAAATGTCAGACATTTATTCTTTAGAATACTCAGTATAATATAAAAATATACAGTAAATATAAGCACATCCTGTAGGTTTGGCTGTAACAGATAGGGATGTCTGGGTATTTTCATCAGCGCTTTGCCAGATGGGTATCCACAGAACACACCACAAGAAAACACCTGTGAGAGCAAAAGCATTTGTATATAAATTAGGGACTGAGCTATCCCATAACCTGTTCTCAATTCTCCTGGGTTTTCAGTTCCAGGCTTTGATTTATCCACCCTGGAGTTAAGGACTGGCTTCAGCTTTGCGACTTAAACCTGTAGCCAGAGTTTGCTCTGGTCTGTGTATCTTCCTGTTAGTGTGAACTCTTTTTTTTCCCCATCTGATTCATCTCGTGTTATAGAACTGCATCTTGCAAAAGCCTGCCTGCTCTCTGAAGCTGATGTCCCTCGACTTCCAGTGCACACCAGGTTCTGACAGCTCACATTCATACCACACAGTGTTCGGTAAACAAAAGTGCACATGCAGAAAAATACATTTGGATAGCAGATAGGCACTGAATATTGTCTGTGTTATTAGCCCTTGTCCTAAGTATGTCTGGAAAGGCAAATAAGACCCAGGGTTCACATTGAATCTACAGCAGCAAATGACACAGATCCAGAGTGTGCTCCAGGCTGTGTGCCTGGGAGTGGGCTTAGGACATTGGAAACTTTTTGTCTCAAAGCAAAGCTTTTTGGCACCTGAGCCCTGAGTGTTTGACTGTGTAGAATTTTCCACGTGAGAGAATAACAAGTGAATTCCCATGCGATATTTATGGCTGTCTTGAGAGGGGGACAGACCACTGAAACCAAGGCTGGTTTAATCAAGAAGCAGAAACACCAGTTCTAGTCACTGTCTTGCTGGCTCTGGGTGGTGAAAAACAGGCTATTTGTAAGCCCAAAGCCAACATTTCTGTGCTCAGACCTGAAGTGCCCACTGCCTAGCTTAAGAAGATGCTCAGATGAAGCTTTACTGGACTGCTGCTATGGGAGGTGTTTGCAGTCCATTGCAGCCTTGTGGAACTTGAGGAATTATAAAAGAAAGAACAGAAGAAAAAGAAATGGGTAAGCTAAGAGAGCAGTGCTGGTAAATAAGAGAAAAAGCTTAGACAGCATGCCACTCCTTACCAGACTGGGAAGATCGCCCTTTTCTGTGCTTCCAGAGTCTGGCTCAAGTCAAGGAAGCCCTCTGGGCTGTCATATGATTCTCCTCGGAGCAACTATAGAGAATAGGGGAGGGGACCCAGTTCAGGTATGGGGCTATACAGCAGTGGGGCAGACATTTTATCAGAGCTGTAATCACTAAAAACCACAGGTACTGTGGTTGGTTTCAGCAGGTGGGCAGGGAAGCTGTGGGAATTGTGCTGGCGCCTTCTGCAGTGCCTTCCTCAGACCCTTCTGTAGCAATGCATTTTTATTTTAACATACTTAAGCCACTGGGACCAGCCCCAGAGTTGTGCGTGCAAAATGCCTTTCCCTCCATGTACTCCAATTACAGATGTCTGTGCCAAACCATGGCTCTCAGGCTACCAGGACACAGCAGGTAGAGACGTGTTAAGTATTAATAGGAAGAGGGATCTCATTCAGACCTGCTGCCTGTGTGTGTGCTCCTGTCAGTTAACATCCCAGGACAACACAGGGAGCGAGCCCACAGCTAAAGGAACACACATCCCTAAAGCTTCTTAGCAACAGCTCTTCTAGGAAGCTGTTGGGGATCTCCTGGACCCAAGTTCTCCAAACACCTGGCTATTTGTTCCCAACAGTGATGAAGGGATCAGTTACCAGATAGGTATGGTCCTCAATAATAAACCTGTTGTGCTGCTAGAAGATGCTCCTTCAAAGACCAAGTGTAACCTCTTTGCCTCAACTTCCCTATTACTGAAACAAGAACAATTAATACTCGCCTGGCAATGATGCACTGAGACTTGCGTTCACTTAGGCAGTGCTTAGCATACCTAAATTTCTGCACAGCCAGACTCAGAAGAGTGCCTGCATACAGCTGCTCCAGATCTGAAGACATTCCCTGTAGTCAGGAGTTGGCCAGTTTTGTTTGCCTCTGTGTGAGGTCACTTTTTAACTGTGGATGTGGTTTTATGAGTATCTTTGGAGAAGATTAAACCATATATCTTTACATTCCTAGATGTCACTAGGCCAGGTGGTCTGGGAAACCTTGCCAACAAGTGAACAAACACTGACTACATTTACCCTTAAATGATTTAACTGGGAAAACCCGATGGGTGCCAGTGCAGTCTGGTATCTGCTTGTCTGTAAATACACAGACAGGGGCTTTTGCTAGAACAGCCATTCTGCTCCTTTTAGACATCTGGCTTAGTTTGATTACCAGGAATTTTTAAGGCCTGATCCATTGAAAGGACTTGGAACAGAGTCCTCAGAGAGCATTCACATTTTCAAAACCATTCAATGTCCTGTAACCTTCTGCTGTGCTAAGAGGATTAGAACTGACTGGTATGTACAGCATGAAGAAAGAGAGAAAGATGCTATAATTGAAAGCTCAATTCTGTCCCATAAACATGGTGTGTGCACAGCAAAACACCACCTTTTAAACACTGGCCTAGCAATGATACAAATCATAAATGGCAAATGTTTAGCTTTGATTTTGAGAAAGAAGTCTTGTTGGAGAGTATGTCAGGGAGCACTTCTCCTGTAAAGAGTCACTAGATCCTTTTGCTTTTCTTTCTGTTTCTGTGTTGCTTCTTTTTTCAGTTCTCCAAGACCTTTAATTTCTTGCAGAACTTGTGAAGCTTGCCGAAGTTGTTCTACTGCCTCATTGAGCAATGTCTCTGCCATCACTGGGGGTCCATTCCCCTCCTGGGCCTGTTCCAACCCTTCACGTAAAACCTTCTGCAGAAGTTTTTCTGCCTTTTCCCTTTCATTAGCAACTTTCTCCTCCATTTTAGCTAAGCAATGATGGGAATCCTTCAGGAAACCTTGGCCTAGAAGTGCTCTCTGTGTACTTTTGGAATCAGACAGCAAGTCTCCCAGAGAAGAACTGCGAAGTTGGAGACGTGAAGTGCTTTCTACAGACTCTTTCTTCTCAGTAGTTGCTTGTACACTCTCATTGCCTGTTTCTGTAGCTAAGGAAGTCTCTGTCTGTTCTGCTGAAGTTTGCTGTTCCTTCTCGGCAGAAGTTCTCCCATTTCCTTCTTCAGTTTCAACTGCTGGGGATGTGAACTCTGCTACTTCACTGGCTGTGATCCCGTTCACTGGGAGCTTGGAGCTGCCAGACCCCAGGCCTTCCCCGCTCTCAGCTTCCAGATCACCATGGCTAGAGTTCATTGTGGCGAGCATTTTTTCTGACAGAACCTTAGGAGGAACAGGAGGCTTTGTAACATCTACAGCGACAATCTCAGCAAGGTTGTCTTTGCTACTACCTCCTGATGATTTCAAGTCTTCTGTGTTTTTAGGATAAGGAACTGGTTGGTCCCAAGCTACTTTTAGCTTGTCTGGCACACTCTTAGGAAGAGGAATTGGAGCTTTTGCTACACCCCTGTTGCTGACCTCAGTGAGGTTCTCTCTGTTCTCCTCACTTGGTGCTTGGGATCCTTCCACATTCTCCTCTGGACTTAGAGAGTCCTCCTCCTTGGCATTTACATTGTCCTTTGATGCTATGTCTGCCTTAAGCTTCTTATCTGGAGGCATCAGAGGAGACAGAGGTGTTTTATGTTCCTGGTCAGGAACATTGTTCTCTGCATCTTGGTTTTCTTTTGTGCCAGTGGGTTTTATAGGTGGCATTGGTGGCTTTGGAGTTTCTTTCTGAGGTGGTGCATTGTCATTTTCACTGACAGTGGAATCAAAGTTTGGTGGTCCATTGTCTACTACATCCAGATCTAGACGCAGGATACCATCTGATGTAGACTTGGCAGCCTGAAACACAAGAGAGGACTTTTTCAACATCTACCCCATCGTTAATCGTGTGCTCCATCCTTTAACTTCAAGTTAAAATACAAGACCCTCACAACCAGCATGGCAAGCGAGGGGTTGCTGCTTCACACATCCACCCCATTTATACTTAAATCCATTGAAACTGCAAGGAGAATCTGATCACAAAAAATGGTGCTCTTAAGAGCAGCTTTTTCTATAGCTCAAGAGCAATATATGGAGCTTGCACTTCTTTCATGCAGCACCACCCTGTGCTACCCTCTAAGAGCAGCAGCCAGCTCTACCAGCATTAATCTAGTAAGTGAAACCCAGTGTGATCTGCTATGCTAAAATTCAGTGAGCTATGATAATCACCAATACCAAACTTTTCACCCAACAAAGAAGAAAGTTGTGTCAAATCACATACATTGCAATAAATCTTGAATGAAACACTTCCATCCCCCTGCATAGCCCTGCTTTTTCCCCAGACCAACACATTACGTGAACATCATGAGCGTTTTGCTGCCAAGTTATTTTCTGCCTGATAGTGCAGCAACTTGCATGAGAATATCAAAGCCAATAACCATAAGCAGTCAAGAATTAGGACAAAAGCACAGAACCTATTTTACTACTTCCTTTGAGAAGAACATCTCAAAGTCTGTACCACAATAAACTTATTTCTTAGTTTTCTGTCAGTGCTAAGAACTGAGCTCTGCCATATTTTAATTCTTTATTCTGTGGTAGCTGGAACCCTCTACTCCCTTCATTTACCACATGTCTACCCAAAGCACACCTGCTTTCTGCTTCTGGGACTGTCTTATTTTTATATAAAAAACATATAAAAATGGTGACCATATAAAACAAGTCAATCTTTAGATCGCTTGGTCAGGGATACTATTGTAATACCACTGCCTCCTGCTTGCTTCTCCAACCTGATGTCATTCCTGTCTCACTGGGGCCAAGCCTCATCTGGTTAAACCTCCTCCTAACACAGACTGTGTGCAAATCACTCTAGTAGGGGGGGTTTCCTAAAAAGGATGGACTTAGTAAAGACATTGCAGCCGGTAAGCTCAGTGCCCCAGAGGGACAAATGCAGTGACAGATCCTATGGGAGAGAACCCAAAACCACACAAAGGCATAGCTGCAGCCAGGGCCAGACTCCTGCAGCGAAGAGAGTTTAGTTAAAGTCTCTCTTTGCCTTTTCAGCCCATCAGAGAGATGGAGGCAAGCTGCATCCTGGTGGCTTGGCCCTGACCCGTCCTCACCTGGCCTGCTTTGACACTGAAAATCATCGTTCATCCCATTTCCTTCACGATACTGCAGCCAGCAGCTGTGATACACATCTTTCTGCAGGCTCTATCCCCTCCCTTTCCCCTCATTACTCCTGAATTTGTAAGCTATTTTCCCCTGAATTTGGCTGAAGGTGAGAGGTCTTATGGATGTTAATACTGGAAGTATCTCGTAAATACAGTGAGCTGAGTAGGGGAGAGAGAGGTTTTTACTGCCTAGGGAAGTGCTTCCTACCTTACCAGACCCATATTAGGCAACAAAGAATCCACACTATTGCCGCTGTGACTTTTGTCATGTTTTCTTCTGCGGTTTTCTGGAGGAGTGGATGGGAATCTATGATTCATTCCCATGCGTTTCTCTGGAAGATACACTCTCCCTCCATTTCTATGCAAAGTAAAAAGTCTCAGGGCATCTCATTTTCTGCACGAGGGTCATCTCAGTGCTGTGCAGGCACATAAGTCAGAGTCTTGGAAGTTTGAAGAAAGAAGATTTGATTTAAAAACCTTCCTTGGTTGAGATTAATGCTCTGCTAAAATATCAATCTGTCTGGGAAATTTTTTCATAAATCACAGGAATCAAACATTAGTAAGAACCTCTCCCATGGAAATGAACTGCAGGTTTATTTTGTGGTGGTTTTTCTTTTTTTTTTTTTTTTTTTTTTTTTAAGTAACAGACCCAGAAAATCAGTTAAGAGCAGACAGGCTAGTCCATAAAACTGCCTGGGAGAATAATGTATTCTGCTTCAGACCTAAGGAAGGGCTTGTAAGCTTGAAAGCTTGTCTGTTTTTTCCAGTTAGCTTAATAAAAAATACAGCGTCTCCCCACAGGCCGTGCAGTTCTTCTACCTTTAGACCACTGTGGCTACAAAATCATCATTTCTTAGAAAATAAATATAGCAGCTTCAGTCTCTTCTGATTAAAGTGAAACTATAAGGGCTCTCACCAGACGGTGAAGAAGCTCCTGAGTTATGGAAGGCTAAATATATTGTAATGTGTTGCAGCAGCTACAGATCTATGGGAACCTGGAGCTTCGTTAAGAGAGGTGCTGGTGCAGTCGTTCCCAGAGGAAGCTGTTTCCCGTGTCAGCTGTCTCTGGGCTGTCTGTACCTGGGGTTTTCCCTGGGGTTTTGTACCTAAGTGGAAGGAGCAGCTCTTGGTGATCCCCAACCCCACCCAGGGGGGTGCACTTACCTCCTTGAGGTGACTTCTTGTGGGTGGCCTGCGTCCGTGGGTCATTTTCACTCTGTCACGAGTTACATGGTCCAAGGAAAGGCTCTCGTCTACTTTCACCTTTAAAAGGGGGAGGAGGAGGGAAAGGAAAGAGGAAGAGGGTCATTAATTTCTTAAGATATGTCTGCAAAGTTCTCACTGTCACACATGAAGGGATTCAGCGTTTGGATGAATATTTCACCGCTACAGTCTTTGCCTCAGACCTCAGTTACAGTATGCCTGCAAAGCCCTGCATGTATGTGATGGATATTTAAGGTATCTGTCCTATATAGAGCCATGTTTATCTAACAGACACTCCAAAGCAAATCATCCAACTTTCAGAGGTTTGTGACAGCTAACCTCCCCTCTACCTAAGGGGCAGGGAAGGAAGGACACAAGGCAGCTTTGTTGTCCTCGCTGCAGCCTGGGCTTGGACCAGCTCCTGCATGTGGCAGAGCATAGCACTGAAATCGCTGTTGCCATCTCAGAGGTGAAAGCTCATTAATAACTGTGACCTGACTGTGAACTGTATCAGCAGCGCTTTGTTACAGACCTTCCCTTCTACAGCTCTAATGACTGCAGGATGCTGAAGAGAAGGTGTGAGCAGTGACCTGGATTAATAGCAACTCTAGCTGAATTAACAAATTTATTTCCTGGAATCAGATAAGAAATCCACTGTCTCCCACACGTGGGGAGGGAGGTCCCAGCCCCCTGGCAGGTATTTCTCTGTGCTGGCTCTGTGACTTGCCCACACATGCTGCAATGGCTGAGGGCTGGAGCCTGCTCCATGCAGAGGGGCAACACCAGTGACCAGGGATGGTGAAATGTCAGCGTGTCCTTGGTTTGCTGGCCTTCATAACACAAGTTTGTATAACAGGAAAGCTGGTGAGGGTAAAATAGGATTTAAAGGGAAAAATGGGTCCCAATCCCTGGTTGATATGGCAGAGTGGTTTTACAGTTTTCAGTGGAGAACAGCTAATCCAAGCCAGCTGAGGGCTTGACCCGTTAGCTTGTGCCTGGCTTGTGTGGAAATGCTTTAAATCTGAGGTCTGATCCTTACTGGAATGAATGAGAATTAGAGGCTGGCTCCCTCTGAGAACCTGAATCCTTGTAAGGAGGATAACCCCAGGCCACAGGGCAGGGAGGTGACCTGAGATCTCACCTTGCTGTGCTGCTGCGGGGGTGTGCAGAGCTCACTGCCCACCAGTGAGCCACATCTGGGCCCCTCCAGGCAGCTCTGAGCTGGTGTGGGGTCCCTCCAGCAAGGGCTGAGCAGCACTGCATTACAGGACATCACATCTCCCACTCGCTGAAACATGAGAGAAGATCTGGCTGCTAAACTCTCTGCTGCTGGGTTTTATCTTCTCAGGCTGCTGCTAGTCCCAGCTGGTCCCTTTAATTCCAAGTGCTGCTTCGCACTCGGTCCAAAGGCCCAAGGAACTGCTACATCCCACTGCCAGCAAAAACCTGACACTGAGTGCCATTTGCTAAGGCAAAAAAAGAGCATGTTCCAGCCTCTTCTCCTGATTTTGCCCTCTGCTGAATAAAAGCAAAGCCCAAGCTCTCAGAGTTTGTATCTCTAGCACCATATCTGAAGCACTTAGCCTTTTTCTCAAAACTTACTGCTTTGGCTTCCATTGCTAAACAGATCTTGCCAATTGCTTCAAACCCTTGTTCTTGTTTCATTCCCATGATGGTGGTTTTGTGCACTTCCTTTCAGTTACTGAAACAACTGCAGAATAGATGCTGCTCCTTTGGTTTGGTTCAGGGCTGATTTGCCAGCTAACAGGGAGCAGGGCAAGGTTAGTCAGGCTCTAGGATGTGCAATTTTCATCCTTCCCTCTGTGCAGCAGGATGGGAAAAGAATTTGAGAGTGCAGGTGTGCTGGGGCCTGCTGAGAGCCAGGCAGGTTTGGCCGGGGCCATGGAGTAACTTTCCACCAGACTTCTCTCCAGTCTGCAGGCGGAATAGCTGGTGGACTGAGTCACTTCAGATTTTTCCAGTCTTGAAGACTGGGCTATGTCCTAACCAAATACCTCCATTACTAGGCTGCTTGGTGCTGAGGATCACGGCCATGTGGGGAAGACAAGTCTCTCCAGGCTGCAGCCCCAGCTTTGCACAACTCAGTGCTGCAGCTGCTTCTCTGCACCAGCCGTTTCCGTCAGGATTGGGGAACACCCTTGCATTCACTGATCCTAAACCTGCTGAAGCCACCACAGCCACTGACTTCGGTGAGCTCTTGTGCCCCTGTGCACCTCTGAGATGTTAGCTCTCAGCAGCAAAGACCACCCCTCCAGCACACTCAACCAGCTGCCCCTGCCTCCCTGCATCTAACCCTGGCCAGGAGAAAGGGAAAGGCAGCAAGATGTAGGTATGTGGAAAGGGCTCTCTACATGTTCTACCTTCTTGGGCTGGGAACTGAAGTGGCTACAAGCTCCCAGCCTGCAGAGATGCAACCTGCTTTGCCTTGAATACTATTTTTCCTTCAACCATGGCTGGCATGCAGGAAGGACAGGGAGCACAAGAGCCTGGGCAAGTTCTGCTTTTAGTTAAAAAAGCAGTGGATGATAACTGACACAGAAACACAGGACTTTGAAGACTGTTTCTCTTACCTCATCAAATACTTTGTTTTTGCCTCTATTGATCCCTTCATTAAGAGCTTTTATCCATGATTCCTTTTCTTCCAAAGTTGGAGCTTGAAATTTTATATCATGAACCTGCAAGAGCAGAGAGACAATTTTTGCCTAAGCATTCCTTGTCAGGACCAGAGAGGTAGCTCTCTGCTCTCTGTGTATCACTTCAGTTTCTATATAACCTCCAGTTCCAGCTTGTGTTTAAATTACAGATTCCTTTGTGCTTTGTCAAGTGCTTCACTTCATAGCTCCCATGACCAGGATTTTGTTATGCTGAACAGCTTGTTGCTCTAGTTTTATTTTTGAAACTAGTAACTAAAGTAGTAAGAAAGTAAGAGTTTCTTCCTTCTGTGAAACACTCAGAATAGCTCTTAAAGCAGCAGTGAGTTCATAGAATCATAGAATATTTCAAGGTGAAAGGGATCCATAAGGATTATCAAGTCCAACTCCCTGCTCCTCTCAGGGCTACCTGAAACCATATGACTAAGAGCATTGTCCAGACGCTCCTTGAACTCTGACATGCTCGGTGCCATGACAACTTCCCTAGGGAGCCTGTTTCAGTGGCGGATCACCCTCTCAGTGAAGAACATTTTGATAATGTCCACTTGGAACTTCCCTTGATGCAGCTTCATTCCATTTTCTTGCATCCTATCGCTCATCACCAGAGAGAAACTGTGTATACAGAGTCAGACTGAAAGCCCAAGACATTTTATTCTGGTTCAGATGCAATAAAGGACTTTATTTCCAACTTCCCCCCAGGATGCAAGCAACAGGAAGGCTGTGTGCAGTGGGCTCTGCCTGCTTCCCTGTTCCTGTGGCTCTGCAGAACAGAACTGAGATGGGAATCTGGGGCTCTGGCCTTGGCTGCCCTAACCCTGATTCAGCTGAGCACCGACGTGATGAGGCATAAGGGCAACAAAGCGAAAAATTAACCATATCTTTTTCTGCTTGCAAATGAAGAAATACAGCAGTGAATACTACAGACTTATACTTTCTGGGGTTTGAAGAGCTGTTCTAAGAAGGAAAGAGTCAGCCATACAAGAGGGAGCTGGCAAGAAGAAAGGGACACAAATGAGGGGGTGATGTCCAGCCAGCCAGCTCTCCCCTTCCTCCAGAGCAGTCCCATGGCTGTGCTCAGTGTTTCAAATCTCTTCCTGACCACAGCATGAGCAATAGGTAGGATGTTATTTCCTTCACTGATGTGTTCTCTGGGTGCCTCACCAGTATTATATAGGTTTGCCCCAATGTACACTTCAGGTGAGAAAAATGTCATCTTCACATTAGAGGTAGCTCTATGGCAGACCAGCTTGGATCCAGATAGCTCCATGCAGTGCCCTAATCTGCACTGTACAGGCACACAGAAATAATACTCCTGTGCTGAAGAACATCATCAAAGTTGCAAAACCAAGCACTTAAAATTGAGACAATCCCAACGTTGCCGGGACAGTCCTAACTCACCCCGCTGTGCATGTTCCTCTTAGCA
This sequence comes from Athene cunicularia, assembly GCF_003259725.1. Lineage (NCBI taxonomy): Eukaryota > Metazoa > Chordata > Aves > Strigiformes > Strigidae > Athene > Athene cunicularia. The sequence continues at coordinate 10,795,339 of NW_020799112.1, forward strand.
CCATCCCTAATGACAGGGGCGCCCCTTCTTACTGAGCTATCCCATCGTGTGTTTTATCCTCATGGGTCAATACGTCTTATTGATTGCATTCTGCACAAGCCCTGCCCTCAAAACAGAATTACTGATTCCCCTGACAATCTTTTCTTTGCTGCTTATCACTACAATATCTGGGGGCTTCATAAATTGCTTTTCAGAGCAACTGAAATTATCCACCTCTTACAGGTGGGGAAGTGAGCTACAGAGAGGCTCACCTAAAACACATACTAGTGGGGTCTTGTTTAGAATAGTTTTTTTGGGGTATTTAACATCCTATAGGTATTCTCACCTTCCCATTCAAGAGTAGTTGTCGTCCCAGCCTTTTTATAAATGAGGCCCCACATCCTGAAATCACAGCAGTGTCTATATAAAACAGGGACTATATAAAACAAGGATGTCAAAGCTAATGGTGACTGACAGTCAAATACGCTTAGCAGCTCCCTGGTTTGGTTACGGCACAACAAAGCAGTTTTGAGTCTCAGCAACTTCTGAAGGTACCATCAGAAATGCTGCAGAACTAAAGCCTCATCTCCTTACACCCACTCCTGCTGTTTAGCCAGAAACCGACTGCCCTTCCCTTCTGCATTTATTCCTCTCTTCAGTGCCATCATTTTACATCTGCACATCACAGCAACAAAGCGTGAGACTCTCACAATCAGCACGGGAAGCAGGGAGTTAAGAAGCAATTTGGGGAAAGATTATTTATTTGATTAGTTTGCACATAAGGTGATGAGACCACATGTCTTCCCCAGAGCTCTGAGAGGTTAGGGCCTGAACCACAGGCCTTGGGAAAAAGAGCCCTTTGTTTGGGGTGTAGAAGGGTCACGCTAACCAGGGAACCTAAGGGAAGGCAAAGCTCCAAAACAGAGTGACAGCCAGATTTCAGTTTAGTTCAAGCAGGCCAGTTTTTGTGTGTGCTTAAAAATATTTTTGTTTGGAAACGATTTTGCCCCAAAGCTTTGTGATTATAAAAGCTTATGAGAAAGCTCTACTTGTGAGCAGCTGAGCTGCTGCACTGCCTGGCAAAGACCTGGCAGCCTGCACCAGGGTTTAGAAATAACCGTACATGTTGTTCAAGGGAAGGATTCCCGCCTCACTTCAAGCTTCCTCTTCTAATGCCACTTTCTGTGTCTCATTCTCAACAAAAGCCTCCAGCCTTCTGGAGCTGAGACTGTGACTAAGCGCTGGTGTCAGCAACCCTGCGGCAGGGCAGAACGAAGCCTTGGGGGGATGGTTCATCATTAATGAGAAGCTAAGATGTCCCTCCAGCACTCAACCCTCTGCCATACAATGCAACACTGACCAACCGCCATGGCCACCAAACACAGACAAAGTGGATGGGGAGGGAAAAGGACTTGTGGAAAGATGCTCCCAAGGCATCAGCAGAAGGACCCCTCCAGTTTCCCAAAGGGCTGGGCGAGGAAGGACAAGCAGCTCTTGCATGGGACTCTGCTCCCTGCTGCGATGGGGCAGCACAGGCAGTGCCAGAGTCTTGCTGCTGCAGCCCTGCTCCCTGCTTGTGCATGTGACACAGAGTCAGCCTCAAGGCTTGCAGCAGGTTCCTCCCAGTATGCCCAGTCATCTTTCTTTGAAAACTTTTTTCTCCTTTTAGAACAATACCCACAGACACCCAGGAAGTGTCAGGCTGCTGGAGCTCTGAGGCTGGTGCTCGGGATGATGCCAGCCAGGCTCTTTGTTGCCTTGTGGTCCCTTGTCTGTCTGTATCCATCTGTGGCTCATGTCCTCAGCCAGGGCACTGGGGAGAGAAGGCTAACTCAAAGTGGGGTGCATGCTCTCTGTGAAGCATACGGCTGCAGAAGAGAGGCAGGAAGAAGCTGGAGGAGTTGGTCTCAGTCCTGCCTGGTGCTGGGGCTCTGTACACTAGTCTGAGCTCCCTAGGTCCTCTACAAACAAGGAGCAAATGAATTTATCTTGTCTGTATTTTTACTCATTTGAGTATTCACAGGTATCAGAGGATGCACCTGAAGATGGATACTCCCCACCAAACATTAAGCAGGGTCTGTTCTCCAGCAGCAATTTAACATAGAGAGTCAGTGACACCGATATAAGAGGGCAGCAGGCAGGGTAACACATTTGCTCTCCTTGCTAAGCCAGCTGAGACTGAGTCATACCATAAACAACAGGCTGGTGTGCCAGGAAAAGCTGTCATGGCTAAACCTAATGTGATAGTGACCATTGTAAGCCACGAATACAGACTATGCAATTTACTGTCAGTTATCTCAGAGCACAGCATGGCCAGTCAGCCTCTGCTGAATCACTGGCTAGATGTCATGCAACAAGAGGCTCACACATGGGGTCACTGTCTGTGACGGCAGCGAGCACAGTCTCCCTGATTGCCCCATGTCTTCTCGGAGACATCAGTCTCTTCAAGCAGTGACATTCTTATAGCTATGCTGACCCTGCTTTCTAGGAAAGAGAGGTGTCCCTGGGGTCAGTCTGTGGTACCTGCTCTAAATGATTTAACAGACAAGCTCTGAAGAACTGTACAGCTGCAGCTTAAGACCCTGACCAACACTAGCTCCAATTCTGCTAGCTGCTGCTGGTCTGCAGCAGAGGTGGGCGACAGAAACCTGTGCTTGCTCCTCAGCTGTTTCAGGGCAAAGCCTGATGCTGGTTTCAGTTTAGTGGGGCAAGGCTAAACTGGACTCTGAACTGCTGGTGAACTGCTGGTTTAGGCATGGGAATGTGTTCCCTTTTGCTGACTTTTGGTACGGGGTGGTCACTTCCAGCAGAAGCCAGAGCAGATCTGGGTCTATCATCTTAAACTACCAGGAGTCTATCTGCCAGATATGAGATCATCTCCTGCCTTCTTCTACATGCTTTTGTCAGGTTAGATCATGGAGGGAAAAGTGGAAGCCAAGGGACTGTCAGTTAGGGGATTCTTGTGGTTTTCTGCAGCTGAAACAAGAGCTACCTCATCCCTGGGAATAATGCAGCATCGCTGCCAAACTGGCAGACCCCAGGACAGGCTCCTCCATGCACAGGGCAAACGTGCCTTGCTGTGATCTACTGCAGCTTCTAGACTGGGGACCTCGTGAAGGCAGCTGCAGGTACCTCCAGAGTTGAATAAGCAATGGAAATTTCCACCCCTGACCACAGGTGCAGAGTTTGTGCCTGGCCATGCTAGGAAGGATGCGTGGGGAGCCGCAGTGCTTGCTCGTGGACTCTTTCCCCTACTGCCACCCTCTTTATTCCTATTCTTAAGACTTCCCTGCAGCTGAAGGCTTTCAGACCCACTGAATACCAGACTTGTGCCAATCTCTGTAGTCTCCAAGCAGTTTACACCAAGCATCGTTTACACTGCTTTTTGCATCATGAGTACATTTTAAAGTCTCCAGGCCAAGGCTGCTGCCCTTTCTTACAAGCTCAGCTCTCTGCATCCAACAGCTTTCATTTAATTGATGTGGGTGGAATGAAGTATTTGAGATTTCTAAGCAGAAGAGGTCTTTTGCACACTTCCAGCAGCACTTTGTTTCAGCTCTGCACCAGTGCAGGCATGTGACATGCTCATATTGTCACAGCTTAACAAAAATGTCATCCTTATGAACAGGGCAAGCAGAATCTGGGGTACATCCATCAAAGACAAGTGTTTAGTAAGGCAACCTATTTATTTGGGTGAAACTCTAGCTGCAGAGTAGTTTTAACTGACTGATTCATGTCATCTGCTCTTCAGTAATATCCGAAGCAAGATTTAAACTGGGATTCCCCTACAGCTAAACTGGGCTCCCTGTTTTCAACAAGGAAACTCCTATTTGTGCACTGAAACAGAAATTATCTTTCCTAGCTTATTCATAATTCCCACAAACTCACTGGTTTTCTGCATTCCTCAGCATTGTGCTCAGGAGAGGGGGCAAAAAAAAACCCTAACAGGATCTGGCAGGGCTTGGCAAGGCAACTCACAGGGTGATTTTAAACTGTGGATGGCAGCAAGCCTCCCAAATGGAAAATGTTTAGCTGATATATATCGCCACAGCTGCAATTTCAAAACAGAAGAAGGACAGTTGTGTACATTGGCCTCCTAATTGAAGCCTGTTCTAACATCTGCCAAAGTATGTTGTGTGTCAACACCCTCACCAGATTCCCAGCCAAAAGGAGGGTGGGAGGGGAGCTACAAACAGGGAACTTTTCATTTATAAAAGCCCTTCCTTTCACCAAAAGAGCCTTATAAAAAGTAGCCTCTATCTAGGTCGCCATTTAATCAGTGGCATGAAAAACAGCAGAGCTGTAAACTTGCCAGCATGCCAAAAGGATGAAGTTACCCTTTCGGGGCACAGTTTGGGCATATCTTTCTTGTAACAAGAAATTAAAATTTTAGGAACAGGTCTCACACCCTGTGTTGTTTCATGCAGCAATGAAGAGATGTATGCAGCTATTACATACTTCTCTCCACTTGCAGATAATAATAATAATAATTCCTACCATGCTGCCCATCTCAGCACACAGGCTTTTATTTGCCTCCCTGGGAATAGGTGTGCACTTGTAGTTACTGACTCCAGAAAACACACCAAGCCTGTCAGGGTTAGCCACTTTTGATCTAAAATTGACATTATTTCTGATTAATCCCATTACAAACTAAACACAAATTTCCAGGCTACCAGGGTGCAAATTTCCAGGCTACCATCATTTTGGTGCATGGTGCTTAATATGACTTTTCTCCCCAATACAGACTGCGCCTACTTGCAAAACATGATTCACCTTCTCTCTCCACCCCCACCTTGGTCCATGTGAGTGTTTTGGGTCAGGACAGTCCTTGTTTTGTTGTTCTGAATGAAGTTCAGCACAATGATGCTCTGAACTCAGCTAGGGTCTTATTATACGAATAAACACTAAGTGACTGGAGTGAAAGAATAAGCAACAGTGACAACAAGGACTAAACAATCTCCATTTATTTAAACAAAATGGTGATGGGGGAATGCAGACAAGTTGGGTTTTTTGCCTGTTCACATTCTTATGGAAATATAGTATGTTTTGTCCCTCACAACCTATCAGATTTGCATGGGCAGATTTCATAACATCTCTTAGGCCAATAAAATCACGTTGAAATTAGAAATAAGTCAAGGCGTGATGCCTCAAAGCAACAACAGATGCATCCTAGCCCATAAAGATGCTGAAATGGATAGCATGTAAGTAGGAACTAAGGAGAACTTCCAGAGACGTGTAGTGATGATGGACCTACATAGGAAGTAAGGGAAGAGTGTCATTGCATACAGTCAGTGCTCAGATGGATGTATAGCTTCTTTGCAACATCAGCCTGGTTGTTAGGTTCTGGATCTAACCAGATGCTGCGCAGGAAGCTAAAGATGTAGAGTTTCATAAATTCTGCAAAATAAATCTTTTCTCCTAGAAACTGTTTGGCTGCTAATAACTTCGCACTGGAGTCTCTCAGATCAATGGTTCCGGCTCCAGGAACTGTCTCAGTACATGGATCAGGGTCACTGATTTCACTGGAACTTGGGCAAAGCTGCAGCATGGACAGCTGGGACAGGGATACTTCCTGGCCCACAGCACATGGGGGAACCACAGGGAATGGTCATTCTCCACTGCTAAGGGAGTACTGGAAGACAGAAAAAGATAAGGCAGGAAGAATATTAAGAGGAAAAGATGGAGTCACAGGAAGACCCTTTCCCTGTGACAAAAAGAAAGTCTACAACACAGCATCATTCCTCCTTACACACTGTAGACCATTTACAGCTATAGGTCACTTATTCCAACTGCCAAAGAGCTAAATCTCAGAGCCTTTCACCTACTTTGGGCACAGCTGCCTGGGAACTCATTTTGGGGTTAGCAGACTTGAGGGTGATGAGAAAGACAGTCCTACCTTCTTACCCGGGGAGTGGATTAAAATGAAACGGTTTTTCTTTTTTAGTAGCGCACGCAGTTCCTGGCACTTGTCATAACTCTCCAGTTCCACTGTTTCTATGCACTTCTGTTCATCCTGCAGAGAGGGAATGAAACATTATTATGAATAGGAGGCATTGAAATCAATCATATACCATCAAACTCTGCATGTCTTCCCCTTGCATCTGTCTAAAAGCTCTTCAGCCTTAAAAATAGCCTGAATGCAGGCAGAAAACCCCCATGAATCAGGCTGGCATCTCCCTAAGAAAACACCCTAGTCTTTAAGCTACAGGCCAACTTGTGGCTAGTGGTCCACAGCGACTGAGCAAATAACATGTTGTGGATAGTAACACCAGCTTCTGACATCTCTGTTGGCCTCATCCAGGGATCTGCAGCCAGAAGCGCCTCTACCTCCTCCCCACAATGAACGCAGGAGATGTTATTCTGCATTTTCACAGGGAAGATGACACAAGTACCATGATGGTCCAAGCAGCCCCCCAGGAAGCCTAAGGCAGAGGGGAGGGCAGGCTGGTCCTCACACCAAAAAGATCAGCAGAAGCCACGTGTGACTGGGACACACTGCTCTTGCAGCCAAGCTCTGAGCTGTCAAAATGCTTAGGATTGGAAATACGGTCCCATACAGCCAGCACAACTGTCAGGGCCAGCGTCTCAGCGGGGAATATTTATCTCTGGTGTATCTCTACCGATGACTGCCGGCCACGATCTTGGCTCCTTTCTCCCAGTAACATAACTAAAATTCCACACGTGGTGCGTGGCGCAGTTCAGCTGCAGAGCACCATCCCTAATAGGAATCGCAGCGTAACGCTGGGCAGATAATATTCTTCATGTCTGAGTAGCCCAGAAGAGACCAGAGCTCGCTTTCGCTAAAGCATTACACAAATAAGCAGTGAGAATCGCAGAGCACTTCTTGCTGAAGTGCTTCAGTCAGCACACCTCATGAACCTCTCTATTACCATCCTGAATCAAAACTACTGGCCATGATCATCCTCAGCTCAGGCTCGGCTCCCAAGGCAGCTCCTCGTACCCATATGAGTTGGTATTTAGCAATTCCTGTAGCAGAGAGGGGTTGTGGGATGAGGAAATGTGTCGTAGCCAGGAAGCTGCTGCGTGGCTGGAGGCAGGGAATGGAGAGTTCAGAGGGAAGTGGGCTGAGGGGAATTTCCTCCCTTTACCACTTGACATTTAAGTCGCTGTGCAGAGTTCAGGCTGTGTTTAGGTTTTTTTAACCTCCTATCTGGGGATGGGGGCCCGGCAGAGCCGATGCTGGTAGACAGAGCAAGTTCTGAGCCACTGAGGGATGTCTGAATCTAATTTAGGTTTATTATTCTAATGACATTACTGTTTATTTCATTTAACACTGAGTAGGTGAACATGACCAGAGAACTGGGAAAATGTATACTAGGAGGATGAGGAGATTAATCCAGCCCAAACCTAAAACCTAGAAGATAAAATCCTGCTGACATTACTGAGTCCCTTGAAGGCACACGGCTCCTGCTGCAATCCTGGTATCGCAATGTCACTGCAGAAGGACAGGGATGGAAATAATAACCCCTTAGCGGCCAACAAATGACAGAGAAGGGTGAGGTCAGGAATATATGCCTCGGGGATGGGTGATCTCATCCCGGCCTTTGGTGGACGACCGCCCACATCACAGCCCTGCCGCATGGCTGCTGCGGTTACCAGCTCCAACGTGAAAGTTGGCTGGGCTCAGGACGTAGGTGGCTTGGCAGTGCTCTGGCAGGAGACCAGCATGAAGATTCCTGCCCACCCTCCCTGCTCTCGAGAGCAACTCTGTCCCCAGCAGAGCCCAGTGGCTCTGTGTCACCCTCCTTTCCACACCATCCTTCCTGCCTCTTGGAGGGGACCCTTCCCTCCAATCCCGTGCAAGCCATCCTCCACTTCCTAAGAACAGTGGAGCCCCAAGCTGGGGGACAAGAAGGACTTGGCAGGGCAGAGAGCTGTTGTTTTGCCATGAGATTGCCTCTTGACTTCCTGCTGCCCCCCTCCTCCCTGGGGAGGCTTTGGGGACTCTGGCCTGGCCAGGGAACAAGGGCAGCAAACATGGGGACATGCAGGACCCTGCCTCCCAGGGGCACTGACTTGACTGTGTGAGCTATGGCTCCTTCATCTCAAAGACCTGAACTTCTTGAGTAAGTTATCCTCTTTAGGGAAGGCGGAGAAGAAAGCAGACAGGGAAATAAGAAAACTCCATGTCTGAGAGCAAAGAAAAAGCATCCAAGTTCAGGGAGCGCCAGAATGGGCTTTTGTCTCTGTTTTACCTTTGGCAAGCAGCCATCCTCTCTCTGTGAGCCTACCTGGGTCACAAAGAGATCCTTTATGTTTGTCCTTCACCACTAAGATAAAGAGCGAAAGACCTGACCGTGTCACAGGTCTCCAGGTCCCTTCAGCCTCCTGGAGGTTGTCTTTCCTCATGCAGAGACAAGATTGCTTGAAAGTCCTACCCCGACACACAGGTGTCAGACACGTGTTCTGGACAAGATCCCACTCCATTTGGTCTCTAGTGTCCCAAAGAAGTTAAAGCAAGCCTTTTACATCCTCTCGAGACACAACGGTTGAGTTCTCACTCGGTGGTCACAACCTCCCTGCAGCACACAGCTCGAAGGGTTGTCCCATGGTGCTGCCCTTGATCAAAGCAGGGAATTCCCTTCAGGCCACCTTTCTCTTTTCTTCTACAGATTTTAGGCCCTGTTTTGTAAATTGCCTTTGTTCTTGCTGTAAGGGACAATCAACAAGACTCTTAAAATCCTGGTACAGAAACCCTTACATTCATGGTTTAACCCATTCTATTAGCTATTCATGGAGCAGATGCTGTGACTTCAACACATAGGCGTCTGTAAGCTTGGCCCTTAAGAAGAAAAATACTAAACACCTAAACCTATTAAGGCATGTACTTAACCAAAAAATCATGCTTGACAATTTCCTTAATGAAAATCTGACAGAAAGGGGAAAAAAGACCCACTGAAATTTTTATTTATATGAAGGTAGAATTTCCCACAAAGACCTCTTCACTGACACACATTCATGGGTGTGACCCTCCATTCAGTGTACAATATCTAGACTGGCTGAAATAATAATTTGCTTCTCTAAGAACCTCAAAGCGTTTTAATAAATCACTTCTGGGCATAATTTTACTAGGGGCAAAACACAGATATTAACTGCATGGCTGTTAAATGCTGAGTGGATCCTCTGGTCTCTGGAAGATCCTTTGTCTAGTAGGTTTTTCCCTGTCAAATAATACACTTTAAAAAAGAAAAACCAAACCAACAGACAAACACCTCTAACCATTAGCTGCTCTGTTTAGGGGAAAAAAAAAACAAACCCAAGACTGCTGCTCTCTAATTCATGGAGTGATGATACTGATCTGTGTAGTCTCTCTGCATAGGATTGCCTGTTCCTCAAGATGCTCTCTATGGTTTTACAAGGCTTAATTTTTATTCTGGCAAGAATATGTGAAGACAAGACAGAAACCCCATTAGAAAACAACCTGCTTGGTTCCACATGGGCCTGCACACAACCTGACTTCCTTGAAATTTCTGGGTAGTTTCTCAGGACCTGAGCACTCCAGAGCTGTACGTATTTGCATCAGTGCCTCCTTTCCTGACATTTGGGCATGTAATATCATACAAACATCTTGTTTAACTGAGTCTTCATTTACGTGAGGGTACAGATGTAGGGTGCTGTAGATGGAGGCACAGCAGATAACAAGAAATCCATCTCCCTTCATTTTACATCCGCTGAAAGAAACCTGAAGCCTGGTGGGATGACTTTCACCCCGCATCTGCTCCAGGTAATACAATACCATTTGCAATTTGTATTTGGAGGAGGCAGCTCCGCTTTAAACCAAACCAAAAGGCTGACTAACAGATGCAGCATAGGAAACACACTCCCAGGGCAGGTCAAGAGCACATTCCAGGAGATTACTATTGATGATGATAAATACAGTATTTGTGTTTTGCTCAGACTGTACTTTCCGGTGACACTGTACAATGTTATTGCCTGCATCTTGAGTTGGCCATCCCCTCTGCTTTTGTTTTGCACAGACAGACCTCAGCTAGAGTGCAGCCAACCTCATGCAATTGCATAAACAAGCATGCCTATGACAGGACTGCTAAAGGCAATATTAGCACCTCTTTATGAAGGGCTCAAACACATGAGGGACTGATAAAAGCACAATTTGTCCAAGTCACTAGCTCAGTTCCTGGAAATCTGATGGGCTCAGACCAGTTGAAATACTCAGACTCTAAACCTGCCCTCCCACACTGAAGCTGACCTCCCTCCCATTTAACCCATGCAGGTCTAACTTAGGATACATACAGAAAGATGCCTGTATTTCTGTACCTGAGGCTTTATGGCCTTTTTCTTTTTTTAGGGCCCCAAGTCAGCAAGCACTCAACAATCCCATTGTAAAATGTTTCAGCCTGAGGACAGTCTGGGATGCTGGATCCGTCTCCAGTGTCACACAAAGGAGGGCAGGATTATGGAGAAAGTCCAGTGAGGAAAATGGCAGCTGGAACTCCAGAAATAAAAGCCACCATAGCAAGCTGCACCACAGACTCTCGTTTAACATTGGGCAGGGCCCTTCTCATCTCAAAAAACTCAGCTACTCAGTTGTAAGATGGAGGCAGCAGTACTGCCCTAACTCACGTTTAAAGGAAGATAAATACAGTAATAAACATGAACTGCCTCAATTCTGTGCAACAGGACCCCTCCTGAGTGCAGAAAATTGCCATTTCCTTTAGTTGCCCTGTAGTGAGTCTGCACAATAACATGCTATCCTATTGTGCTCCCAGATAATTTTGTAGCAATTTCCTCTCCTAAAACATTTGACTTCACTGTAAGCCAGTTTAATAGCCTATAGATATTAACATGATCCCTTATTTACAATAATGGGACCTTGTAGCTACTGTAGCTTACAGATGCAATTTATTACAGGATGTTACCACAATCGGCAGGCTACCAGAAAACATTATGCCTGGTTGTTACAAATGCCATTTTCCTTGTTGAGATAATAAAATAACCCTTTAAATGATTGGGATTTTTCCTTCTTCTGAACGTCTGTGAAAATTAATCTTACTTTAAAAGCCTCCTTTTCCCTTGTGGTAATGAAAGCCTCCATATATCTCGTTTTTAAAGGCATGCCCTTTAAAAAAACCTACGTCATGTTTATAGATTTTGAATCTGTGAGTTCCTGAAGCTTCAACTGGAGTCAACAGGTGTCCGGGGCACTGGGAAGCAATCTGCAGAGAGTCAATTATCTGTGGGACCAGGCTGCATGTCCCTGTGTAAGAGAAACCCTCATCTCTTTGCCTGCTTTCCAAGCTGCTTATCACCTGACATTGACTTCTCATTTCATGATTCTTGCCCTCTTCATGACATTTCAAAACTAAGAACAAATGCCTCCAGAAAGATTTGGGATTCGGGAAGACCAGAAGCATACAGAGGAGGTAATACCCTTTAACCTAAACTGTTTGTAACAAATCTTCTTTATTAGGCAATAGTATGTTTTTTAAAAAAGAGAACCAAACTCATTTGTCAGTCCTGTTGTTCCTGAAACCATCGCAACAATGCAGCTGCTGAAACATTTCCCCATTTTTCTTCCCTTGACACATTGCACATGAAGCTTTATATGGCTTTGGCTTTGTAGCATCCTGATAACGACGAATGACCCAGATCCCCTTGTGCCAGACACCGTACAGGCACATGGTCCTTGCGCAGACCACACGGTGAGAAATCCTCCATCCTGTTGTACACACAAACTTCTAGCCACCCTATACCAGCGTGGCTTAGACTTACTATCTCAGACCTCTCTTGGTTGTAGCTTGTGCTCTGCACTGTAATTTCCAGCTTCTAGGGCAAACTCTGCTCTTGCAGAAGCCCTTTCCAGCCCAAGAACCAAGGGCCTGACTCAGGAAAGAGCCACCTTTGCAGCCCAGCAGGACCAGCCCTGAACTTCTCATTCTTTTCACATGAAGATGCAGGACAGATTTGGCTTAGCTCTTATTTCTCATTTGACTGGAAACAGCTCTAAATGAGGCCATGAACTTAAAGCATGCAATTTATCTAGGGAAGTCCAGGAGAAGGCTCCCAGGGGTCTTTTGCTCAGTACTGGCTCAAGTAAAGGGAAAAGATGAGCCAAATCCAGACGATGTCCCTGCTTACGGAGGACAGCAAACCTCACGATCTCACCCTGCGTCCATCAGTGGCTAAACAAAACCCTGAAGAGTGTGGCTAGCAACAATCTGAGCTGCTTGAGGGGTGCCAAACAGCTGCAGGGTTGCTTGCATTCCCTCAAGTGGCAGGTGGGAAGTCAGCCTGCTACAATCCAGTTTTATCCTTTAAACGCCAAAAACTCATAGCACATATCCTGCTTCCGCCCAAAGCTTTGCTCTGTTCGCCTTCTCACAGGATGTCCTGCCCCCTTTTCCTTTTTTTTTGGCAATCGCACTGTCCAAATCTTTACTGGTGAAGACATTTATGATACATAATATACTCTAAAATGCAGCTGTCTCTTTGTAACATTTACCGTTCCTAGAGCTAACTGGAGAAGCCCCTTTGAAAGGAATGGGCTGGAGGGAAGAATGAAAAACGCAGGAATGTGTGTCACTAAGACCCTGATCCTGCCCCTCATTCAAGGCCATTAGCTGCAACTGTACCTCATCCTCAAAGACCACGAGCTGTGTTTTCCGTAGCTGGATGTAACGATCCTTCCACAATCCCAGGAGCCCCCCACTGCTTTTCTTAATCCAGCCGTATTTCTCTGCAGTCAGAGCAGACTTTGGTTTCTCTGAGACCTCCTCCTTGGTATCCTGCAAGGGGAAAAGGGAGAAGGAATTACACCAAAAGCACTTTCCATCCATGTAATGAAGGTCACCAGAAAGCCTGCCGAGACAAGACCTCAGCACCCACCACACATGGTCCCACCACATCACAAGGGAAAAGACTGGCATGTCAGCTCCTACCCCAGAGCTGCCCCAAGACCAGGGCGTGGGCATGGACCCTGGCCACCCCTGGGGACACTGTTGGGGTGGCAGCAAGTCCACCTCACTCCTCTGCTCCCCTCCCTGTGGACACAAGCACGCTCCTCTCCGTTTTGCTCCTCCAGCTCTCTGATGAATCCCAGCAGGATGGATCCTGCTGACATCAGTAGAAACACTCATATTTTAGCCCACAGCCACTTCTACAAGCTTCTTCTCTATGTTTCTACGTTTGGTCATCACCCCCAAACCAACTCCTGTGGGCAAATCCATGGCACGAGGGCCAGAAAATGTTCACTGCAGGCTCCTGTGTGGTTTGTAGGCAGAGGGAGGGACCATCAGAGGAGGCAGCACCAAGAGTGGGTTTTTTTCTGTTCTGCCTTTAGCTCCTCACTGTTTGTCACAGCTTGCTCTCACCCACCCACAGCAACATGGGGAGCCCCAGCATCCCTGCACTGGGAGGCTGCTGGCTTTCCAGGCCTAGTTTTTACCAGGCCTTGTGTAACTTCCCTGCTTTGAAAAAAACATCAAAAATATCCAATATCAATATTCTCACCAAACAGAGAGAGGAAACCTAAGACAGGGAGCAGGGGCAGTCAGGCTTATTAGTTGACTGCCTTCACCAACAGACTGGGTTACAGATGAGTTTTCCTCCTCTCCGGTGTGCTGGAAGAGCCTTTGCAATGGCAGGATCCGTGTTTCCCCTCCCTTGGAGTGCCCTGCTGCTCCCAACACCCCATGGACCCCTCAATAAGCCTCTTTCCTTGGACTAAGGCAAGGGGAACCTCTCACTGAGCCAAATCCCCTTACCCAAGCACCTCACCAACCTTGTGACTTGTAAGGAGAGGCCAACCCCAAATCCTCCAGCCTCCTCCCAAGAGCCCCAATGTCCCCCCTGCGTCGGTTTCCTCCATGTCCCCATCTGTAATAGCAGCAATCCTGCTGCAGAAAGGCAGCACATTTTCACAAAAAGATGATGTGTGACAAAGGTAGAGCCTCAACCATCCCCAAATGGCCCTCACTAGCTGCTGAACGAAACCTTTTCTCATAGGCAAAAAACCCCAAGCAAAACAAACCGGCATGGCTGGAGCTCAGACATCATGTTTCATAACATGAGGAAATCCCATGTGCATGGAAAGGAGTCAGAGCTGGACACTCCCATGGCCAGGACAGAACGAGTGCGTACGGACGAACGCCAAAAATTTGGAGGAGAGCCTTGCTAACAAATCTGTTTTCATGCAGCAGACCTCCAACAAACATGCAGCTGCCATCAGGGTGAGCTGTTACTCTAAAGAGGGAACTCACACCCATAAAAAGAGGAAAAACAGATTAAACACCCATGTGCTCACATTTATTCTGATCCTCACTAAGGTCAGGAAGAGGCTTGGCTTTGCAGGTAGGCTCAGGTGCAGACAGGGAATGAGAAACTCAAATAAATCTCAAATAAAAGAAAATCAGGCGGAAACCTGTAACATCCTTGGCGCCCTTTGTAGAAGTTATTTCAGTTGTACCAAGCACATTTGAAACAGCCACAATACAGGATGACAGAGCATGAAAAAGTTTTCCGGGAAACGAGGACGACTGCATGGGGTTTTTTTAAACTTGACTTTTTGGGTTACCAGGAAGTTGTATTCAGTTGTGATCTGTGACTTCAGCAAACATCAATTGCTGCACAAATATAGACCTGCTGGTTTCCTGATTGAGCACCCTTTTGATGTCATTTTTAGATAACTGGGTAGAGACTTTAACCTCCCTCGTAGCAGTTTTGCATGGATGTAGCTGTATGCAGAGTTTATTTGAGTGACTCCAGACCAACAACTGCCAAAATGGTTTTACTCTTTAAGGCTTTTTTTTTTTTTTTTTGCTTTGCAGATGAATTTTTGCTATTCTTCTACCCTACCTGGCAGAAAATCTCTCTGAAATCACATGGCAAATATGTCTATCCATGGCCTCTCCCAGTGCTCTGCAGAGTGAAAACTACCCTGTCTCCTGTGGTTTTAATATAAAAGTACTCCCTGTCAATATGCAGCACTTAACATCGACCTCTGAAAAAACAACCCGACCCAGTAACCGTTTTTGTTGGAGTTGGGGCTCACGCCTGTACTTCTGCACAAGGCAGAGCTCGCTTGGCAGCCTGCGCTGCCT
Organism: Athene cunicularia; assembly: GCF_003259725.1. Classification (NCBI taxonomy): domain Eukaryota; kingdom Metazoa; phylum Chordata; class Aves; order Strigiformes; family Strigidae; genus Athene; species Athene cunicularia. Next base: position 10,810,395 of record NW_020799112.1, read on the forward strand.
GCTTGCCTGCCTGCTCCCTATGGGCTCGCCAGCCTTTCAGGGATGGTACCTCCCCTCTGTGGCATCGCAGAGTGGCCTTCCAGCTCCCCTCTCCCCAGGCCCCTCGCGAGAAGGAGCCATGCGTGGGGCTCCCTCCACACCAGGCAGGACTTCCCGGCTGCGCCAGCACCTGGGAGCATCCATAGGGAGGATCCATGACTCCAAGCACCCCAGGAGAGGGAAGGCGAGATGAGATGGAGAGTGATGGTCTCAGCAGATGACAGCAGCCACCAGCAAAGGGCTCTGCCCCCTGCACTGCGCAGGAGTCACCTGAGCCTGAGCTGCCTGGTGCTGCCTCCTCCGGTCCCCACTACACTACAGATGTGAGGGGTGCGATCCTGCGCTCTGCGGGTGCTGGGGGCTCCCGAGCTGCCTAGGCTCTGGGTCAGCAGGTCCCCTCACACAGCACATCGCAAAATGGGGCTGCAGTTTCTGTAATCCCTCGCCTGCAGGTTAAGGGTGTAAAAAACCAGATGATGCAACTTGACTGTTTGCTCCTGCGAAAGCAAGAAGAGTCTCAGAGACGGTGCCTGACATTTTTGCAGATTATTTTTATGCCACCCCTGTCTCAAATCAGCAAGGGGAGGTTGGCCAGGAAAAGGCACCAAAAGCAGGACTTTTTGCCTGCCCTGTACTCTCTGCATGTGATTTCATGATTAAATCTGGAGCATGGCACAAAGAGATGAGTTGCTGCTGTTAATTCAGCTTTTTGTGGGTATTCCTTCTGCAAGAAATACTAAGATATTCTTTCCGGGATGTTCTTGGGCTGGATTAATTCCTGACGCTGGTGTAGATCCATGAGAAGAAACCCACTGGCATCAGCCAAGCAAGCAAGCATAAATGAGGGAAGAACTGAGTTACCCCGTCGATGGCTCATGCCAAAGGCATCACTCCCAAAACCAATCCATACAAGCCATTTTTGCAGTTTATATCACAGTGCCATTAGAAGTGAAACATGAGTTTCACTCTTCCATCCTGGTTTACAGTCCTGTTTCACAGCTCAGCAGAGGTGCCAAATTAGGGGGACAGGACAGCTTTTTATTTAGCATAGTTATTTCTCTCTTCCCCCGCCCCTGTATTTTAAGGGCCCACAAACCCACATACTTTTCATGTCTTTCAACAACAACAAAAAAAAACAACAAACCAACAGCTGAATCACGGTGGTGCTTTTACAAACTACATATAGTAGCACAGAAGTGTCCTGCCCAGCTACAGTTAACTTCATTTAAAGCAAGCAGCTCATTTATTGCACACAGGCACAGATTAATACCTCCCAGGAGACAACCTGTGTCTCCAGACCTCCACACTTTTTCTTTCTTTTCAGGTCTATCTTCCAAGCCCAGCTTGTCAGCACTTCCACTTCTCCCTGACCCACGAGAACAAAACCATCTTATTGGAAATAAACATCTCAGATCCACGTGAAACTTGGGGAACTGCATCTGACACCCCCTCCCACAAGCGATTACTGAAGGATTCATTTATCATTAATGAAGAGCGGCCGGTGAGATGGTTGGTTGATGCTGGGGTAGGTGTGAAGCCCCTTCGGCCAGTGGCCACCAGCTGGAAGCAGTTTCTCTGCTGTGGATAAATTTCATGGATGCCAGTGAATAATAACAACTCTCAGTCGCTACCAACTTGGGTTGCTTTGCCGTCTCCTTGCTGTTTTAAAAAAGCTCTAATTCTTGCCACAAAACGTTGGGAGCTGAAATAAGGAGCGGGGG
>NW_020799112.1:10812204-10817380 GCF_003259725.1 Athene cunicularia
CGCCTGGCCCGGCCCCGGCTCCCCCACACCCCCCCGCGGGCGTGGGGCTGGGAGCACCCGGGACTGGCTGGGGCTGGAGAAAAAGGGGGGTGGGATTGAGCCCAAGGGAGGGGGGCCGTGGGATGAGCAGGGGACAGAAGGTGGCTGCGGGGTGGGACAGGGTACTCCGGGGAGCGGGGACAGGGTATGTGGCGTGCGACAAGGAGCTTGAGGGTGGGGGAGGTCCCCAGGATCAGAGATGGTCCCCAGGGATCAGGCTGGACCCCCGTGGTAGGACAGTGTCTCTGGAACTGGAGGATCCCCAGGGTCAGAGAGGGTCCCCAGAGATCGGGCTGGACCCCGGTGTTAGGTCAGTGTCTCTGGAATTGAAGAGTCCCCAGGGTCAGGCAGGGTCATCAGGGATCAGGTTGGACCCCTGTGGTAGGACAGAGTCTCTGGAATCGGAGGGTCCCCAGGGTCAGGCAGGGTCTGCGGGGTCAGACAGGGTCCAGGGTGGGACAGTGTCCCTGGGGCTGGGGTCAGGTCAGGCCGCAGGAGCAGCAGGATGGGGCACAGGGTGCAGAGAGGCGAGGGATGCTGGTCTTGGCACTCTGGGCATCATGAAGCCCGTCTGGAGCAGCGCCCAAAGCTCAGGTCTACGTGGCAGTGTGGCTCCCTCGACCCCAGTGGTGAGTCCTGGCAGTGGGGTGGTCTCAGGACAGTGGGTTTTGGCAGCGGGGTGATGTGGAAACAGCTGGGGAATGGTCTTCGGTAGCAGAACTGGTTAACACAACTAGTCACGCTCAGAGCTATTGTTCTCCACTGGTATTCAGCTTTGCAGACTTCTGCTTCTATTTCAGGCCTGCTGGAGGGCTCATGTACCCAACAGCCTGCCTGGTTTTTCTTCTAATTATTTCAGTCAGTCTAAAAAAAGATATTACCTCCCTCTGCAAACCTTGCCTCCATTGTACTCAGCAAAGAAGACAAGCAGGAAAGGAGAAGTCTCAACACCCATTACCTCCAGGTTAAATGCTCTTCTGCATAGCTATGGCAAGGGCTGGGAGGAAAAAGAGGAGACAGCTTTCACTAACCAGAAGTGGAAGAGATACCAGAGCATCCATCAGGGCTGATTGCCCCCATCCTGCAGGGCCAGGGGTTAATGGAGGAGCTGGGAACCACCCTAGGACACACCGGGATTTGAAATGAGAAATCCTGGCGCTGTCAAGGCGCGCTGACAGGGAAATGATTGCCATGTCAGCAGAAAGACAGTCCGCACGGGGTGGGGGAGGAAGCCACTAATAGATGTGCTGTGATGAATCCGGACTTTGACAAGAGGCCGAAGCACCAAACGCACTCGAAAAAGCGAAAGGAAGACAGATGATGTATAACTGGCTGTCAATGGTGTGAGCGGGGAGAGGACAGCACAGGGAGGGGGGCATGCATCAGGGCCACTGCCACAGTCGGGGCATTGCCCGAGCACTGCACTCGCACTCCCTCTCCTCTCATCTGCAGGGTTTTGGGGCAGGACCCCGCTGTTTGTTTCACTTGCACAGGGCTGCAAGAGCAGCAGGGGCTGAGCCAGGACTGGAGCTCCTAAGAGCAACTATGCACAAATAATTATTAGTGATAATTAGCAAAAACACGCTGATGGCGTCTCCTTCGTATCAGCTTAGCTCCAGGTTTGGCAAAGGCTCACCAAGATGATCTCCTTGTTGTGTAAACACCTTTTGTGGCCTCCCCTGCTCCTCCTCTGTGGCCGAGAGCCAAACTGGGCAAAGAAAATGCTGCTGTGAATGCCAGCAATGGCACGGAGGGGCCTGGCCAGTGGCCAGGGGGTTGTGAGGATTCTTCAGATTTCTCCTTTACCTGGCACAACAGGCACCTCTGAAAAATTTGACCAGAAAATCATGGCTGGCCGTTGCCTTTCAGAGCTGTCACCAAGCCAGGGTTAGCTCTCTGCTGCCTAACACCAAGTGGGAGCTGGTTTAAAAATGTATTTTCTTTGTTTAATTTTCCAAGCCATCAAAATGGGGCTTCAGGTGGGGAGTGGGAGCATCCCAGCTCACCCACAGCCTTCGCCAGTGGGTGCATGAGAGCAAGGCAAAGTGCAGCAGTGCTGAGCTTGGCTCCAGAATGGTGCCAGCCATCACAAAATTAACTATTGAAAAAAGGTGATATTTCAGCCAGGCTTTTAAAATGACCAAAAAACCTTCCCAGAGTACCCGAAATGTTGTTCAGTATTCTCCGTTTTCCAAGCAGGGCTGGGAGAGGTGAGAGGAAACTTCTGGCTTTACAGATAGTGTGTGGGCTGTGGTTCTGACTCTCTTGGAAAATTTTAATGGGTGAAAAAGTGAAGAATATTTTTAGCATTCCATCAACGTGCATGTGAGGACGTGTGTGCTGTAAGACCATGCGACACGGAGGCCGCATCCTTGTGATTTATCAGCTGTCCTCCCCCTTACAGGCAGATCCGGAAGAGCCACCGTGACCCCATTGACAGGAACTCTGGAGCAGCCACTGCAGGGGGACTTGTCTGCAAGAGGATGCTCATTGCACAAGAACATGGAGGCTGGTCCAAAAATGCTGTGGGAAGAGGTGTCAGGCATGGACCTGCAGCCAGGATAGGGCTGCCCCTTTGGCATGGGATGTGCTGCCAGACTGTTGTCTTCTTCATTGGTAAGAGGTGGTACTATGCCGCTCCAGCAAAGTGAAACAGAGTCACGAGTGACACCGAGGAGGTTGGGCTGGTGAGTCACAAAACCGAGGAAGCTTGTGTGCAAGGGAACCCGTGAGTCCTCCTGCTTTGCCCCTTGATGGCTGCATTTGGGGTCTTGCAAAACTTGGGGGGCCAGGATGCAGAGGAGGACGGCAGTGCCAGGGGGTTGGGAGCTCCAGCCGCAGAGACACAGCTGCCTCAAAGCTCCTTGGGGCTGTGCTGGGAGTGGGAAGGATGGAGAGTCCCCCCTTCCCTCCCAGACATGGGAAAACCTGTCTCTCCAGCCACAGGCACCACATGAAAAAGCTGGGGTCGTCCTCGTGTCTACCTGCCATCCTTTCCTGATCCAGGCAGGGAGCTCCAGCTCCTCCATCCAGCCCCAGGTACCTCGTGACCAGGGTCAGCCACTCCACCTGCTCCTGCCTTGGTTTCCCTCCACCTCAAATGACAATAATCTATCTCCCGGGTTCTGTGAAGCCAGATTCATTAGTGCCTGGCTTCATTAAATGCTTTGAGCAGGGCTAGGAGGGCAGAGGCTCATTATTGCAACTGCCCTGTTATCTGGAGGAGGAGGTGGACACACCAGTGAGGCTGGGAGCCAGTGCTGGGCTTGGAGCAGCCACAGGGCTCCTGCCCTCATCTAGAGGAGAAATCCTCAGCCCCTTCATGTGCACAGCAAATTAATGCGGATGTTCTTAATTTAATCTGTCCAGTTGAGGCTAAAATAAAGAGGCACAGAGAAAGCACTGGGTCTGAATGGAATCCAGAGGTAGGGCTGAATTCCAACTTTTGATGCCAAGTAGAGCCCATGGCACCTTATCCTCACAGCTGCAGTGTGTTTGTGGGATAAACCACTTCTCAGGTGAAGTCCTCTAAACTACCTGTGCCAGACAAGAAATGGGGAGGTGGCCCCATCCTCAGGTGAAGCACAGGGAATTAGCAGCAGCAAAGGCTGGAGGAGATGGGAGACTGCAGATGCAGGGCTGGCGTGGAAAGAAGGGCTCTCCTCACATCTCCACCTGCTTCCTGGGCTTAAATCTTACACTTTATGGACAAGCCATGTGAAAGGATGGTGTTTCTAGCCGTTGTCCTTGCTGCAGTGGGGCAGTTGGAGTTAGCACACCTGGTTTGGGGTTTGGCCAGTAGCTCCTGACCTGTTGAGGTCCTGGTTTTACCCATTTTCCTCTTGGCTGATACGAGACCAAGCTTGTGTCCAAATCAACCCTGGATTTTCCTGCCACCCATGCTCTGTATTTTATTTATATGCTTGAAAGAAAAGACCCAGCTATCTGCCAAAGCCATCAGCCTGCGAGCACTTGCAAGAACTCATGTGCTCTCTTTGTTGATCTTTCTGGTTTTGCAAGGAAAAGAAGTCATTGCTGCAGAGAACATCTGGACGTGCCACTGCAGCCCAGCAACCTCAGCCTGGGCTCATAGTGGGGACAAAGCAGATCCAAAACTGTGGGTGAGGAGGTTACCTGCTGGGGCAAAATGGGGAAGGTGGATGGTTTTAATTATCTTAAAACCAGCAGTGAGTTGGCGTAACGTGGCCAAGCCCTGTGGCATGATGGCAAGTGGACAATGAGCAATGCCGCTTTGTGCTTTCTTCTTCGTTTCTGTTTTAACTGGCCATTAGCAGTAAGCTCTGCCAAAAAGCAATGGGTGAGAGCTGGAAGAGGTCCCTGACAATTCCAAAACATTGCTGCTGATGTCCCAGTGATGTCCATGCGTGGACAGGATGAGTGGAAAGGGGTGAAACACCTGGTCGGCAAGGCTCAGTGTGGCTCTGCTGCTCCACTGCTGCGTGGGATGAAGGGGAACAACGTGGGGCTGGAATAGGGGGTGGTTTGGAAAAGCTGCCCCTGTCCATGATGCTTTTAATCTTTATGTCTTTCAAAGCCAGGGATGTGCCCCACGTCCTGCAGACTAAACCCAATTCCTGTGTAAATGCTCTCAGAGCAGCTTCCCATGTCCCTCACCCCATCGCCCTGTGCCTAAGGCAGTCACCCTTGGGCTTTCCTTACAGCTCTGCACCATTCCTGGCCTTCACCAACATCTCCAGCAGTGACAAAAAAAGGATACTCCGGCAGGAAGGTGGGATATAAATACACTGACTGTTTGTTAGTGTTAATGCTTGCTGGGCCTTCAAGCTGGGATGAGTCCGGGGGGAAATCACATCCTGTGCCCCAGCTCTGATCTCTTGCTGGCTCCCTGCTTCATCTAGGCAGGGGAGTTCCACAAAACACCTCTGCCCTGCTCACACCACTTCAAGATGGGAAGGCTGCAGCCCTGGAGGTGCTGGAAGGATTTTTCTGCGTGAGTTTAAGGTAGGGAAGCATCTCTGGGTGTATCACAGCCACCAGCTTTCCTCTGTGCAATGCATGCAGTCAACAGAGTCCTCCTGGAGCTACTGGGAGATATCTATCTCTCTCTCTCTCTCAAAAAAAAAAAAAAAAAAAAAAAAAAAAAAAAAAAAAAAAA
>NW_020799112.1:10817430-10824610 GCF_003259725.1 Athene cunicularia
GCCTCTACACCGAGCAAGCTGGTGAGACCAGCTCTCCAAAATCGGGTGTAAAAAGGAGTCTTGGCAGTTGCTCCTGACTGCTCACCTTATTTTGGGGTTGCAGGATGTTCTTTCCCAGCTTCCCCTCTTGCTCTTGCTTTTCCCAGAATTACTTGGGCCCAAGGATTAATCTTGGCTCCTTAGCTCCTGGCCTTGGTCATTTGGGTGCAGCCTGACCCCTGTGCCAACCTTTGGCTCTGAGATGCAGGATATGCTCCAGCCACGCTGTGAGTGGACAGTAGACAGCCCTGGGCCACCTCCCTGCCTTATCCCTTCTCCAGGGTCCTCCTCTATCCCTGGTCCCTGCTCCTTGCCTTCAAATCACCTTGGTTCTGCTAGCTCCTCATGTCCAGGAAGGAATCTCCAGCTGAATCACGACCTTCCCACCAGCTGCTGTAGGGGTCCTGGTCCTCTGCCCCATGCTCAGAGGAAAGCCTGATGGTTGAAACAGGCTGATGTCCCACTTCTGCTTTTTTGGGGATGTTCCAAAATCACATTTTCTGGTGAGCTGAATGCATGCTTCCAAAATCTCACCCCACTTCCACAGAGGTGAGTGGATGGTGGAGCATGTCGAGGTCCCTGCGGTGCCAGAGTGGCTGCACCCGAGCAGCTGAATCTGGCCCTGACTGGTGCTTTCAGCAAGTTTTGAGCTCCACGGGGCTGGGGCTGCTCAGCCCAGCTGGCTCCGCGTGGTTGCAGCTGCAGGTACTGTATTTCCTTAGATCCTCATCTAAGGAAAGGAAGATGCTCTCTCCTGGGGGTGAGACCAAAGCTGGGAGAGAAGATGCTCACTGGTACCTTGAGGTGAGAAGCACCAGGAAAGGGGAAGAGTTATTTAAGCTGAAAGACAGTATTGGCACCAGAAGAAATGAGAGTAAAAACAGACAGGAATAAATGGAGACTGGAAATTAGGAGGGTGCTAATCCTCTGCAGGTGCTGCTACAGCTTCTCAGGAGGTGTTGTGGGGATGGGAGAGGGTGAGGTTCAGGTAGTTTGATCCTGGGTGCTGGGATGGACTGAGCTCACTGACCTGACGGGTCTGTGTCCCCTCCCTAGTGACACCCAGGCACAGGAGGGAGTTGGTCCCTCAGAGCCCTCTGCAGCAAGATGGGGAGGGAGCAGAGCTGCTGCTCTGGGGCTGGAGAGATACTTTCAGCAACTAATGTGAGTTTCTGGGGCTGGATCTGGACTCCTGGGTCTGACCCCAGCTCAGTCTAAGGCTCACCCCGCACCGTTGGGGGATCGACCCACATAGTGAGCAACTCTCCATCCTGCAGCCCTCTGGACCCTCTTATTCCTTTGCCAGGGGACTCAATACGGCCAATGTCAGCCAAGAAACCTGCTCATGTCCAAAACCTCCCTGCCATGGAGGGATGTGGTGCTCCCAGCACACACCCAACTGCAGTTTCCTGATGTACCCTTGCAGCTCACCCCTGTGCGTGGTCTTTAGAACTGTCGAATGTATGGAAACACTCTATTTGTGTAAGTTTATGTTTGAGATTGTTCTCACATAGGATAGATTTTGGGGTTGCTTGAAAGGCGCATGGTCAGTCAGGGGGACCCCACCTTGTGCCACTCCATGTGGAGTCAGCTGAGGCCAACAATTCAAAAATCCTGCATGCTGGAAGGGAAATACAGAAATACAGAAGCCCTTCCACTGATAACATCCAAATGCCATTGTTTAAGCTGCCATGTGTCACGACAAATCTCACGGGAAGCCTCTGTGGCAAAAAGCATTTTCACACAAGCCACTTGAGGCGTCAATGGCCCTTCTTGGCCTGTGCTGCCTTCAGCGCTCTTGCAAAAATGCCAAAGGAAGTAAATGTTTCAATTTCAAAATGCAAATAGTTTGTGGTTGTCACATTTTTTTTGTCATTCTATGGTTATATACAATCCGAGCTGCAGCATCCCAGCTCTGGCTTTGGGATGCTTAATTTTAGCTGGACCACTAAATCAGTATGTCAGCTCCAAGGTGGGAGTGGGCTTGGGCAGCAATGACCCAGGTCTGAGAAATTTGCTGTAATAAATCAGGGCAGATGCATTTCAAAGGCAGTAGCAAATCCAGGGTGATGCTTGAAGATTGTCCAGCTGCTGTGTCCTGCCCAGCTGATGGTGATGATGCTGGTGCATGCATTTAGCTGGAAATTGATGCTGGTATATGAATTTGGCAGAGATGCGATTGGTTATTTGTGGCTGGATTTGCAAGGAGCATTGTGGGAAGTTTGCCTGGCTCAGGTTTGGTTTTGTCCTGTAGCTGAGTACACGGAATGGCTTGGGAAGGCCACACGCTGCAGGGTGAAAAAAAGGGGGTTTTCATTTTGTGGCAGATCTGGAAAACATAAGCATGAGGGAAGGGAGAAAAACTCAATTCAGTTTAAAATGAAATGACCTGATATAAAAAAAAAATTCCCCAAACATTCTGGTTTAAGATCACTCCAGAACAGTTAGTTGGTCAAGAAATGCAAAGCTTTTGTTTGCAAATCAATTAGCCCCTTTCTAATTTTATTTTTTTTTTAAAGCACCATTTCCAAATAAAAAGTCAAACCCCACCATTCCTGAAAAGTTTCAAGGACAGAGGCTGGGCGCTTCATTTTGGGAACCCCAGAAGAAATGTTGTGACATTTCCAAACCAGCTTCTTTAACCTCCATGTATTTTCCAAATTTGCCTGAAATGAGTGAAGAGCTTTGAAAACTAGTGAGCTGGAAACCCATGTCCTGCTGCTGGGGAAAGGCTGCGGTGGGGGAGCCCAGCATCCCCAGTGAATGCATGCAGAGGCAACCTGCAGGTTGTTATCCAGGGAAATGTGGGATGTGGGTGCCCATCCATGCCTTGTCAGAGCTGCCTCCGGCTTTCCCTGAGGATGCTGATAGCCAAGAGCATCCTCAGTCCCTGCTGCCAGTGCTCAGGTCCCTGAAGGAGAGGGCTGGGAAAATCCTCTGGCCTCTGGATCCAGGCTTTGGGGCAGTGCTCTCCCTGAAGATGCCTCGTGCAGAGATGGTGGACCTGAGCTGAGCCTTGGCATGAGCAGAGAGGGGGTGAGATTTGCAGCCATGCCCTGGTTTTGGTGGTGACTCAGGCGGTAGGGTTGAATCAAGTGGATTCCAGAGAGACGTACAGCAAGTAAACCCTTTCACATGAAGGACATCACATTGGCGTGTTGTGTCCAAGACAGGTTTCAGAGGTGCTGCCTGTGGCTGAGCAGCCCAGGTGAAGCAGGGAGTGCGAAACCCTCTCCTGCAATGGGGTTTTCCTTCTGCCACATGTTGATACCTCCTAAACCCCATGGTGAGGCAGCACTGGGGTCACGAGTGCTTCGGATCCCACTCCTGGACCTCCCAGCCCTTCCAGAAGGGCCAGGAGCTTGGCCGCTGGCTGCCCGGCTTGCAGCTGTGCCAGTGGCCCACCTGAGTCATAATCCAATGCAGGCACATGGATGAGACAAGCTGTGGGCCCGGGAGAAGGTCTGGCCAAGAAGTACCCTTGGGAAATAGTTCCCTTCTGAAATTGCAAAATGTAATTAATGCTGGTCATAAACATGGAAGCTCGTTAGCTCTGCAGCAGGGCTGGGCTCTCCTTGGCTACGAGCAGCCTCGGTGCTGCAGTCTCTTCCAAATGAGGGCCAGCATGGTGGGACAAGGCCATTTCCTGCCTTCATCCCTTGGTTGTGATGATGAGGAAGGTGGCACAGTGGGCAGTATCTCCTCAAAGGGTCTTGATACCATCAAATATAAAACAAATTCCCTCAGCCTCCCTCCAGGGAAGTACCTTGGCCCCGGGGGATACGGGTGAGCTGACACCAAAGGGTTCATGTCTGCCTCAATCGGTCCCAAAATGCCCACGAGGCCCATGGTGCGGGGAGCTGAAGAGCAGGGCCCTCGGGCAGGATCAGGCCCATAGGAGCCATCAGCTGGCTCCACCTGTTTTTCAGGGAAAAAAATGAGATGTGCTTGCATACGACTCCTCCAGTCTGTGAACTTTGAAAATTTCTGCTCTATGTAGAATTGGGCTATTTTAATTTTTTGCCCCCCTTTTCAGGTGGTTTATGGTCATTTGCATGCCTCCAAGGTACAGGCTCAAGTACACTGTCTTGGTAAGTCAAGTGACACTTGCCAGTGCCTTTCTGCAGCCTGGTTGAGGCTCTTGCTGTCCAGAAGAAAGTATTATTTTCTTTTTTTTTAATGGTGTTTCCCTCTGGAACCTGTTTGGGCATGGGAATCCCTCCCAGTGCTGTTTGAGGCTGATCTCTGGGTAACATCAACGAACCCAGAAGTTGGGCAGCATCCCCCTCTGACAAGGCTCTTTGGGAGGGCAAAACGTACCACTCAGCAGGACAAAGCACCAACATTTCAAATACTTTTTAGAGCCCCCGGCTGCCTGCAGGACCTGGGTGCTGCAGCATCTGTCAACACTTGGCTGAGCCCATCTGAGCACCTGGTGCTCCCCGCACACCGGTCCTTGGCAGGCATGTGCTGGGGGTGCATTTACCTGCAGAGGCAGGTTGGGGGGCTCAGTGCAGCCCCCCTGGCCTGTGCTTGTGCCCTTTCTTGGCCACGCTGGCTGGAGTGGGTGTAGAGGGCAATTCTGCCCCAGCTTGGGGCATTTATGAGCCTGAGTGAAGCAAGGAGAGGGGCTCAGGCTTTCTGAAAGTTGCAGCTTTTGCAGTAATGCCTGTCTCAGCAGTCTGATGTGCTACTGGGTCACTTGTTGCCTCCAGTATCCCTGCCACGCTGCTGCCTGCATCCCTGCCACTCTGTCCCCAGCATCCGCCTGCCATGTTGCTGCCAGTATCCCTGTCATGCCATCTCCCGCATCCCTGCCACGCTGCTGCCTGCATGCCTGTCACGCCGCTGCCCGCATCCCGCGCCTCATCCCGCCCCTGCAGCCTTTCCCTTCAGCCCCTCTCAGCCCAGCCCATCAGTCCTCTGCAGCCCTGAGACCCCGCTGCTCCCCGGGAGGAGAGGGGCCCGCAGCAGCCCTGCCTGCAGCCCTCTCCCTGGCCTTCCTCCCGGCCCTCCTCCCCGGCCAGCCCGGCTGCGGGCTGCCATCCCCACCTAGTGCCGGCCCGGCGCACAGGCTGCCTCGGCGGGTGTCGGGGTGCAGGCAGGGCTGCAGCCCCCCTCGAAATCTCCGGGATCGGGGTGCCGTCGTACCTCCTCGACGCCCCCGGCTGCACCCGGACCCCCGTGGCACGGCCCTGGGGGGGACATTCCTGCCCTGATCTCCGGGGGTGCTGATGCAACGCCCACAGCGCTCCCGAGGATGGGTACAGGCAGGGGCCACCACGTCCCCTGGGGCCGTTTGCCTCTTTATGCCCCATCCCACAGCTGTGGAAAAGGGGACGCCCCCCCCTCCAGCAGCGGGAGCCCAGCTGGGGACAAGGGACAGTGCCACGTCCTGTCCCCAGTCATGAAGCTTGTCCTAGCACAGCGACTGGACCCCCTCAGGCATCCCTCTGGGGGGATGCTTCTGCACATGGCAGGTTTGGGATCCTTACCAGTGGCATTTCCCGAGGCTGTGTCCCCATGGACCCCACGTGTCTCACTGCCTGGAGAGCATCACTTGTCCCCAGACCCAGGAAGCACCATTTTGTAGATGTCTAGGACAGAGAATGAGGCCAAGAAAAGCCTTCAGCAATGCCCCCCTCCCCCAACAAGTCTCCCCTTAATGCCCTCCTGCCCATCGGGGACTCCCAGAGCTACAATGTCTTTTAATTTTCCTTCCACTCCTTCACTCTGTTGCTCCCGAGAGCCACATGCAGCTTCTCACCCACCACATCCCTGTGGTCAAGGGCCCAGGGCATCTGGAGGCATCTACTCCTCTCCTGGGACAAGGCAGCGAGCAATCATCCCCTGCTCACCCACGCCAGGCTCTCTGGGCTTACAACACCCTCCATCCAGAATAATCGCAGTTGAATGGAGACTCTGCAGGTTGCTGCACACAATCCTCAGAGAGGAGTGGCTCTTTGCACTGAAATTTTCCAAAATTTGGCTCCTTCTTGTCCTTTCCTACCTTTTTTTTCTGACTCCAGCACCCCCAGGCTCTTGCATGGGCACTATTCTCAGCTCCCTTGGGTGCTGTGGCTTTGCTGCCCCAACCCCATGGGGGGATGCAGGGTCCCCCCTGGGGCTTCCCCGTGGCTCAGAAGATGATCGGCAGTGGGGTGTTCACCCACAGGGTGCTGTGGGCATCACGGCCAGCTGTGCCCTTCCGACCAGTGCTGGCCATTGCAGCGTGATCCACCGCTCACAAAGACAAACTGGGCTGGGAGCAGGTTGGTGGCTACAGGTCATGTCCCACCGGGCTTGAAAACCTCCTCCCTCTCGTCCTGTCAGCAGCAGAAGTTTCAGAGCTTTTTGGAGACACCAGAACGAAAGCAACCTCAAGGAAAGATCCCTGGATTAATGTTTCAAGGTGGATTTTGAGGGTTTGATTTGTGTTATTTAACTTCGGATACCAATTACAGCTAAGGAGGAAGCACATTTTGGGTAGAGACTGCAAAGGGCCCTCTCTGAAAGGAGTTGGAAATTTGGAAATATGTTCAGAAATCTGTGAAAACCACAAGAAAGCATGGGAAAGATGGACCATGGTGTGGGAGAGGAGGCAGAAAGAAAGGAATATTAAGGGGTGATGTGACCTTCTTCATATTTCCCGATGAAACAAGGAAAAAACCCAACACTACCCCTATTTTGTCTTGGAAAACCGCTTGCAGCTCAGCCCTGAAAGCAGGATTCAGCAGCTCCGCATAACCCAAACGTTTCCTCTGCTGCCTTAAAGAAAATGTTGGAACAGAGCAGGCTTAAAGCCTGCTGAAGAGGGCCATTTATCGGGTAACTGAAAGAAAATATTGGGATAATATTTGGAAAAGCCTGTGAATGGGCATGGCCCAGCGTGTGCTGGGCAGCAGCAACCTGCTGAGGCAGTGGGGGGAGAAGCCACCCTCTCTGTGTGGCTAATTTTCCCCTTTTCCCTCATTTCCTTCCCATTTCCTTCCCAGCTCTGAAAGGTTTTGCCAAACCTGGGTAGGTCCTTGGGATGTGTTTCTCCCAGGAGAGTGGCAGTGCTGAAAGAAAAGGGGATTTTTCATGGGCAGGGTGAGCAGAAACCCTGCCCAGTCTGAGAATCTTGGGGGGGGGGGGGGGG
>NW_020799112.1:10824660-10832912 GCF_003259725.1 Athene cunicularia
GGGGGGGGGGGGCAGGGGGGACGAGGTGTTTCTTTCCCCTGGTTAACAACCGAGGCTGATCTGCAGGACCTGCTTAATCAGATATCACTTAAAACCAGGTTGATTTCTGCCTAATTGGTCAGTAATAAGCATTTAATTGGCAAAGCTGCAACAAAGCTGCCGCCCCCCCTTGCCAGAGCCATTAGCAGCATCTATTTTAACACTCAGAGCCTGGCTGGGATTCAATAAACGTTTTTTGGGTTTTTTCTCCTCCATTTAAAAACATTAATGTGTGTTCAAAATTCAGCTGGACATCTCACTTGGGTTTGAAGTATAATTATGTGTGATGAGGACTAATAAGCAGCTCTCAAAACGAGACCGGGTTTAGCGTCTCTCCCGCTGTCTCCTGTGGGGAAACTGATATTCCCCACCAGCGGCTGATGCTGATTTTTATGGGACTAATCCGGACACAACCAGGGCTCCATAAAACTCCGCTTTGCCTTTGACTGCCTTTTTTTTTAAGGGACTTTTTCCCACCTGGGATGGGTTTTTATTGGTGTGGAGTTTTGTTTCTTGCAGGATTTCCCCCCTCCATGGGTCTCGGGGTGCCTTTGCAGGATGCAAGTAGCGATTTGCTGAAAATAGGTGGGTTTGTCCCCGATTTTCCAGACTTTGTGGGAAAGAAAATAAACATTGTTGGTTTTTTGAATGTACAAAAGAGAAACTTGGAATTCTCAGCCCCAGGCTGACCCCAAGACTTGGGACCTTGGCACTGGTTCAAAGCCCAGCTGCAGGTTGAAGCAGATGCGTCCCCGGCACAGATGGTGGTTGATGGTCGATGGTTGATGGTTGAACTGGTGTCGAGGTCGGCTCTGCTTTAGCACCAGCGCCTGCCTAGGTGGAGCTGCTTCTCTTCAGCATCGCATCTGGCCAGAAAACACTGGATCTGCTCT
Source organism: Athene cunicularia (assembly GCF_003259725.1). NCBI lineage: Eukaryota > Metazoa > Chordata > Aves > Strigiformes > Strigidae > Athene > Athene cunicularia. Next base: position 10,825,593 of record NW_020799112.1, read on the forward strand.
GATCGCCCAAGTACCGCCTGGCTGCAGCTTCTAAGCAGAGCTCAGGCAAAAGAAAACCCACCCAAGCTGTGGGTTTATGTTTGTTTTCCACGCTCCCCCTTTCAAATACCATGCCAAAGGTAAGCTCTCTTGGAGATTAGGCTTTGGCAAGGCTTGTTACACTGCCAAAACCTCCAGGAACGCCCTTGGTGAGCCCCAAGCACGCCCTACTGCTGGGATGGGGGGTGAGTCCCGGCCTCGGCTTGCCAGGGGACGCGGGGACATGTGTGACACTAACCCGTAGGACGCCCTCTTCTCTGCAAAAAGCTGTGCCTTTGCAAGGGAGAAGTAGCAGGACCCCTCCACACCCCCCTGGGGATGCTCCTGCAGCTGCTTCCCATCGGGCTCTGAAACCGCAAATTCCCAGCTGGGGCCAAAATGCCCCCAAAAGTTGAGATGGTGAAACAGAAAAACCCTTCCTGGCCCCCTCCTGCCCTGGCACTGCCAGGCTCGGCTCTGGGGGCTGGCAGGGGGGGTTTAATGGCCACAAGCCAAAAGCTGTGGGGGAAACACCTCAGATTGGGAGTGCTTGGTGCTTGTGCAGCTTCCCTGCATTTATTTCCAAGGAATTCTGCAGTGATTAAAGAGCTGCAGGTAAAGAGCCAAACCCCAGAGCCTGGCAAAGGTGCCAGCCGCTCTGCAGCCGGACGGCCCAGCCACTGACTCCGGGCTGACCATGTTACAGCCCTAAATAGCTGCTTTTCGGGGACAGGTGGGTCACAGCAAACTTTATTTTTCTGGAAACAGCAAGCACATTGTGCAGGGAAGGCTTTCCAAGGATGCTCCCCACGCCCTTTTCAGGAAATACCACACAGTTCTCCTTCGTGCCATGCCAATTTATTTTTTTTTTTTTTTTAATTGGCATAAATGATAGCCTCGTCAGGGACACGCCATATTTTCCCTGGGCTGTCGGATTTTATTTTGAAATCGCTGCTGGTTTGATCTTTGCATCTCTCCACCCCCAGGCTCATCTCTCTCCCTGCATGTTCCTGCTCCCAACGTTCACTTGGTGCAACAGGATTTGCTGGGGAGCAAAAATACAGTGGGGGGTCTCATCCTGTGCTGGTCACAGCCAGGTCCTTGGGGACATCACCCGACCTGGAGATGAAGTAAGAGAACTAAGTTAATTTGACGAACCCATCACAGCCCAATGACCCCCCGCCCTTGCAAGCTCCAATTATTGAGCCAAATTTCAGCCCTGGAGCTGCCATCTTTACAGAAACAGTCATGCTTCCTTTGGGGGGAACCCTGAAATATCCTCCCCCCGCACGGTGATGACACGGCCCCGAAGAGGCACTGGTGTAACCGGCTTTTCCAAGACCTGTTATTCCAGGGGTGGAGTTGGGTTGGCCCAGGTTTATTACTAGCTCCCTCTTGGCTCAAGTGCTTTTCCCAGGTACGGTGCTCTCAGATGGAGCAGGATGGTGGCAGGGACCAGGAGAGGAGGAGGAAGGATTCCTACCCATGTGCTGGCAGTGTTGTGTGGGATGGGTGCCACCAGGACTCATCCTCAGGATGCCCTCCCTGTTCCAGCACCCTCTCCTTGGGGATAAGCCCTCCTGCATAGCAGGATCCCAAAACACAGTAGGCAGGGAGGGGATTTGGAACCACAACAGCCCCTGATGCAGCTCACAGGGATGCAGCAGGAGCTGGAGCATCTCCCCATCCCACCACCCCTTGCTTGGGCTTTTCTTTCCTTGCCCTAATTTCCAAAATTACAATAAACCCCAAAACTATTTGAGATGGGGTTTGTTCCTTTTTAATTCAAGACCAAGTACACAGGCAAATTTTTTTAAAACTTTTTTATTTCCACAACCCCCACCCCACCCCCCGTGAATGTCTGTGCTGGGCCCAGCAGTCCCCAGAATGTCCTTTTGTTGCTGATCTTCAATTGTTTCTAAACATCTAGATCCATCTTTTAGATATTTTTACAGGCCTGAGTCCATCATGGGCCCTTTCTTTTTATTTTTTTATTACTAGTATTTTTACTGGGATGACATTTTGACTAGTCTGGGAAATCTTCTTGCCCACTACCCTGGTTCCTGACAATCAAGATTTAATCTTTCCAGAGAGGAAGAATGTATTGGATAGGAAAAAAAAAAATCTAGTTTTCTCTGAAATTGCAGAAAAGCAGAGCAGAAGAAGCCTGTGGGAAATCTTCAACCCAACCTGGAGCAGCACAGCGACTGCGCAAGTCCTGACCGTTGCTGGACAGATGTTGGTGTAATTACAGTGAAAACCGGCCGGTGCTGGGGATGCTCTGCTCTCCATACCCTGAGTGTATCATTGCAGTCGGGCGGCTTCTCTAATCTCCATTTTAAATCCTTTTTGCTGCTTGGAGGGATGCTGGATGGTAGAAAACAATTAGCACATCCTTTCTTGGTCATTCCCATGGTTTTGAACCCTTCCACACAGCAGGAGTCCTTTTTTCTCCATAATTCTCCCCATTTCTCAGTGAGAAGTGCCAGGGATCAGAAATTGCTAAAATGAATGTTTCAGACACTTTGAAATGGGTTTCACCATGCCTGGGTTGTTGTGGGCAGGGCTGGGCACCAGCACAGAGCTGCCACTCATCCCCCACCTCCCTGGACCTTCCTCCACCACATCCCCTCCTTCCTCTCCAACACATTTGACGTCACCTCTTTGGTCTGAAAACAATTTAATCCAGAATTAGGAAGGGAAGGAAAAAGGCAGGGGCAACGTTTTTCCATCAAGCATGAATCTCCTGGGAATTCACTCGGGGCTTCCTGGCTGCAAAGCAGGTGGTTGCTGAGCAGTGACACTGCCAGCACCCATGTGCTGCTGTGACACATCAGCCACGGGGGTGCCACTCCAGAGTGGCTCCAAATTTTATTTTCCACTGGTGAGCTTCACAAGCAGATCACTCATGTGAAGGATTTTACCATTAATACAACCAAAACCGAACCATCTGATCGCTAGTGAGTCTGGAGTTAACACCTGAAAGGACAAGCAGAGAAAAAAAGAGATTGTTTGAGAGACATGAATGTAAATGCAAAAATACTGATTTCTCCTTCAGATTTATGATTTTCTGGATGGGACTGATGAACCTCGTTCTTTGACATCACCACCACCGCCGTGTGTGCCGGGAACGAGCCAGGGAGGCTGCAGGAGGATGCTGGAGGCATCGGGCTGCCAGACTGGTTTAAAGGCTGGTGTTAATGAACTGATGTTAATGGGCTGGTGTTAATGGCACCATGATGGTGAGAAATCAGATTAGGCAGCACTGGAGTCAGAGCCAGAGTTGGATTTTCCATGTAGGCTTTCACTGGAGAGTGAAGAGTCAAGCTGCAGAGTAACTCCCCAGTGCAGACAAGATTGTGAACCACATCGCTTTAATTATGCCAGCACAAATTCCACTCATTTGGTTAAGCCTGGGAGCTACAGAAAGAGCTATTTCCAGGTGTGCTGGTTTAATTACTGCATGCCCTTTGTTAACGATCACTTGCAACTGCGTGGCCGGCGTTTGCTGGGCTCTCTGGCCGTGGCAGGTCTGCAGCCACCGGCGTTGTGATGGCCCCACTCATGCCTCTGCACGTCCCTGGGACATGCACATGGGCTCTGCTCCGGTCAGATAAATGGGTTTTAACCTGATTTTTGCTGTAATCTCTGTGTCGACAGGCCCTCATCACGCAAACAATAAAACCCAGCTCCCACAGCCAGGGCCCTGCGGGGTGTCACCAGGCAGCTCCCACTGGCCACGCTAGGGGTCTGGCTGGCCCATGCCCCCGAGCCGAGCAGCCACCCCGTCCCAGCACAGCACCCCAGGGGCACCTCTGGGCCACGTGTGTTTGCAAAACAGCTTTTGTTTGCTTAACTTCTTGCACTTCAGCACGCAGAGGCACAGCTCCCACTGCCCCGCTCCCTTTGCCTGTCCGGCAGCCACAGGCAGGGATGGGGTGATGGTCCCTCTGCCCGGGGCGGGAAGCCCAGGCCCAGCCCTGCCAACCCACCCCTGCAAAAAATAGCAGCTTTCGGGTGCTTTATTTGCACTTTCCTTTTCTGAACTTGCCTTAAAAAGATGCAGAAGGGCTTGGTTTTCAAAGAAACAGCATTTAAATGACGTTCTCCCCTGCTCGTCCAGCTCTTGGCTGTAGTCTTGTTGCCGTATGAAGCAACGAGCGTGCGTGGTACGTGGTGGGATTTTAACTGTAATTCATGGACAGATATAAAAATGCCAGGATTATTATAAATTTTATTTGGCAGGGTTTGAACGTTACTGGTTCAGCAGCGCCTCTTTCCATGCTGTCTTTGCAGTGGCTTCTGTTTAACTGCTTGGCTCACAAAATTTATTGCGTCGCCCGTGTCTCGCAGTAATTCTCCAGGTTTTCACATAATCCCAGGAAAAGAGTTAAAACGGAGCCTCTACCTTAGTCTACATTCATTACAAAGCACATGGGGGCAAAGTCTGGTTTTCCTGACACCCCTGGTAAATCCCACAGGCTCAGCCAGGAAAATTGCCATCCAGGACATAAGGGAATCCACTCAGTTTCGAAATCATGCCAGAGGGAGAGAGGGCAGGAGGAGTATGTGGAGTGTGGGGCACCAACACATGGGTCCCTGCTGGCAGCCAGTGCTCAGACAAGGCTCCCACCCCCCTCACCTGCTACTACAGGCTGAGCTGGGCACCGCTGGACCCACGATGGTGCACAAGGTGTTACCGGCACTGAGAATTGATAATTATCCCCCGGGGTTAAACATAGGGAGTCGCGATCAACCGCCTCGGGTTGGAAGGTTTGGGAGGCAGGATGCTGCTGGGTTTTGTTGCCCCTGGGGCGGTTGCAGCAGGATGTAGAGTGCTCCCGGGCATGGATTCGGCCTGGCTGTCCTAGGATTTGCCCCTTTTTCACCCCATAATGCAGAGGCGATGCGGCTTTGCTCCCCCCTACCAGGCAGCTCCTTTCCCATCTTCACTCTCTTTGACATCAGAAGGCTTTTCCCACCATCGAACCCTAAGACCTCCCTGCTGCTGCCAGAGCCCATTCCTCCTTCTCTCCTCCCCCTAGTGATATCTCTTCCCTCTTTCGCAGCCCCTGCTGACAGTGGGGAGCCCCCACAAACCTTCCCTGGCAGAGCAAGGCAGATGTTGTGAGACCAAAGGGATGGGCTTTGATTCATCTGTTCTCACCCTTCCTCTGGCTCTGCCCTGCTGCATCTCTCACATGCAGCACCCACCAGCCCTGCTCATCCATCTCACACACCTTAACCAACAGGAAACTTGAGGAAAAGCCCATAAACCAGATGGGAAACAATGACTGGATTTGCAGAGTGCTTGTACTAATGGAAACCATCCTTCATTGCTTCATCAGAAGAAATGGCCCTGCACAAACCCATCGCTTCTGCCTGGGCAGCACATGGGGCAGCCCTGCGAGGATGCACAGGATGAGGAGCCCTGACACGAGCACGTGGCTCCAGCATCCCCACATGCCGTGACTGATACCCACAGTGATTTCCACAGGCAACAGCTTATGGCAGGTGCAGAGCGTCACCAAAGTCTCCTTTGTGGCAGCAAATTGTCCCATCCCCGGTGCCCTCTGTACACAGAAACCCTCCAAATCCCCATTTTGTTGATATTTCTAATTGCACAGGATGAGCCTGCCGCTGGCATGGCGGCTCACCTCCGTCTGCTCCTCTCCATGTCTTTGCTGCTTGCAGATGGACCAGACCCAGCCCAGTGCAGGAGCTGCTGAAGGATTTTGGCCTTGTCTGATGCAGAACAGGTTCCCCATAAATTTCCCTTGGTTTAATCTCACCACTGAGCTTGGGGGGAGCTTCCCTGTTAACTCGGGTTGTCACTAACTCTCCTACCTGTTGGCAGGGCCAGTACAAACCGATGGTGATGAGACTGTGATTTTCCCCTACAACTCGAGCAATGGGATGCAGGATGTGCTCAGTGCCCCTCTCTATCCACCCTGTGTCCTTTCCCTGCTGCTGGCATCGCTTTACAGATGCCCCCTCACCCAGGGGCTGCACCTAGGTGGGTTTTGCAAAGCTGTTTGGGGCTTGGGAAGGTGTTTGCCTTCAGACAGACAGGGCTGGGGGCAGCTGCAAGGCTTTAGTTGGTGGTTGGGGCTTGTGCCCCAAATACCCTTCAAATCTCTTCAGGGCCTGGAAAATCGATGACACCTACTCCAGGAATCACAGCCACCCTGAGGCCGTCCCAGCCCGAGCCTGTGGTTGCAGCTGCAGTGCCTGGCAAGGCTCATCGCCTCATCGCTGGGGCCCTGCAAGTCCCGGGGGCTGCACAGGGGCATTTCTGAAGCTCTGATGTGATGCAAGTGAAGCTCTGATGTGATGTGAGTGAAACACTGCTTCGTTTTGGGCAGTTGTCAGCTTTCTGCCGGCCTCTGCCTGTGCTGGCAGGGAGGGCTGTGGAACAGAGCATCATTGACCCGCTCTTGAGCTTGTCCTTTGTATCCGCCGCTGCCTTCTCCCTAACAAAGCCTATTTTCTAATATCCCACGAGCTTTCTGTCATCCTCCCAATGGCATCTGTGGGAGGCAAAGACAGTGCTCCAGCTCTTCTGCCCATGCCCACGGCTCCCCATGGTGCCCCCCTCGTGCCCACCGTGGCCAGGTTTTCCCCCAAGAGTCCTGGCCTTTCTCCTCTGAGCCCCAGGGGAGCTGGCTGTCATTGGCCCAGGGGTGCAGGGGGATGCCCAGGGTGTGAGACCAGTTGGAGGGGGGTGGGGTTGGTACAGGGGAGATGCCCAGGGGATATGGGGGGCAGTGCTGGAGGGATGCAGGTGGGAGATGCCGGTGGGAGTAGTGCAGAGGGATGGGGAGATGCCTGGGGGGATGTAGGGGGAAAGGCAGAGGGATGCAGGCAGGATGCCGAGGGGTCAGTGCCAGAGGGGTTGCCGTGCTAGGGGGGTTCAGGTTGGCTGCCCAGGGGGGTGCACAGGGCTATGCAGGGAGTGGAGCTGGGGGATGCACGAGGGGTTGGCTGAAGTGATGTAGGGGGGATGTGGGGACATCTGTCCGGGGGGGGGTCAGGGGACTACTGGAGTGAGGCAGAGCTGGGAGGATACATGAGGAGCTGCTTTGGGGGGTGCAGGGGAGATGTGGGGGCACAAAGGACAATGCAGGGGGGTGCAGGGGGAAACCCGGAGGGCAGCCCGGGGACATGCAGGGGGGGTGTCTGGGATCGGCACTGGGACCTGCAGGGGGATACAGGGGGGTACAGGGGGTTGTCTGGAGACATGCCGGGGGGGGCTGCAGGAGGTTGTCCAGGGACGTGCAGGGTGTTGTCCGGGGGGCTGCA
>NW_020799112.1:10832962-10873372 GCF_003259725.1 Athene cunicularia
ATGAGGATGATGCAGCGGTGCTGGCGGAGCGCTTTGGCCCGGGGGGAGGGGCGGCCGGGCAGCCCCGGGCCCGTTCCCTCCCCGTCTCCTCGGGGTGTCCTCACCCCGCGCACCCCGCTCCCCCACCGACCGGGGCATTGCACAAGTTCCTTCCATCCCGGAAAGTTACATTTATGGATTTAACAAACTTGGGACTCTCTGGCCGGGGTTTATCGGAGATTTTGGGAACACCAAGAACTTTTGCTTTCAATCCCCCCGCAGCACACGAATGGCTTAAAGGCGACTTTCAGCACGGCAGCTCTTTTTCCTCTCAATTTCTTCATCATCTCTGTAAATTCGAATGTGGGCTGGTGTCCTCGGAGTTTCCTCCGGAGTCTATCGCCTCCCGTGCCGCCCGGCTGCTCAGCGCTTTTCTGGCTGAGTGGCACTTCAGGTTGTCTTCCTGCCCAAGGTGCCTCCTGGACTATAAATTATAACCTTCCTTTATATCCCAACCCTGCTTTTAAGTATAATTAAAGTCACGGGGTGCTGCATAAACAAATCGTCGCGGAGGGGGGAGGCTGAATCGGGGGCACTGTCTCCTGCACCGGTGTCCGTGACCTCCCGTGGGGGATAACCCCTCACGTCCCACCCTCTGTCTCCTACCTGCCGTGCTCGGCTTTCGTCCCACCAAGGGGAAAATCACTTGTATTATTCCCATGCCTCTCTCACGGGGCTGGGTGAACAGAGTTGTGCAACCCAAAGGGCTTTTCGGTGTTTGTCCCTGTTCAGCCAGAGAATATCTTGATCGAGCTTCCCACTCTCCTGATTTGCATCAGCCTAACGTCAGCTCCTGGTTCGGGGTTTTGCTCCCTTCCCTGTGGAGCATCTGCTTCCCCACCAGCATCCCGGCTTTCCCGAGCTCATCTCCACGACGCTGAGGCATCTGGCCCATGGGCACAACATGGCCCCCCCAAAGCATCCATCCCTCCCCCCTCAAGCCCTGTCCCGGGGCAGCCAGGCGCAGGCTGGAGAACAGGGGAAATATTTCTGTGGTTGCATCAGGGTGTTCCTGGCTCCCGCCTTTCCCGCGGATGCTGGGAGCTCGTGCACCGTTGGGGCTTCCCCAGCTGCTCACAACGCCCTGCCTTCAGCTCTCCCGTTCCTCCGAGCTCCTCAGGCTTTTCCCACGGGAGCTCATCCACAGCCAGACCCTGAGGAACCGCTTTCCCAGTGTGTGTGTGCTTGTGGGTGATGTTTGTTGTGTTGTGCTTGGGGTTCATGGTGTGCTGGGGCCTGGGTGTCCCCAGCTTCCCCTGCTGCATCCTCTGCTTGTGGAGCTGCTGGGGATGGCACTGTCCCCGCCGAGGTGTGCCCTCCAGGGGGGCCTGATGCTGCATAAAACCTGCCGGAAAATCCTGCGAGGGCACATCACCCTGCCCTGGGGAGATGATCAGGTGGAGGCAGGTAGTGGAGTCCAGCATGGCAAGGGAGGAGGAGGAGGGCTGACTGTCATGGAGTGACCCAGGTGGGTGCCAGGAAGGCTCAGCCAGCCCCTCCGTTGTTGGCTGGTGACCTCTTTTCCTCTGAGATGCAACCTCAGAGTCTCCTGGCGTGCTGCTGGCTGGGAAGGGCATCGCTGGGCTTTGCACACACAGGTGTCTGCCCTGTGCCCCAGCTGTCCCCGTGCCCAGCCTGTGCACCAAAACACCCTTAAACTCTTCTGGGTCATGGCAGAGTGACATTTTCCTTGGGAAACGATTTGCATCAACTTCCATTTAAGTGGAGCAAACAATTAAACAAAAGGGAAAGCTTTTACACCCCCAAATGCCTGCTCATTCCTCCCCGCCGGCCTTTGTTTGGGTCTTTGTTCATGGTGCTGTGCCGGGGCGAGCCAGGACAGGCTCTGGCTGAGGGTGCTGCGAGGGCTGTGCGGTGCCGGTGCCCCCGTAGTGCCTCTGCCGCTGTCCCGGGGGTGGTGATGAGCCTATTCCCATCCCAGTAACAGGATTGATACTAATTTTTCCTTATGCGGTGTCCAATGCTGTAAGTTTTTAGAGGGCTTGCGGTCCTTAGTGGTCACACCTGCAGTGCAGGAGGTGGACAGGATTAATTTTGGGCTGGAATTGGAGCTTTCTTAGATTCCTGTCATCTGGGGGATGCTGGAGCAATGGTGTCCTCGCAGCCCTAGGCTCAGTCCTTACTAGGCTGAATCTGGCTGTGGCAGGAGCTCAGCAGCTGGAGTCCTCTCCTTGTCCCCAGTGGGGATGGGTGGTGTCCCCAGGAGAGGAGCAGGCACGGCCTCCCCACCCAGATCTGTCCTCCTGGAGCACACCAGTGCCAATGCAGCTGTTTTGCAGAAATGGGCTGGTTTGGGCAAGATGCTGGAGGACTTCGCTGTGATGGGGAGGGAAGAAACAGGCTCAGCAGTGCCCTGACTGCCTCTAGTCTGCCCTCAGTGGTGTCCAGCTCCCAAAAAGCTCTTCTTTGCCATGTCTCATTAGCTACAAATGACCTCAAACCTGCTCGAAATACTAATGGCTGTTAATGAAGCAGGGCAGGCACTGGGCTCGTCTCTGCCTGGCAGTGCCTTGGGAGAGCCAGGTGCTGCTGCAGGAGCATCTCCTGGGTGCTTCTCCCTGCCCCAGTGCCAACTTGCGGGGGGCTTGCAGGTGACACCAGGATTTGGGGGAGAAGGGGAAAAGGGGAATGCAAAAAAGGAGATCAGGAGGTGGCTAAACCCCTTGCGACTATACATCTTTTTTCACACTGTTAAGGACCATATTTGTAGAGTAATTCCTGTTGGCAGGGAACTCTGGAGGTCTCTGGTCCAACCCCCAATTAACTTTGAGGCTAAATTAGGCTGTGAAGAGCCTCAGCTGGGTGAGATTCAAAACTCTCCAAGGATAGAGATCCCAGGCCCATGAGTCATCACCCTACACAAAAAATTACTCTTTTTATACCCAGTTAGGATTTCTTCCCTTACAACTTCTTGCTTCTCATCCTTCTGCCATGCATCTTCACATCTCTCTGACTGCCTGGATCCTGTAGGGGCAAGGAGTAGCTCCTTCAGCTTCAAACTCTTTACCATTTGGTTGGATGACATTGGCAAGTGTGTGGTTTTTTGGTTTGGGTTTGTTTTGGTTTTTTTTTTTTTTGAAAGCAGAGCCACTGATACCCTCGGCGTAGTGCTGGTGGCATTGCAGGGTGCAAAATGTGTTCATGTTGCTTCTGGCTTGCTCCACCTGCAGCCCAGCTGAGCTGGGCAGCACCAGCCAGGGCTTCCTCTGCCTCGATTAACAGGGGGGAAGAAAAGCATCTCATTTTTGTTGAGGTACAAATTTAAGTTGCCTCAAAATATCTCATGTTCCCTCTGAAACTTCAGACCCAAACTGCGAATCAGTTAGTAAAATTAAAATCAACCCTTGTGGGGTTGACCTCCCCTGCACTTTCTTGGCATAAATTAGATGTCTAAAAAGTCAAGGTTGATAATGGTAAACATGCTGGGGAGGGAAAGAGTGTGTCTGGAACTGCTCGGTGTGGTCTCCTGGGCTTTGGGTGGGTGGGCTTTGTAACCACAGTTGGTGGCAACCTGCACTACCTCCTCTGTGGCGGAGCTGGGACCTTTCAGCGTGGGCAGCTGTCTTCTGGCTGGTCAGGAGCTGATGGGCACGATTCCTCGTTGATGTAGCCAGGAAGGATCAGCCCTTGGTAAAGTCCTGCTGCGTGCCTCTTGGGTGTTCTGCTGGGTTTTCCAGTGTTGCCGTCGCTGTGGCCGTGGGGCTGTGGCCTTGCTGGTGCTGTACGCAGGAGAAAACCCAACTCTTCTGCGTGTCTCCAATACTCCCATCCCCAGGGGGTTGCACTGCAGAGCCCTCACTAGCTGACCAACATCAAGGAAGAGAACAAATACTTTTCCATTTTAAAAAAAAATGTCATTTTAAAATTTTTCTCCTTAGAATGGCTTAGGTGGAAGGGAGCCTCTGGAGGTCACTGGGTCCAACCTCTGCTCAGAGTGGAGCTGGCTTTCAAGTTAGCCCCAACATGAGATGGTTTTCCTATTTTTTTTCCTTCCATAAATTCCAGGAGGATAAAGAACCTGGGGTACAGGGTGGTTTTCCTGCCACTCTGGCCACTTATCCCCAGAGCCTGGGATGGGATCATGTCCCTCCCCATCCTCTTTCATTGTGTGGTAATTTCACATTTATTTCTGAAAAGCCCCGTGCCTGCTCTGGTTGGGAACAGAAGCACTTCTTCAGCTGATGCTTGTTTATAGAGCGTGATCCTGTTACGACGAGTGCCAGAGGGACTGGAGATGAGAATAAACTGAATATTATAAACCTGAAATGGCAGGCTGAGTCAATGGATGTGCAGAGCTGACCTGCCCAGTCTGTGGGATCAGGATTTCCAGACAATGAACAAGAGGCAGGGTGGCCTCATGCAAGGTTTCCCTAAAATACCGGGTGGTTGGAGCATCCTCTTTTTATATCCTAAGTACAAGTGGATTTGAAGAATGAATGCCAATTTTATTCCTAAAGCCAAATGCAGATTGCAATGAGAAACTGCTCTGCCTGTAGATGTTAAAGAAAATGCCCAGCTATGCTCTAATGCAAAGAAAAAAGTGGTAGGGGGTGGGAGGGAGGGTTTAAATGAACTTGAGTGAAAACAAATAACAGAAATCACACTAACGGCAGTAAAGTCAGTGCAATGACATTCTGGCATAAAAGGCAGAACAAAACTAATTAAATATTTAATGCTCGTAAGAGGCACTGGCACATCTCAAGGTATTAAGTGTGATAAAGATGCAAGTAGTTGTCATCATCTGCTTCAGCATCTGGTCCAGACAAACCTGTTTGCTCCCCACTGTCCTGTTGCAGCCAGTCCTGGGCTGGCCTCGGGGATGTCATCCTGGCCCCTGGATTACATGTGGCCTCAGGGACATCACCCTGGCTCATGGGTTGCAGATGGGGGCTCGTAGCGTGGCTCGCCCCTGATCCTGTGAACCAGGCACAGGGACTGCTGCTGGGTCCCTGCAGCATCCAGCTCCTGGCCATGGGGCAGGTTTTTTGGAGGATTAAAAAACAACCGTAGGCAAAAGGGAATTTACATCAGAGTCTAAATTTGTACTGAAGTTGTGTGACCTGGGAGCTGCATGCCAGTGAGTGCAGCTCTTGGGTCATTCCCATTCCTATGGCTTTGAATCCCTGTGGGATGCTCATCACATGGTGCTTGGCTGAGATCACCGGGCTCGTTGCATAGCCCCGGGACTTTATCCATGCTTTTGGGATGGAAAAAGAGGAGTTGTGGTGTCTCCTGGATGAGAGGGCTGGAGGCAGTGCAGCCACCCTGGGGCTTGGCAGGATGGTGTGGCTGGCACAGTGTTTTCCCACACATGCAAGACGTTTCAGCTCCGTGCAAAGGAAAAAAGGGCAAAAACTTGTAAAAGGGGAGTGTGGGGTTTCTCCAAGCTGAAGGAGCTGGTGGGGCTCCTAGGCTGCACTTACTGCTGGGGAAGAACTCTAGGCTGGGGCATGTGTTATACAACCCTTGGGACGAATGGTTGGTTTGCTTGGAGATATTTTTTTGACTCCTGCTGCTGCTGTTGCTGACTCCAGGCTAAACATTTATATCCCGTGGTTCCCAGGAGCATCCCAGGGCTAGCAGGGATCGGGTTCACCTCTCCTTATGGGGCTGCTCTTGCTGCGAGGGCGAAGCCGGAGCGTCGGGTGGGGAAAGGCCGCACGATGAGACACAGCTCCCCCGGCTCAGTCGCAGCTGCTGAGCTCATTTTTAGCTCATCATTTCTGCTTGGGAGCTGATGGAAGACAGTTTGAAAAGATGCATTTAATGGGTGAAAATTCATAAAAATATTTTCCAGGCTCTGTTGTGGCAGTGCAGCATCTGGTCACCAGCACTGTTTGCCATGGTGGTGACACTGGGATTAGTGCCAGCATCCTGCATCTCCTCCTTGAAGGGGTTTGTGGTGCCAGGCACAGCTGCACCGATGCATGAAGGGATGCTGCCAGCACTAAAATGGGGGGCAACCATGGGAAAACTTCATTTTAAAAAATAACCAACAAACCCCTCTGTTTTTGCAGATCGGGAGCTTGGAAAACTACTACCACTTTCACCACAGCAGGACGTTTAAACGCTCGACGCTGAGCAGCCGGGGCCCACACAACTTCCTCCGCATGGACCCCAAGGTATGGGGCCAGGCAGCCTGGGGTCCCCCAGCCTCCGTGGGGGCTGGTGTGATAGGGGTCCCTGCTTTCCCCAGAGAAGCCTCTTAGCTTTGTCTTCGTTATAGTGTGAGCCCAAGCATCTTGCGACGACATGTTATCTTTGAACCGCAGCCCTGTGCATGCATGGGGTGACTCACTGGACATGGGTACGTCGATCGGTGGTGAAAAATACTTAGAAGTGACTTAAATGCTAACATCTGCCTGAAAGTCGTAAGGAAAAAAAAGGGGGAAAAAAATCTTCCAGGATAAAAAGGCTGTTGCATGCTCAGGGTGTTGATCCAGTTGCCACAACACTTGCTGCCTCAATGGTTGCTATGTGTGAAATCCTTGGCAATAGCTCTGCATTGCTTTTTCCTAGAGCAAGCATCCAAAGGGATTTTCAGCACAGCTGAATTGAGGAAAGTAATGGGGAGGTGGGGGGAGAAGGCAAGGAGCGACAGGCAGGACCTGGGTGAGCTGGGCTTGTGGTGGTGGGGAAGAGCTGCAGCCCTCTTTTGGCTTTTCTGCTTCCTCAGCTCTACCCGGTGCCTGAACCCTGCGAGATGCTACTTCTGCAGAGCAGGAGAAGCGTTAGTGGGTGGGGAGGGTCTGTTTTTTGGGGAGAAATAAATGCAGAAAAAGCCACTGCAGTGAAAAACCCATGCTGCAGCGAGCTGCTAGTGCTTGCACCAGTGCCTGGCCACCCTTGGGGTGCTCCCGGCCTCCCTTGGGATGCTCTTCCCTGAGACATTTCCAGCCCACTCAGCACAACACATCCCACACAGCCGCCCTGCTTTCCCCAGCCAGCCGGCTTTCCAAGAGATTTGTTGTTAAATATTTGGACAGGGTCTGTAGCCCATTTCTGAGTGTGTTGCCGGCAGGGAAAACCTCAGCAAGGGGAGTTTTGGTGCCGCTGGAAGTGTGCTGAACTCTAATTAAAGCTGTTCACCCTTGGGGAGGTGCACAGGCATCCCAGCAAATGATGAATTCAGCTCTGCAATTGAAATACCTCCATTTAAATGAGTCTAGTTGTAATGCAAACCAGATCAATTGACTTTTAGTCTTATTAACATTTACCTTACCTTGCTCTATGGACTGCAAGCTACAGCAATTAGCTCCTGTTCTCTTAATCCTTCCTTATCACTCCGAGTTCAAGACCTCTTGGCAGGTGCTGTTTCTCCCCATCTCCCATGCACATTTGCAAACCGTTTTGGGAATGTCTTGGCGTTTGGATGGCACCGGCTTAGCATGCACAATGCAGGAAAACATCACCTCGAGGCACAAGGAAACACTAGCTGGAATAGGGAAAATGGAAACAAATCTTGCAGAAATCCCGAAGAACCAGCAAATCCAATCCAATCATTTGCAGATGTTGGGTGGTTCGTGCCTTCCAGGGGCTATTGTTTCCAGTTCGGGTTTGCTCTGCCCTGGGGGTTGGTGGCACAAGGGGCCAGGTCCTGGCAAGAGGACCATGGCCAAGCCCTCCACCCCCAGGACATGGTGGCTGGGGACAGGGAGACCAGGGTCCTGGTCCCCGTGGGACCACGCTGCTGCCGAGTTCCCCTCTTGCCCCAAGAGATCCCTGCGGCTGGTGACTGCTCTGTTTGGGGCTGATATAAGTCAAGCAACATGGCAGGTGATGGAAAGGGTGGAGAGATGTAGCAAATCCAGCAATTCTGGGGGCAGGTCGTGGTGGTGAGAGTAAGAGTCGTGCAGGGGCAGTGGGATGCAGAGGGGTCACACCATGCTGTGGTACCCCTCTCACAGGCTCCACTTACAGCTCTTGTCACCATAAACTTCTGCTCTTTGGGATGCTCCTGTTGGTCCTCGCAGTGTTTGAGCCTTCAGCCTCACTGCTTCAGTCTCTTAATCCTCACCAGAGGATGTCACAGCCTCAGTCCCTGTGCCTCTGGCCACGCAGCATAGCAAAATCAACCCCACTGAAATTATTTCTGCTGTGTTTTATGGCAAACACATGCTGAAGCCATCTTGTTTGTCCTGGATCTCTGCTTTAATTCCTGTACATCCGCTGGAGTAAGTCAAGCTATTGCTTTTCTGGAGCTGCAAAGGGAGTTGAATCCTCGCCTGTGCTGGTGGTTGTGCTTGGTGGAGCTACCTGGGTGGCTAGATCCAGGCATCACCCACTGAAAATCTCAGAGTAAGGGGGAAATCAAACCTGCCCCTCAGTTTCCAGCAGGGTGAAGGGTTTGGCTTGGTGATACGTGTGTCTCCTTGCAGGGTCATTTGGTGCCACTCAGAGTCACCTCATTATTGCTAACTAGGATTTGCAGGGATGGAGCTGAGACCCCCTCAGGCTCAGGACTGTGTTGTAACAGTTCGGCCTTTTCTAGTAGCAAAAAGACTTATTGTTGTTGTTGTTTTTTAAATTTCCGAGAAGCTTTTCCCCCACCCTGGATGAGTGATGGAAGTCGATCCAAGTTTCACAAGTTGTGGGAGCATTACAGGGATGCCCCAGGCTCCTTCCTGCTTGCCCGTTGTCTTCCCACACCAGCCGTATCGATTTAGCAAACCCCCCTGGAAATCGATGCCGTTAAACTGCTGATTTCTCTGCTTCCACACAAGAGTTCTCCATTGACTCTCGGCTGGCAGTGCTGGGGTTGATCAGGAGCATGCTTAAAGTGAAGATGTCCCTGCAAGGCACCACAGCTCCTGGCAAAAGCCCATGAAATCCCACATCTTCCCATCCTTCCTGCATCCAGCAAAGCTGCAGGGAAGAGCGATAGCTGTGGCTCGGGCAGCGCGACCCATGGTAACACTGACAAGGAGTTCTGCTTTAAGGAGAAAAGTTGCGTATTCTGGCCATATCCTCTAACGTTTTTTTTTTTTTATTAACTAGACCATTAAGTTGTATGTTTGCTTCCAATGCTTAAATCCATCCTCGTATAAGCAAAGCAGCATGCTGTTGTCAGCCAAGGCAGCGTGGAAACTCAATTTTTCTATGAAATATATATTTTTTTCCTTTCAACAGTTTTTTTCTTTAAAATATATATGTTTAAAAACAAAGCTCTAGGCTGGAAACTGTCAGGTTTCTGATATGCACAGCTCCCCATCCACCTCCATCCAAGTCAGGGAGCTATAAACCATGCAAGAAGAACTCGGTTCAGCTGACAGTTTCACATAAATGAGCCCAACAAAAACTTGCATTTTGGATTTTTATTCTTTTTGTTACAGACTCAGTCACAAGAGTAGAGACAACCCCACGAGCAGCAATGCTGTTCCCAAAAGACCCTGAGCCATTGGGAAGAAAGTGTCTGGTGAGGAGGGATGTGCTGCAGAGCCCGCTCAGCTCCTCAGCCGGTGCCTCCCTTCTCCTCCCAGCATGAGCACACGTAAAGATTTGGCCTATAAATTATTTTTACAACCTATTTTCAATAAACCTCGTTTCATCTCCATGCTGAAGGCAGGAGAGCCCCTTTTGTGGGCAATAAAGGGTCTGGGGGGGGAAAATGCTTCCCAGGGACGGGATGTGGCTGCTCCCAAACTGACACCTTAGGCAGCTCCTGCTGCAGTGGCGTGGGCAAACACTGGCGTTTCGTTTCCCAATCCCAGCCTTTTCCGGCTCATTTCCCATTTGATCTCTTTGCATGTCATGCCCCACTGAAAAGCAAACAAATGTCAGAGCGGTCGGTCCTGAGGCCACCTTGCCCACAGCCAGTACCAAAACATCTCTCTGGAGCCAGCCACGTCCCCCGAGACCTGCCATGGCCCTGTGCGGTCATCCCATAGTTTTGGGAAATGTGTATTGCACTTGGTTAAAGCTCCCAATTTTATTATTTTATCAGGAGGAGAGGAGCTCGAAGGATGAGCAGCCCTGGAGCCACGTGATAAAGTCTCAAGGCTGAGCTGCTGCTGCTGCCTTCTGGCCGGCGGGGAAGGATAAGCCCCAAAATTAAGCCAAGCACCTGAGTCTTCTCCAACACTTTGACTAAACACAGAAATATGTGGCTCGCCTCCAGCGAGACTTCAGCGCGTGCTTCAGTGCTTCGCTAAGCCAGAGGGGTTTAGGCACGCGTTTGGAGGCGACATTATTTATGCTCAAGTGTTTTGCTGGACCGGGAGAGGAATCTGGTCCCTGGCTCAGAGACCACAAAGAGCTGAACTCGCCTGTCTGTCTGTCCATCCATCCTTTCTCCACCCAAATGGAGCTGCTATCTCCACAGCAGCTCTGGCAGAGGAAATAGGGGTTTGCCAGAATGTGGGGTGATGCTGGGATGTGTCCAGGCTGTGGTTGCACTGTTTCTGCATCCTTCATCCCATTTCAGTGGGTGATGCCAATCTTTGTGCCTACGGGCAATGCTGACCCACGGCTCTGCTTGCAGGTGGACTGGCTGCAGCAGCAGGAGGTGAAGCGGCGGGTGAAGAGGCAGGTCCGAGGCGAGCCACATGCCCTGCCCTTCAACGACCCGGTGTGGCCGAACATGTGGTACCTGGTGTGTATCTCCCCACCACCACCCCACAAGGAGCCCACTGCTTTACTGTGGGGTTAATTTATTTTTAATCAAATGCATCATCCGTCTTTGTTCAGCCCGGCCAGTAATGAAACACCTTAATATCAGCAAATGTGCTTGGCAGCAGGATTTTTAAATTGTAAATTAATACCTGGGAGAATCTAGTTTGAAGTGTTACACCATCATTAGCAGCCCCTTGTTAATGGTCTGTGGAGCGAAGGCTTGGGAGCAGCATGGCTGCAGCACTGATGCATTTTACCCATCCAAAAGCTGCAACCATCTATTTACAATATCATTTTTTTCTCCTGACTGCCTCATTGATCTGTATTTGACAGGGAAATTAATTGAAAATTAAGCGCAGAAAGGAAATGAGCACTTCAAAACTGAAGAGCCCGCAGTATTTGAAATGGAAAAGAATAATAGGGAGATAGCATTGCCTGGATTAACTGCTGCTGGATGGCTTTGATCAGTGGAGTAAAGTTATAACAAATCTAGGAGTTATGTGACAGGGCGTGGGATGTAAATATATTTTCAGCTTGATTAAATGGGCTCCCAGCCTGGCTGCTCACTTAGATGGGCTGAAATGGGGTTGCAGCCCTTTTGCAGCTGTGTTTCCCCCTCGTAGCACTGCGGTGATAAAAGCAGTCGCTGCAGGTCAGAGATGAATGTCCTGGCAGCCTGGCAGAGGGGCTACACCGGCAAAAACGTGGTGGTCACCATCCTCGATGACGGCATAGAGAGGAACCACCCCGACCTCCTGCAAAATTATGTGAGCTGGGGACTGGATGGGCTGGGGGTGGACGGGCTGGGACTGGTCCTCATGGTGAATTGATTTATGAAGAATTTCAGTGTATAAACACAGTTTAAGTCGTGCATTGGCAGATTAGAAGAAAAGGAATTTTTTTTAAATGCTCAGGATGTTTTTAAGAAGGAAACAAAGTTTTTAGACAAGAGAGTTTGGGGGAAACTCCCTTTTTGCAGCTGCCTGGGAAGTGGCCACCTCCCTCTAGCTCACCAGGGCAGAGCCAAAAACCTGCATGAACCTGCTCAGCCCCAGCTCAAACCCGACGGCCAGAGTGGGGAGTGGGGAGGACCCTGCAGGATTTGGGGTTCGAAGTTGTCCCTGAGGTAGTGGGATGTTTCCCCTGGGAAACATGCAGGGCTGTAGTCTTGAACTATATATCCTGAGCAGATAGTTAGAAAATAAGGGGGAAATGGCATTTTCTGCTCGGCTTGGTTCTGTCGGCTACTGCATCGGCTGCAGCTGAAGCAGGACTGCGCCGCTGCCAAGGCAGCTTTGTCCCACACTGTGCTGGTAAATCGAATCTAATGGTGGCAATATGTTTTCAGGACCCTCTTGCAAGCTACGACGTCAACGGGAATGACCACGACCCGACTCCGCGCTACGATGCCAGCAATGAGAATAAGTACGTGGTGCTAATTGCCGTGGAGCCAGTGTCTGTGTGGCCGGGGTGTGGGGGGGTCCCTGGGGCTGGGTGTCCCCCCTGGGGTGCAGAGGATGCAGCGTTATGGGCTTTGCACAGAATCATTGCATTTAATACTAATCCAGCCTGTGGCAACCACGCTAATTGCTAACGAAGCATCAAGCCATCGAATAGAGGCACAGGGTGGGGAGTTCCTTGCAGTGGTCAGGGATTAAACCACGTGAGTCGAGCTGGGTGGTTTAGATGGCAAAACTTGGACGTACTTTCTGGGCTTCAGTTAAAGAGGGATGGGCACATGGTGGCACCTGTGGAAAGGAAATGGCTATGCAAAGAGCAAATTGCATTTAGGTGCAAAAAGCAAAGATCAAATTGCATCTAGGTGCTAGATGCAAAGAGCAAATTACATTTAGGTACTAAATGCAAAGAGCAAGTTGTATCATGGTGCAAAAAGCAACAAGCAAATTGCGCCTAGGTGCAAAAATGCGAACAGCAAATTGCTTTCTGCATTAGTTTCCTGTGTCCCCCAGCCCTTTTTGTGGGTTTTGGGTAAGAGCTCTCCAGCTCTTGGGGCACTTTCTTCCACTGCTCCAGCCTCGGGGCCAGTTTCTGGGTGCTGGGTAGCTGGGGGGGATCCTTTGCTATGGGACATCAGCTCACAGGGCGGGGGGTTCTCTTTGCAGGCACGGCACTCGCTGCGCAGGGGAAGTGGCGGCGGCGGCGAACAACTCGTACTGCATCGTGGGCATCGCCTACAACGCGCGCATCGGAGGTGAGGCTGGCGCCTGCCTGCGACTCCCCTGCCCTTCACTGACCCCCTGAGGGACCGCGGCCACCCTGGTCATGCCGCTGGGCTCCCAGGGTGGGTGGGTGGTGAGGTGCTGTTCCCCGAGATATTGCCAGGAGAAAGTCTTCTCCTTGGTGCCCCGGCTGCAGGGAGCCCTGAGGGAGCCTGGAGGAGGGTGGGTGACCTGGGGCGCAGGGGACTCCTGCTTCATATATTTTGGGGTGAAAGGATGCTGCTGGGGCTACATCCTCACCGTGAGGATGTGTGTGGATAGAGGATGTGGTAGTTTCATCCCAAGAAGTTCACAGCTGCTCTCAGGGGTCTGACCTTCTTGGGGTGGCTGCATTTGCTATGGTTGGTGGCGCCAGTTTAGCTTCAGAGCTGAAATTGCTCACTTGTGAGGTTAACATCTGCAGGTGAGCTGCCTGGGGGGGCACCTGGGTGGATCCACAAAATATCCTTGTGGCGAAAGCACCAAGGATATGGGGGGCTGGGGCTGTGCAGGATGGGAGGATCTTTGCCCAGTCCCTCAAATAACATGGTGCGCGGGAAGCAAATTAATCTTTATCACCAAATGGGAACCTGATGGTAATTAGTATCACAGAGCTCATTTGCATTAGCCTAGCTGGTTTTGGAGCCTGGGTTGAGCCGGGGCTGGTCTGGCCAGCCCAGTCTGGTATAGCAACTGCTGGGGAGATGGGGGTGTTGGGGAGTGTGGGAGTGTGGTGTCCTGTCTGCATGGCTGGTGAGATCGTGTAGGGGACAAACACCTGGAGCCAGGCCCTCGCCTGGGTTTTTAGCCCCATCCCTGGCAGGGCTGGATGGGGAGAAGGGCTTTTGCTGCAGCCCCTCCTACCACCCCACGCTGGGAGACCTCGCTGTCAACCACCCATGGATGGATTCTGGGCTTAATTCCTTCCCTCAGCATGTTCATCCTGGCCATGCAAGAAGCAGCTTTCATTAGGGTTGTGTCTGCAGGGAGTCTTGCTCCTGGCCAAGCACCATCAGCAGTTCCCTGTGTTGGAAAAATCCCCCAAGGGAAAAAATAACCCCAGGAAGGGCGAATGGGGGAGTGGCAGGGGCTGTAAAGGCTGTGGCACTTCCCTCCATCCCCTCTCATCCCCTGGTGCACGTGGGGTGGCTTCATGCTTCTTAGAGACTTCTTGCCTCTAAAAACCCATCTCCAAGCACACACCAAGCAGCAGCAGAGCAAGGCAAAGCTCTCTACGGGGTTTAAGGCAGTTTTGCACCCTACAGGATCAGGCCATTGCCTTCATGTTCCTTTTCAAGACCATTTCTCTGCAGCAGCCATGGAGACGAGTTTACTTATTGACTTTATAACGACCTATGGGTCTCATTTTAATTTGCTCCCTTTAACGAGTGCCTTGCCTTGGGGGTGTGCTGGGGAGGTGTTGAGTGAGACAAGGCACCTGGCAGAGGGCTGGGGGGCCGTGGGCTTCCCACAATGTGAACAGGCAAAGGGGAAAAATAAAGTCTGTAGCCATATCGAGTTTGGGATTGTGGAGGAAAATACGCTATAGCTGCAGTGAGAGTGATTTTAGATGGATTACGCAAATAAAGCAGCGATTAATGAGCATGAGTTGTTGGGGAAGCCTATTTGTCACACTCTGAGAGCTACCATCTAATTTTACCGGCTGCTCTTCAGTGCTCTTGCGTTGCTTTTCATTTGCTCTGGGCAAAATACATTGCTTCTCAAGAAACAAAAAGGGCTCCTGCCATTTCTCCTCATCCTTTCCCCTCTCCTCAAACACCCACTTTGGAGGCTGGTATTGCTCCCTGTGTGGCAAAGAGCTCATTTATTTTGCAGCATCCTTCCCCACTCCCTCCTGCCCCCCATTATTTAACCAGGGGGTTCCCACATCACGAGTGGTTTTCTCTGGGCTGGCTTTAGGCTGGATTTGGTTTGGTTTGGAGTTGGCTTTGGGCTGGTTTTGAGTTGGCTTTGGGCTGACTCTGGGTTAGCTTTGAGCTGTCTTTGGGCTGCTTTGGGCCGACTTTGGGCTGACTTTAAGCTAAATTTAGGTTGGCTTTGGGTTGACTTTGAGCTAACTTTGGGCTGACTTTGGGCTCATCGATGAACATGGCAACATTTAGCAAGCACAAAAAAACATCTCTCAGCTGGTTTTGCTTGCGGCACTGCAACCAAGTGCAACTCAGACACCGGGCTCGGCTTCTTGCCCCTTCGTACACAACAGAGAGAGGAAGTTTCTGTGAGCTGCTCTGCTCCCTCATTTTATGTTTCTAAGCTTATTTTTGGCTGGCAGGGGACAGTGTCAAAAAGAGATATTTGAGTTGACTGGTGTCCAGAGCACAGCTGCAGCTGTAAGGACATCTGCCTGCATTTGTTTGCTTAAAGAAAAAATACTTGTGGAAGGGGAAATGCATTTTTATAAATCAGACTCTTCCTGGCTGGCAAAATATGATGCTGGAATTTCCAGCATCTCTTTTCCTGCAGAGGCTGTTTCTGGGCAGCCCTTTGGGGTGCCTGGCACCCTCTGCCCTCTGTGCAGAGGGTGCAATCCAGCAGGGAAAGGGTGAAGGGGAGTGATGGGTGTTGTAACCCTCATATTGCAGCAGTTTTCTGGAGATGTGCAGCTTTCCCAGTGAGAGCTGATGGGCTCTGCCTGCAAGCTGCTGTGGCCGGTGCCTGCCACAGTGAGTGAGGTTATCCCAGGCAGCACTGTCATCCCACCATGGGTTAGGGTCCTGGCTCTGATTTTGGCCATGCAGCCCACAGCCTGGGGCTTATCCTGGGGCTTCTCCCCACCTCGAGCACCACTGGCATCAGTTGGGCAGTGACGGGGTTTGGGGACGGTCACAGTTGTCCCCGCTTGTGGGGAGAGGCTTCATCCCGCCAGTGTGCCGAAAGCTGGGGGGCCGTGAGTATTCAGGAAACACTGATATCCTCCAGGTGGAGAAATAATTTAGCCAATTAATTAAAATGGGGGAAACCCAGGTTTTTAGCAGGGGGATTTTGCCGCCGGGAAGTGCAGTACCACTCCCACTGCCCAATCCTCGCTGATGGAGGGGAAGTGAATTTTAACCCCCCCTCTCCATCACTTGTCATGAAGCTGCAACACAGCAAACTTTCCAAAATAGCTCCCCAGCATCTCGCTGCCGGGCTCGTTAGCGCGCGGGGCCATGGGTTGAAGCTATTCCAGGCGCGCCTGAGCCGTGCAGTTAACAAAGCCCTTTGATTGCAATCCTCGCACTTTCATCCAAGCCATTAAGCCCTAATGTCTGATGTTTTTGTGCTTTTAGGCATTCGTATGTTAGATGGCGATGTAACAGATGTTGTTGAAGCGAAGTCGCTTGGCATCAGACCCGATTACATTGACATTTACAGCGCGAGCTGGGGGCCAGATGATGATGGGAAGACAGTTGATGGACCTGGTCTATTGGCCAAACAGGCTTTTGAGCATGGCATTAAAAAGGTGTGGATCCCACAGCACCCAGATGCACTCGCCCTCCTCCTCCTGCCCCGTGGGGAACGCGTGCCGGGGCCACAACCGGCCTGGGGTCTTGCGCGGGGACGGGCGGCTCAGCCCCCTGAGGCGATGCCAATGCTAGGGATGGGGTGGGGATGGGGGGGGAGCGAATCATCTCTAATTTTTCCTAGTTTTCCCTGGCATCCCTAAGAGCTCCAGTGGATTTTGCGGCTGAGGGTGTTGACGGCGGGAGGTGCCTGGCGATGGCGTGGCCCCGGCGGGACTCCTCGGCATGGCCGGCCCCAGCGGGAGCGTCCGGCAGCGCCGGGCACCAGGCAGAGCTCCGGCAGAGCAGTCAGGCCCCAGGTTGAGTTGCGAAGCTCTGCCGGGCTGAGAAACCCAAAGCAATTCTTGAGGGGTTGACTTTGCACCTCAAAATGTCCCCCTGGGTGACAGTGCAGAGAGGAGCAGCCACCCCCCCAGCATCTCCCTCCCCTCTTATTCACCATCCCCAGGCCCCCAGTATCCTGTCCTGGGGGCCTCCATCATATTAAGCATTTTCCTGGTTTTCCACCGAGAACAAGTGGCTGTGTTGTGACTGGGGTGGGATGTGGGTGCTGCCACAGGATCTGGCCATGGGGGCACAGGAAGAATTCAGATTATTGTCTCTGAAGTCCTCCAGTGAGAGGGTTCAGCTGGCATCACTCATGTTTGACAGCTGTCAATCCCTGCTGGGGATGCCCTGGCCTTCTTGCACCTCTTCTCTTTGGGCACTTTTAAAAAATGACCAATATTGACTAAAAGCACTGGGCAAAAGACCTTTCTTGGCTGCTCAGTGGGAGCTGTGGGTTGAGGCTCTGCAGTAGGTGTCCCCTGGGTGTTTCAGCAAAGTTGGGGTTGGGGTTTTGCCACCGACCGCCCCAGGCAGGGCTTTGAACCCCCAATCCCGGCTTCACTCCCTGCCTCCACTCCTGCCCCTGCTGCCTCTTCTCGCAGCATGCCGGGATTCGGGGCAGCCACAGGCCAGGGTGACGCAGCCTGCCTGTTATCTAAAAATAGGGTGGAGTGTTTTTCCCACTATTTACTTGATTTCCTGCCGGGGCAGTGAGCCTGCCGAGGAATCCATTGAAGTGCCGGGGAGTTCACGCCGTGTAAATACAGGCGAACAAGCTGCTTTTTAGACCTTATTTTTCCATGCAGGAGCAAATGGGCAGCAGCAGGGTACTTGCCCAGCACAGCTCCACTGTTTCGGGATACTTGTTTCTGTCTTCCCGGGGACATCAGACCCTGCCACCCCTGTCCCTATGCCCCCACTGCCGCCCATGTTTGTGCACCCACTATCCTGCATTCACAGCTCTTAATTGCCAACTTTTCTTTAAATAAGGAGGAAAGCTACAAGCAGATAGTTAGCCGCCACCTTTAGCCCAAGCAAACAGCTGTAACCGAGTTATAAATCCTTAAAATTGAGTTTTTAATGGAAACATTAAAATAACCTTTATCTATTAGCGATAGGACTGCACTGGGGTAATTTATCATCTTCTTTTTCACTCTTCCAGCCACACCTTATTAGTTCCTGAGCTAACGAGGGGATATTTATCCTGGGCTTTCATGGAGTACTGTTGGGCAAACACCCACGCCCCAGCAGCACTACAGAAGCGGGGAGGTGCCGTGCATCCCGCATCCCACCGATGCGCTACGGGGGTGAGCGGGATCATCCCCAGCATTGGCCAGGGAGGGATTTTCTGGTATAAATAATGCCTGGATCCAGATCTTATAGTGGCCAGGAGCCCCTTGCTGGGATGATGTTGCTTTAGAGGATGGCAAATGAAGCAGTTGGATGTTTGGGGTCTGCTTGCGGAAATCTCAGTAGTTGCTTATTTGAGAGCAAAGGAAAATAGGGTTTTTTTTTTCCAGTCTGAAGGAGTTGCAATATGTGGTGAGCTCTCACTGTGCCAGGAAACATTGTCAGGTGTTAGATGTGCTGTAGTGTCATTTATGTGCCTGTTCATGTCTTCGTGCAGGCATGCTGGCTCCGAACCCACTTTCCTCCAGTGCAGCCCTGCCCAGGCATCCCGGGGACGTGGGTTTGGACCAGGACTGAGCAGCCTTTCTCAGCACCCACAGTTGCAACGCTCAGGGTGCGGGATGCAGGGGAGGTCTGGGCCCCTTGTCTGCTGATCCCAGTTGAAATCTTTGCTACATCTCCACATGCCTTTGGCAATCAGTGCCTGGTTTTACTCCTCCAATTAGTGATTTAGGAAAGCCTGGGTTGCATGCAGCAGGGCTAGTCCTTGGAGACGGGTGGATTTTTGTGTTGGAGAGCTGAATGATCGCTGCATGTGCCAAGCACACCGGCTGGGATGCTGCTGCCTTGGAGATCCAGGAAACCCTGGAAAGCAGGACTGGAGGTGTCAGTAGCAGACTTGGGCTGGCAAACTGGGTTGAGCTCTCTGACGTGGGGCAGGGCAATAATTCCCTTTGCAATTACACTTTTTCTTGCAGAGCTCCAGACAGGTCTATTAAATCTTTGCTAGGGAAATACCCACCCATTTTGGCTGGGAGGCAGCCCAGATAATGAAAACTTTCATAAAGTAAGGAAAGAGCCTGACTTAGCCTGTGTATCCAAAGGCAGGGTCAGCTTAGAGAGCCTCTGCCCCAGGAGGAGGGCGAGACAGGTAATAAACCATCACTCTCCCCCCAGTGCTTAAAACCCACAATAAATCCCAGTGAATTCCTCCGGAGAAAAGCTACTTTATTATTATTATTATGTTTATTATGATTATTATTTTTGTGGAGGAAGCCGCTGCAGAGCAGTGGGAGGGAGGTGAACACTAGATCTGCCCAGGCTAGTGCCGAAATCTCTCCGTGGCAGGAGTAGCCGTGGGGAGGATGGGGCTGCTCCACCGCCGGCACCGTGTGCTTCCATCGCCTGCCAAGCCCGGCAGCACGCCGCCCTCCCCAGAGAGCCCTGCCTTACGGGGCAGGGAAGCGAACCAGCCACTTCATTTCCTGCCCTGAACCCTCTTGGGTCACCAAAAATCCTTCCTTGGGACTGCAGCACCCTGTTTGTGAGCACCGACGGGGCTGGGCGATTCCTGGGGGTGCAAATCCTGGCAGCGGTTCAGATGGAGGATGGAGAGGTTCACCCCTGCGCCGTCAGCTTTGTTAAGGGCCCCTTGTTGGCACCATGACTGCTGCTGCCGGGCGGGATTTTCCCCCAGCTCCGGGGAGGTCCGGGTGGCTGGCACACCCCTCCCGCCCCCCCAATTCCTGGTGGGCTTTTGCAGCTGTACCCAGTGGGGACGGCTCCATCAGATGTTCCTGCCAAGCAATGGGGAGGGAAGAAAAGGCCAGGATTAAAAAATAAAAAACAAACAAAAGGAACCTGAAAGATAGGCCAGGGGAAGGTTTCTGGTGATTTGGGTGGGTTTGTGACAGGCTTTGCTGACTCAAGGCGATGGAGACATGGGTTTCGGCGTGTTGCTTGTTGGCTCCCCCCACAGAGCCATCCCTGCACCCCAGAAAGCGCTGCCCTGGGTGTTACTGCCTGGTCCAAGGGCTCTGAGCATACCAGATGTTTTCCTCTAGGAGACCCCATGGTAGATGCCAAAATCCCCTTCACCAAGGGTCTCCCATCCTCACGGGGAGTCGCTGCCTGTAAAACTGGGGCTGGCTGAGCTGAGGGGCATGTTTGCAGGGGCTGATCCAAGGGCTTAGCACTGGCCAGGATGGGACCCGTCTTTCCACCCCAACCAAACAGTATGTCCAGATGGAAAAAATCAGGGTAACTGACAGCATCCCAGTGCTGGGGAGGACTGCCCTCTCCTCCCCGTGCTGAGACGGTCTCTCACCCTGGGCAAATACTTCCTCTCACCCCCTGTCCTCTCTCTGCCCACAGGGCCGCAGGGGTTTGGGGTCCATTTTTGTCTGGGCATCGGGGAACGGTGGCAGAGAGGGCGACTACTGCTCCTGCGATGGCTACACCAACAGCATCTACACCATCTCCATCAGCAGCACCACCGAGAACGGCTACAAGCCCTGGTACCTGGAGGAGTGTGCCTCCACCCTCGCCACCACCTACAGCAGCGGGGCTTTTTATGAGCGGAAAATAGTAAGTTTTACCCCAGCGTTGAGTGCGGCATCATTGCCTGGATGTTTTCTGTGTGGCTGAGCTGGATGGTGGCTCAGTTGTAAGAGCTGGGCTTTGCCCTTAGCCCTGCAGTGGGTTTTGTTCGTGCTTTTTTAAGGTGGGGCCAAAATTGCTCTGGTCCTTGGGAAGAACTCAGGGATGTGGCATTTTCCCTGGTAAATGGGCGAAAGGGCTGGAGGTTTGCAAAAATATCAGTGCAAATATTTACCTGTCCCACAAAGTGCCTGCTCACTGTATGTCCTGTGCTTATAAAAAGGGAATTTTGAGGATTTTTAACATAAGACAGAGGAAAAAGAGGAAGGATGGAGGTGTTTGGCAGGGATGTGACAACCCCAAGTGGGAGGAGAGACTTTGCGGAGCCCAGGAATTGCCTGAACACCTGAGCACATGTGGAGCAGTCTGGTTTTCCCTGCTGCCCGGGCTATATTTGCCCTGTCCCAACAAGTGCTGTAGTCTTGTGACAGCAAAGCATTTCATTACCAACATCCCTGTGCATCATTTGAACCTCAGGCAGTAAAATATCACCCACTGGCAGGTGCTTTACCCGAGCTGGGAGGGAGTTTTCCACCCAAATTAATTTTTAGACAAAAACTGTGGGTTTTTTACAAGTCTTTTGTTTTGTTTTGTTTTGGTGGTTTTTTGTATTCAGGACTGATTTGTTTGGCCTCTAAAAGATTAATTTCCAGCCAGAAAACAGAATCCAAGTGCCGTTTCTGTGGCACTCAGGGGTGTTTGTATGGATGAGTCCAGCACCAGTCCAGTGCTGCTGAAGCACTGCTGGGCAAAAAAGCAGCTTCCAGGGGTACCCTGGGGAGAAAGTGGGTGGCACGTGTTCCTCCTGCTAAAAAAATCACAAGATTAGCTCAAAATCCAGGAGTCTTTTAAAAGTGTAACCAACTGAGCATCTCTTTGCCTACCTCCTTTCCTCCAGTTTTTAGTACTCAAGCATCATGCTCTGCCCTGAAACAAAAAAGCTGGAAATGGCTTCTTTTTTTTTTTTTTTTATTCCCCATGCAAATGTAAATTCTTGCCTGATGCCAGGAACTGGAGCTTTTAAGGAAAGCTTTTAATATGGCATAGCTCAACATGCACCCATGGGTGCATACCCATACCAGCCCTACCCTGCTCACACCACTCCATCCACAGCTTTTTCTCCAGCTGACCCAC
Organism: Athene cunicularia; assembly: GCF_003259725.1. Lineage (NCBI taxonomy): Eukaryota > Metazoa > Chordata > Aves > Strigiformes > Strigidae > Athene > Athene cunicularia. The sequence goes on from NW_020799112.1 coordinate 10,854,627, forward strand.
AGCAATTATTTTTTTTTTCCCGTTTCAAATACTTTTTGCAGCTTTGAGCAAAAGAAAATGTAAGCAGGGGTGTTTACTCATGTGCCAAATGTATATGCAGCCCATTTTGGGGGGCTCTGGGCACCACGATTGCATGGGAGTTGTGGCAGGGGTTGGGTACCTGCAAGCTCTGCTCCCCACTGGCAGCACCCCAAGCGAACCTGGGGTGCTTGATGGGTAGCACCCACGCTGGGAGCATCTCTGGCTGTGCAGGGGCTGCAGCTCCTCTCTCCGCAGGTCACCACGGACCTCCGGCACCGCTGCACGGACGGCCACACCGGCACCTCCGTGTCCGCCCCCATGGTCGCAGGCATCATCGCCTTGGCTTTGGAGGCAAAGTAAGTGTAACCTCCCCTCAGCTTGCAGGGGAAATGTTCCCACATTTAGTACCTGCCGAGCAAAACCAGAAAGAAAAAAGATGGGTTTTTTCCTCTGGAGCAACTCAAAATAGGGTAAAGTTATTCTAAATTGCTCCTTTGTGGCAAGGTTTGACACAGCGTTGTTGTTTTGCATCTAATCTTCCTGCAGGTGTTTTATTGATCTAATTCTTCACTTGTTGCCATCTGTTGAAAAGTTGAGGTTGGTGAGATAAGTCAGGCTTTTCATTTGGTGCATTGAAACCACTGGCAGCCGGCTCCAACAGGAGTTTTATAAATACTTCCTGGAAAAATAATGTCAGAAAACATCATAGAAAATGGAAAATGTCTGTAGAAGTTATGGTTTTAAGGAAGTGTTTCATTTCTGGCGGAAAAGGACTACTTTTGCATAATGTCAAAAACCCACACGTGGGTACTGGCAGTGACACGCTCCCTGGTTCAAATAAGCTGGTCTTTGCCTCTTCTCCCATCCTGGTCCCATCACGGGTCCATACCCAGCCCAGGAGCAGCCCTGCACAGGACCAGTTTGGGCATCCCCAGATGTTCCCCCTCCATGAAGCATCTTCTCACGTGCTTCTCACTTTTATTATTTTTATGGGGTGAAAATAAAAATAAGGCTGCAAATAAGCCTCAGGGCAGTGCTGCGCTTGCATCCATGGATAGCGATCATGGTGTGTCGGCTCCAGTCCCTCTCCTCTGGTTTAATCCCAGTGCCTGGGTTGGGTGAGCATGTTTCCAGAGATGCCATTTTCATTACAAATATATTATGAGCTTTAGATGTAATTTTTGAATTGTTTAGCTGAGGCATAAAATGCAACATTAAGTACCAGAGCTTGGTGCTCAGGCACTCCATTATGACGGGAAGAAATAAATTGAATTTCTTTTCTTAAATGTTGCTTGAGAGCAATATAAATCCCAGCTTGAGATGCTGAAGAACTGACTGTAAGAAAAGCATGGAAAATTTTTCAGCAATATCCCTGGGCTGGGGTCTTGGAGGGGGCTCAAAAGCACACAGTGCTCAGTGTCCAGCACCCTGAACACAAACCTCATGCAAACTCAGCCTAGGGAACGTTTTGGGCTGCATTTTTCTGTTAAATGAACAACCCAGGGTTTTTTCCCATAAATTTTTGCTGTTATTCCAATAAAGGGAAGGTTTGCTCAGCATTGTATATCAGCGAGCTGCTGAGCCCGGTACCCTGCCTCAGGATGTGCTTTGTTCCTGATGTCCTACAAGAAAATGGGGAAAACCTTCCTGATTGCTCCATTTATACCCCGGAGCATGGCCAGGAATGCTGCACTGTCCATGGACAGTGGCATCGGGGCACCCCACTCTGCCTTGGCACCCCAGGTGATGGCCAACCTCCAGGGTGTCAGCATTTAAATCATAGATTCATGCTGGTTTGGAGCAGGAAAGAGGTTTGGGGTCTCTTTTTAACCAATTAACCCTGCTGCTTCTGGGAAGACTGGGAGCAGCAGAGCCATCCCCATGAGCCATGTTTTCTTGCAGTCCCCTGCTCACCTGGAGGGATGTCCAGCATCTGCTTGTCAAAACCTCACGGCCAGTGCACCTGCGAGCAGCCGACTGGAAGACCAATGGTGCAGGGCATAAAGGTGAGGGGCCGCAGGGGCAGAGGCAGTGTGGTGAAAATGACCATGAAAGGGAAAATAAAGGTCACCAGAACTTCTCTGGTTGGAGCGTTCATCCTGGATGTCCTTTCTCAGCTGGCTTGGGTGCTTCTTCTATCAGGCTGTTGAGCAGAGGGAGGAGAGGGCAGTAAGTTTGCGGGATGCTTGGAAGCCTTGCTTGGTGGTGGCTCTCCTGAGCTGCAACATTGACTGTACCTTTCTGTGGGCTGTTCCCATCAATAGATTTTCCGTGGTGCCAACACAGATTTGGGGTGTAACTTGGGCAGGAGGATGATCTCCATGTGTTGGAGCACCTTGTATCCAACAGGATCAACTCCATGCCTTCCCCAGTGGGTGGAGAATGCTCCACCAAGCTCCAAGGAGGAGCTGCTGGCCTCTGCTTGGAAGGCAGTGGGTTTCTGAGTCTTCTCTCTTTCCAGTTAGCCATCTATATGGCTTTGGTCTGGTGGATGCAGATGCTATTGTGGTGGAAGCCAAGAAGTGGAAGGCAGTCCCTCCCCAGCACATCTGCGTGGGAAGCCTGGACAGGGTGCCCAAGTGAGTGTTGTGGGGCACGGGGGCTCTCCCAGGGCATGCAGCTACTTGGAAGGAGCTTTGGTGGAGCCAGCTCTTGTGATGCAAAGGCTCAGCTGTTTTCCCAGCATTTGGAAAGGGAAACTGGGAGATGGGGTGGCCGGGACAAGCTCCATGTGCAGGCGAGGTGATGTTCATCGATTTTATGGTCAGAGTGACACACACCATTGCCCTGAGGTCTGTTTATTGCCCCAGAAGTGCCCACGCAGGTTCTGTGCCTATAGCTTGGCTCAGAGTGGGTTCTGTGGGGGCTCTCTGGGAACAGCTTTGACAGTGGGTGATTTATTTTTGCCCTTTCTGTGATTTAGCTTCCCAGGTGGGTGATCAGCAGGGAATTTTGAGGGCTGACAATGAGACACCAAAATTAACTGGCCTGCTGGGTCCCACATGAGCAGTGACTGATTGGGCTCTCCTCCCTCTTCTACCAAACACCTCGTCTTGATGGAAGACACCAAAAGCTGGTGCTCTGTTGCAAGGGTTCCCAAATTTCCATTACCACTGCCTGACTGTAGAGCAAGTTGGGTTGTTCAGCAGAAAAGCAGTTCCTTTGGAAAGAGTGGTGTATGCAAAGCAGGAATGAATTTGGAGCCAAGTGTGTTCATGAAACTATTTATCTGATACAGACACTAATTACAACCCAAAGAGGAGCGTTGCGCTGATAATTATAATAAAGCAGCGCCCTTGCAGCCCATAAGGCATAGATCTTACAGGCAGTTCAAACCCATCTCGTTACCATCAAGCAATTCAGCAAATTCCCATGCTAGGACACTGTGTTGCAATGGTGGAGTATAATTTTTGCTGTGAAGCAGTAGGAGACCAGGTTCAAATGTAACTGGTGATGCTCTGCCCATCCCTGGCAGGTACATCCGTGCGGACCACGTGCTGCGTGCCAGCACCCTCAGCAGCGCCTGCGCCGATCACCGAGACCAACACGTGCTCTACTTGGAGCACGTCGTGGTGCGGCTTAGCATTTCGCACCCGCGCCGGGGCGACCTCCAGATCAGCCTCATCTCTCCAAAAGGGACGAGGTCGCAGCTCCTTGCCAGGAGGTAAGAGCAGCCTGAGCCAGCACGCATCTGGGCTGGGCAGTAATCCTCATTTAGGGGGTTGCTGCAAGTTTTCTCATTTTTTTTGTGAAGGCCAGGGGCATGCTTGGGTCTTAGCTGCAGGAGGGCTCTGTGCAAGGATGGGTGCATGCAAGTATCCCTAAAATCCTTAATTACCTATCTACCTTTTTTAATTAAATAAGACATTCGAAGTCACACTTCTTGATGCACGGCCTTACTGTTGCAGGGTGTTTGACCATTCCAATGAGGGGTTCAAGGGCTGGGAGTTCATGACTGTCCACTGCTGGGGGGAGCGGGCGGCGGGGGAGTGGACTCTGGAGATCCACGACACGCCATCCCAAGTACGCAACCCTGCGGTGCAAGGTAAGAGTCCCCCAGCATCCCAGTCCCCCAGTGCCTGCCAGTCCTCCTCACCCCCAAAGCTCTTTGCAGGCTGCTTTGCTTGGCTGTATCATTTGCTGCAAGTTTTACATTCCTCAACAAAACTGTATTGCTCAAATTTTTCAAAAATGGGAGTAAAAGTTGAGCCCTGAGCACAGGAGGCTGCCAGTCTGGCTGAGCAGGGAGCAGGTTTTCTCTCAACCAACAAACTCGTTGCAACCGAGAGCCAGGTTTCCAAAATTAAACTGTAATGAGGCAAAATGAGGAAACCCGAGAGCTGTAATTGTTGTTTGTTTGTTTTGCTTCGCTGCTGGGACATCTGGCGCGTGGGCTGGTTGTGCAACGGCGCAAGGGGACGATGCCCCTCGGGCTGCGGACGGATGGACATCCTCCCTGGGCTGCCACCATGCTGGCGGGGGGTGGCTGGGCTCAGCCTGGCCCCCTGCGTGTCCCCAACCCTGCTGTGTCCCTCCCTCCCTGACTTGGCCGCCTGTTCCCTGACCCCTTCCCGGCAAAGGAGCCGGGCTGGCGGGATCCGGCCCCACTGGGAAGGGGCAGCCGCCTCACCGGCTGATGGCAGCGGGGCATGAAGCTCCCTGCCTGGGGCTGGCGTGCATTGCGGGGGTGTTAAAATCCACACGCTCATTGATAGGAAGCCAGGAGTATATTAAAAACCTCCCCCACGCGACTTTCTGGCGGGAGGCGCACGTGGGGGTTCATTGTGCAGAAAGTGTTTCTGTTTGCTGCCTTCACCCAAAATCTTTTGAACTCGGAGAGCAGCGGTGAATCGCCCACAGAGCTACTTTTCTCCCTGTATTTACAGTTTGTGGCGGGTGTTTCTGAGCCCCTTGCGGGTGTCAGGGCTTGGCTTTACCTGGCTTTGCGAAACTAAATGAAAATGAGTTATGTTAAGTCACCGCCCTCAAAGAGTCTGCACTGGGTTTGAAGCAGAGAGGGCAAAGCAGAAGGAAAAAGAGGGACAGTGCTCCCAGCTCATGGCAGAAACAAGTATTAAATGTTAATTTAAGACCATTAGATTAAACCAGTTACATAGGTTAATTTAACACCAATTAAATACTGTGGGTGTCCTGTCACTAGCCTTGCTGCATCCCCAACATCAGTCCCTTGCAGCCCAGGCTTTCCTTGCATGGGACATTTTAGATTTAAAGCAAATTTAATTCTTTTGCCAGATGCGTGGATGGACTCTTCCCCAGGCGATGCCACCCAAGCTCGCTCCTTTGCAGGCTCCGCACTGGTGTTGCTTGCTTGCAGCAGTTGGGTCCTTGGAGAGCCAAGGGATTTAGGTGTTACAAATTTTAAGCCCTTCCTGGAAATGCAGGCATTAGTAAAGGCTGAGCATGCCGCAGGCGTGAAGCAACTTGTGTTGATAGAGAATTGAAAGAAAACAGTGCTGGAAAGAAGCAGCTGAGTTTTTTGGACCCCCTCCCCAAAGCAGTGTGGGTTGGGGAGGACCCCAGTGTGGGTGTAAGGCTGTGAGGGGTCTCCAGCCCCCGTGTGCAGCTCAGGCTCTGGTGGCTTCTGCAGTGTTTCAGTGGACACCGAGCTCAGACCTCTGACATGTCAGATAGAGGGATGGCTGGAACAAGAGCAGCAAGAAATAATCCAGTGTGTGCCAGGCGGCTTTTATCAGACAGAAATAATCCTCCATTATGGAGCTTTTAAAGTTAATGGTTCTCTCCGCATGTTGGTCGTGAAGGCTATGGTGATGCTGTGGTTCATCAGACGAGTTATAGAATAACAAATCCCTTGTAGATGTTTAAACGGCTGCATTTGTGCAGGCTGGCAGCTCAGGGGCTTGTGAACATTTCTGGATGCTTGTTGTTTGCTGCTGCATTGCTGAGCTAGTGGTGAAGCCCTGACAGTGGTCCATTCTCCTCCTGCTTCCCCCAAAGCCGGGTCCCCCAGGGAGGGGCAGGATGGGGAGTGGGATGGATGATGTTGTGCCTACCCCACAGGGAAGCTGAAGGAGTGGAGCCTCCTCTTCTATGGGACAGCTGAGCACCCCTACACCACGCTGGGCAGCCCCCAGTCCCGCGGGAGGACACTGGAGGTGCCGGCATTGGAGATGGAGCCATCGAGAGCTGCCTTCCTCCAGAGCCAGGTGGAGGTGGTGGAGGAGGAGGAGGAGTATGCAGGTGAGCACCAGCTGAGCCGCTGCATCGTCCACCCCAAAGTACCCAGGAAAATGCCAACTCAGATAAACTGAGGGAGCTATGAGGCCTGATTCTGCCCAGGGCTGAAGCAGGCTGGGAGGAGCAGTGCCTGTGGCCAGCATGGGGCAGCAGGACGGTGAAATTAGAAGGTAGCAGAACGCCCCGTCCCAGTGCTCCCACCACAAATTGGTGGTGCAGCTGTCTGAGGAGTAAAAAAAGCTCCTCTGCCCACCTTCCATCCCAGCGCGGGCATGGGTGGGTGTCCCTGCTGGTCCCTGAGGAGCGGGTCTGGCCCCTCTTTCAAAGTTGCTCCTGCACCAGGGTGTTCGGCCAGAGGATGGTCGGGTGGGATTTGTGCCAGGGAGGATGAGCTGGAGGAGAGGCGAGCACCCGGAACCATGCAGTTCCACGGGATAGATAGGATAAGATATATAAGATAATAGATATAGGATAAGTGGAGGGTCCCCAGCCCCTTCTCTGTGTCTGTCAGTCCAGGGCAGGTGTGCTCAGACCATCCTCTAGGGGAGGCTCAGCCTCTCTCCCCACTGAGCCCGTCTCTCCCTCCTCAGGTCCGTGTCACCCCGAGTGCGGTGACCAGGGCTGCGATGGCCCCAACGCTGACCAGTGCTTGAACTGCATCCACTACAGCCTGGGCAGCATGAAAACCGGCAGGTGAGGGGTTGTGGTGTGTCCCCATGGGGTCCCCAGGTGCCGGCAGCACCTTTCTCTGGGGCTGGCACTGCGGTGTGCGTTGTACAGAGGAAGAAGCATATGAGAGAGAAAATGGAGGGAGGAGGCAGCGTGGGGATCCCTGGACTAGGGTGTGATGGTGTGGGGGACACAGAGCTGGAGAGTCCTAAAAGGCCTTGGCCATGTAATCGCGCTGGGGATGAAGCATTGGCTCCACCAGCCGGGGTCACCCATGCCCAATGAACAGCTGGCTGAGGTGCCAAATAATTTCTAAAATTGGAGTTCCTACTCCTCAATCTATTGGGCTGGCGTGGGGAAAGTTACCCACCATTGAGGCTGCTGTTCAAGAGAGTCCCCAGCTGTGTATTACAGAGCCACAATATTCAAGACACCCTAAATCTTAAGACAGAAATGAATGCAGATGCCTGACTATCGGGATGTGGCTGGCTGTTGTCAACAAAGCTGGGATGCTCTTGGTTCCTTCCCCAGGATGTGTGTGAGCTCATGCCCCGCGGGGTTTTTTGGCGACAAAGGTGCCAGGAGGTGCCGGCGGTGCTACAAGGGCTGCGAGCGCTGTGTTGGGAGGGGACCGACCCAGTGCACTGCATGCAAGCGGAGCCTCTACCACCACCAGGAGATGAGCACCTGTGTGGTGCTGTGTCCACCTGGGTTTTACGCCGAGGAACGTAAGGATATTTATCACTTGCAAGCTGTAGTATGAGGATATGAAGGGGTTGCTTCTATTTTAAGTGCTATAAGTGGAGAAAACACCTTGATTTTTGAGTATTGGCTTTGAATTTCCCCCCCTCAACCCTCTTTGCACAGTGAAGGGAGGAGGAAAATCTTTGGGTGTTCAGAGGGTGGTGCAAAGCAGAGGCACTCAACTCAGCTCTTAATTAGAAGATTAATTAATGACCCTAGCTGCTTACAAAGCATATTTCTTCTTAGCAAGCAATGACAGATAAGGTCATCTGCACTAGCAGGGACCCGTCGGGGTGGGGGACGTGCCTCTCCTCCCTGGGGAGCTTGTGCTGAGCTGCAGTGGGACTCTGCGGCTCCGATGGTGCTTGCAAATCACTGTCCGGATTTTATTGTCCCTGCCTTGCTTTGTTTTTTGAAAGGTCAGAAACGCTGTCTGAAATGTCATCAAAGCTGTAAAAAATGTGTTGGCGAAGCTGACAAATGTACTGCATGCAAAGATGGATTCAGGTAAAACACCAGCATGGGAGGAGTTTATACCTGCAGCATGGGTACCTGTGGTTTAAAATTGGGAAAACTGATGGGAAATTAGAGAGTGAATTAAAGACCCAAGATCCTGTGGCATGGAGCTGGGAATTTAAAGGTGGTGCTTTGTGTCCCTTTCTTAGCTAAAAAGCATGATTTAAATTTAATTTCCTTTTTTTCAGCTTTTGCCAGGGTGGTGGGTAGGTGCTGTGCTGCGAGCTCAGAAGTGCACATCCAAATTTGGTGACCTGTGAGCAGAGCAGCTCCCAGCATTGCAGCATCTCAAATGGGGGGGGGAAAAGCAACAAAAGCATTTACAGTGCACGTTGCAAAGCGCATGTTTCCTCCTGAGTCTCAGGCAGCTCCATCAGAGCTGTCCCAGCCAAACAGGTCGCTTGGGTTTGTTCACCTGGCAGAGCCAGTGCTGGCCTCAGCTGCTCCAGGCAGGCTGAAAATGCTCCCCACAAGTGCAGAAACCCTTCCCTCACCTTCATCCATGCAGGAAAATTTTATCTGATATACTTGTCGAGTGGGGCTAGTATAGGATAGTGGTTTTCCAGCAGTGCAGGTGCAGGTGGGGCAGCCCCAGTCCCGCGAGGAGCACCAGGTGCCCTTGCTGCTGGCCCCATGGCTCCTGTGGGATGCCGAGCCCAGCCACAGGGGCAAGCAGCATCAGCACTGGGGAGAAACTGTTTTCCATCCCCAAGTTCACATGGAAGTATGATCCCGTAGCGCTTTGTTTCGCTCAGGGGCTGTACACGGGCCAAAGCCATGGTGTAGCAGCGGGGCGCTCTCAGACAAGGAAATTGCTGCTGCCAAAAAATTATCTACTCCCTCAGAAAAGCAAAAGTGGAGGCACTTGTCAGACATAATCCGCACGGCGCTTGCTTTTTATTGTCCAATATCCTTTTAAGCCGGGACTTCAAATCATCCCTGCCATGGAGAAGCAGCACCGGCCCAGCCACGGCACTGAACCAATTTCCTTTTATTCCAGTGAGCCTCATGGTGCAAAAGGTCTTTGGGAGAGCCTGGCTGTCTGCCCACAGGAAAAAACAATTTTATTTCCCACTGGATACTTAATTAAGGAACCTGCAGTCATTCCTTTGTTCCAGACAGAACTTTAATTTCTCCTGAAGCGCTGGCTGGCTTTCCAACACCTCCTGTGCTGTGGGCTGAGGCTGCTGTAGGGCACTGGGGGATGCAGAGATGGGGATGGGCTGTGTTGTGTCCCTAGAGCCTGTAGCTTTGGATGCAAACGTCCTCTCTGCTTACCTGGCAGCCTGGCAGGAGAGAGCTGTGTGCCAGAGTGCCAGCCTACCATGTACCTCAGCTGGGAGCCCCGGCAGTGCGAGACCTGCCCCGCCAGCACAGGTACGTCCTTCGCCCTGCAGCATCCCCATGCAAAACCCCAAGACCCTCGTGCATCCAGAGCTAATGCCCACTGTACCCACCCCGAGCCCAGGCAGAGTGTGCCGGAGGAGAAGCAATCCCATCTCTCCAGCACATCCCGTGAGGTGCTGGGAATATGTTCATATTGGAAAGGTTTTTAGAGAGTTTTTACATTTTTATTAGAGCCATTCTTTATTTTGTGATCCCTCTGAAGCCAGGTGCTTTGGTTTAATAAGGTTGCGGGGGAGGCCGTAAAACCCTCTCGGAGTGATGGAAGATGGCTTTGCAGCATATAAAAATGTCAGGCAGCTGAGGCACATTATCCCGGCTGCCCCATGGGGCTGGACTGGCCACTGCCGGCTTCCCCCCCACTGCCCGAAGTCACTCAGCGTTCCCTTTAAATACTGCTTTTTTCACTTCTTGAAAGTCCAATTATTTTCCATTGTTAATGTTTGCATCTGCCCTTGAAATCATCATAGATCTGGTGATAATACGATCTCTAGACAATTCATGTTCAGTGGCGTGAATCTCATCTATCATACATGGGCAATTTCCTAAGACTAAATCCAAAATATTTATTGATCTTGTTGGCAAGCATGGAAGGGAACTGGCTCTTAATCCCTTAAGAAAATTACTTCCCTTCTAATTCTTATTCCAGTCAGTGTAAATGTACTTCACCACAATTATTTTTCAAGCCTTTTCTCGTCTCCTTTTCCTGCATAACCATTTCTCAAGCCTGGTGCATGGAAGGCCTCTAATAATACCACCTCCATCACTGAGGTTTGCTGTCCAGCCACAACACGCAGGCATCAGAGCGGGGCCCTCTGCTTTCCCAGCTCCAAGCCCTTCCCTCCTCCAGCTCCTCCACAGCCCAATTTAGCATCTCTTTTTCCACGCCTTACTTTGCATAGGGTGGGAAAGCCAAATTGGTGCACACTTGGGTGCGGTGGCTGATGCCCTGGAGGGGATTTTGATGTGCTGTTCCATGACGAGCTGCCATGGCCAGTTCTTGGCTCTGCAGAGGGGCGGAATGCTGGGTCCTGGCTGGATTTTTTGGGATGGGAACTGGGCTTTTGGCATGGGAGCCAAGCAGCAGTGCAGGACCCTGGTGGCACAACAAGCAGCTTGTTCACTCCTGGTCATGAGTGGGGCAGAACCAATCTCACACAGGGTTGCAGCCACCATTGGCACTGTCCAAAATCACATCTGCATTCTCTCTTGTCCCGGCAGGGCCAGGCGAGGAAGACTGTGCACCCTGCACCCCTGAGGGTCCTGCACCCCACTGGCGCTGTGTCCCCTCCTGCCGTGAAGGCTTCTACCCCGCCAACAGCCATGGGCTGCCCAACAAAGTCTGCAAGAGGTACGATGCCACCCCAGTCGTGACCTGAGCAAAGCCGTGACCGATGGCGAACTGACAGCGCTGATAAAAAAAAATGCTGAAAACAGCTCACAGCTGGAGCTGTTTACTAGGGAAATTAAAATAGGGATGAGGGAGCCAGGGCAGCTGTGGGGCTGGACCCCACATGCCCCTGCCCTATAGATTTAAGAGCAGTGAAGCTGCATGCTCCCCCGACAAGCCAGCCAAGATATCTTCAGGCTACAGTGGAAGGGAATCAGCCCCGGCCCCAGGCTCTTTGGAGGAGGAGTGGGAGGAGTGGTAATGTTTAGGTAAATATTCTAGCTTTCAATCAAACCTTCTCCATTTGCCCTGTGGCCGTGTTGGAGGAGCTTTCACCCGCTCCTTGGCCCAGCATGGAAATTGCATGCAGGAGACTGGGGAGATGCTGGGAGGCAGCAATTTGCTCCCACTCTCTGGCACTCTGGCTTTAAGAAGGGAGTGGATCCAGCCTCATTAAAACAAACATGAAAGGGAAGGATTAAAGGTGACTTGGGAACACACAACACAGTCCCTGCCTGCCCAGGGTTTCACTCACCCGTGCTGCCTTGCCAGCAGGGAGGAACAAGGGACCAGCATCCCTTTCCAGGGATTTTGGGTATGGTTTCCACAAGCAAATGTCCCCAGGCAGGAGGCACAGCTGCTGGGCTATTTTTCCTGATGACACAGATGGGAGCAGCACAGGTTCCCCTTGCAGCCCTTTTTCTAACTGGGATTGATGGGAGGAGAGGTGTGCGTCCCTCTGAGCCTTCCCAGCAGGCGAGGGCTTTTGGGATGTCACTAGCTGTCACTGGGCATCGAGCTGGCACCGCTGAGCCTGTTTTTCCCAGGGTTACAATAACTTTTCAAGCTTCAGATTCACCGTTTTCCATATCCTCCAGTTCAGTCTGGAGGTCGCAATGCCAGCAGACACGTTTTCTGGCTGACAGCCCATTTTGGATGTCCGGTGTGGGTGTGAGTTCAGACCACGGCATGGTCTCTGTCCCCAGGTGCGATGATCACTGCTCAGCCTGCGAGGGCTCCAGTGGAAACTGCCTCAAGTGTAAAGAAGGTTTCAGCCTCCTTGGTGGATCTTGCGTAACAAATGAAACCTGTACCAATGGTGAGTAGTTGTGGCAGAACCACTGGCACTGTAATGCTTCCTCAGTAGCAACAATGAGGGGTTTGGGGGATTCCCTTCACAATGTAAAGCTGAGACAGTGCTTGAAGCTCCTGGGCTTGCTGGAGCACAGCTGCAGGGAGCTGGGCTCTGGCTGTGGTGGGCAGGCAGGTTACCTGGCAGAGCTGCTGGATATCTGCCTGTTGCTGAAACACATCCAAGCGTTTGTATTTTGTTACAGTTTAGTCTTGGGGCTAATTCTCCCACTCGCTGCAAAGCTGCTTTATTCCTTCATTAAAGTTACGTGAAAGATGCCCTTAAAAAGCGACTCCTTTTCAATTCTCTCTCCTCCAACACTGGAAGGAATTGCACTGCCTGTTCCGTGCAATGTTTGTTTATTTAAAATGTTAATCTGCTCTCATTTTCTCTTGTTCCTTGCCTCGGCCTCCCAGCTGACAAGACTTTCTGTGAGATGGTGAAATCAAACAAGCTCTGTGAAAAGAAGCTGTTTGTGCAGTTCTGCTGTCAGACGTGTCTTATGGCCGGGTAAAGTTCAGCGGCTGCATCCATCCAGGACTTCTACCGACTGCCAGCCCAGTTTTGCCAAATGTTTAGGACAAAAGTTTATTTTTTCAGCTTTGGGAGAGTTTACATGGTGCTGTCAAGCATTTGCTCGTAAGTTTGATAGCTTTAATATCACTGTCAGTATGTTTCTATAGCAATATGTTAAGCAGAGATTGGATCGTACCCCGAATGATCAAGACCTGAAAGGCAGCAGACAAGCGGTGATATTAATACTCTCAAACACTCCTCATGAGCAGGGACTGATGCATGATCCACGTACACACACTTGGTTCTTCGCAGAAATCCTACTGACCTGCCCGCTCTGAGTGGCTGGCGGGAGCCCTTGCTGCAAAGGATGCAGGACTTCACACATCTGTGAAGAAAGAGCTGTTTCTGGCTGAATTTTTGGTACCCTTTTCTGCTAGGTGACGGCTGATATAAACCTGCATTGCAAACGGCCAGTGCCATGCTCTAAATACATAAAACGATGAATTAGGTGGTTTCTGGAGCAGTGCCCTAAAGCCTGCTCTGGCACTCCTGTTCAGATTCGGTCGGTAGCTGTTTCTCTCTGGCCGTGGCAATAACTGGAGATTTGAGGACCAAAGCGAGAGCTGATCCACATGGCTCTGCAGACATGTCAGCCCAGCGAGTCTGGCAGGGCTCTGCCCTGCGGGTAACTGCGGGCAGGCAAACCCTGTGTGCCTACAGGGAATCTTGGGGACTTGGCGGGGTTCATGTGCATGGTCCAGCCTGCGGGGTCACAGCATTACCACAAAATGTATTTACCTCCTGGAACTACTAGTAAGTTGCTGATTAATTCAGTTCTGGAATGAGCTAGATCCTTCCACTAAACAAGATGGTGTCCCAGTTAATATTTTCTGGCATTTTGCGTTATGATCCTTCCCCTGTTTCTCTGGGTATACCCCTCTCTCTCATAAAGTCCTCCTATTCACGGCAGTGATTTTTCTTGGGCATCTGTTTCCAAAAGAGACATTCTAGGGATCCAGCCAGGAAACTTAATTCTTCAAAACCCTTCCCTGAAACAAACCTTTTCATGCTCTCTCTTAATAGTAAGTCATGTGGTGTTTATATAATTGTGTTTAAAATATCCTTGGCTATGTTGTTTTACAGATTTTTAAAAAATAACTTATACAATCCTTGTTTTTTCTCTGTGGACTATTTTTTATATGGGAGCGGGGAATCTTTTTGTGTCTTACGTCCTCCTTTTCTTCTCTCTGACCTTGCAGAGCTGCTCTTTGCACCAGACGTATGTAAACACTCTTTCTTATGCTGCATGTTCTGATTTTCATTGTTAATAGTTTTAACGAGTTAAACCTTTTGCCAATGAAATTCACAGTACGAATTGTCACCAGTTTCTGACAGAGCTGGGATAATCCCTGCTTGGTTTCGGTTGCAATGACACACGCCCTGCCCGGGCTTGCCTGCTTAGAGCTTACCTCAGCCAGGTGAAGAGGGGAGAGCCAAACTGTCACCGGTCCTCACCTGCCTGGACCAAACCCAAGGAAAGATGGAGCTTTGGTGAACTGAACTATAAATTAATAAACTGTTGATCTCCCCTGACAAATGAATCTGTGCTTTTTCCAAATTCATGCAGACGCCATCCTGATCAGAGGCAGGGCAGGGCAGTGATGCACCACATGTCTTTATTTTGCTGGACAAAGCAGCTGTGCTGGCTGAATCTCCTGAGCCCAGAGCACCTGTGGGAGAAATGGCTCAGGAACATGAGCTGCATCTGCAAAAAACTCACTTCTGTTCTCATAAAGGTCTTTTACCTTCAGAGGAAACTCATATCCTGAATACCTGCCCCATGCCAGGCTGGGGTGACATCTCTGGTGCACCCAGGGCCATCTGGCTGGGGTTTGGGGCTGCGCTTGGGCATGGCTGGGCATATTCTGTTGTGGGAGATCCCAGATAAGCTGGCAGGAGGGCTTGCTCCCCTTTCTCACCTGAACACGGAGTATCCTGCAGCCCTCGGTGCCCCACTGCAGTTTGCAGCAGCTGGGAACCAAAGGGCCACCTTCTTTCGGCTAGCTGGAGAAGGAGAGTAGCTGCTGGTGTGTTGGGGAGTGGAAGGAGCTGTGAAGCCTTTTGTTTGTTGTGTTGGTTTTGCAATGTTTAACCACGGGCCAAGTGCCCAGAACAGTGCCTGGATATCTGGAATGGAGCTTTTTAAGTGTGAAAAAAGGCAAAGAAGAGAGCCCTCGTATGAGGGAAGATACTCTTGCAGAGCTGTGTGGCTGTGGGCTTCTTCATCTTATAGGTCTTCACATTTATCAGATGATAAATGTGAATTAATCAGATGATTTATCACATACAGTCATTCCTTCTGTTGCTCCAGGATTCCCCTTTCGATCTCAGGCCAAACCAGAGGTCAAAACTGGGGTGAAATACTCCTGGCTTCTGCCCCTTCAGTTGTAAAATAACAAACTTTCACTTCTGTGGATGTGTCAGACTTTCATTTATAAAATAACAACTTTCATTTCTGTTGCAGTCAAAAACTGGGAGCTGTGAATCAGGAGTACTGCGTCAGCTCTGCCTTTCAGTTCTTTGGCTCACAGCGGCCTGCCTCTAAATACTGCTCACTGGTATATTTAGATGTACTGACATGCTAAAAAAAAAAAAAAATGTTTACCCTTACATCCTTGGCATAACTTAAAATACACACTGGGTGAAGCAATGCAATTTAAGATGACCAATCCCCAGCAGTCCCAGCTTTATCCTGCTTTCTGCTGCCCTCCAGCCTGACAGGGAAAGAGAAACAAATTCTACACGTCAAGTTCACGCAACAACATCAGCTTCCAGCATTTCCCAGGGCACTAACTCCTTCAGAAATCATTCTTGGAAAGTAATAAAATTCAGATTATTTATCCAAGCTATTGCAATGCTTGCTTGGAGCTATTAAAATCTCTCTGACACTGGTATGCTCAGAGGATCAAAGTGGCTGTGTCTTCAAGATAAATGCATATTTAGGCAATTTATTAAAGCCCATTTCTCTATTGTCTTGGCACCAAAGACAAATCCATAATAGCTGTTTTCTGGAAAATCTTCTTAGTGCAGCCTGACTCCTTGTTTGCTGTTTGGCTGTGAGGTTGCATCCACAGACATCGGCCATTTTGTAGTTGGCAGGTGGGGAGCACACATCTTAAAAATTGTTGCTTTGACTTTCCATTACAAAGAAAGGGCTTTTAAGAGCTCGTGTACAGCATCAGAAACCAAGAATCTGTCTGCTCCCAATTACAATTCTATTACGGCTGTAGAGCTGAGGCATACAGCTGTATTGTGCTAAGGGAGAAAGGTCTGTGTTTTATTTGGCCTTGTCAGAGGCAGGACCTGCTTTCCAGGAGGCTGAAGAGGGTCTCCTTTTAATGACTGCCTGAAATGACTAAAGACTCTGTTGTGTTACCACCACATGATTCCTGAGTCACATACAATAGCACTGCTAATTCTTCATTTTTACTTATGACAGCTCTCTTTTTCTTGATGTCTCCTAACTGCTTTTAAACAAATGCAGATGTTAAAAACCTGACTATGTGCTTTCATATACAGCTTTGGTGAGGGTGTTTTTGAAGTAAGGGAGCACAGGAGCTGCCTGACCCCAGCTGACACCTCCGCAGGGATCACCAGGCAGAACAGAGCCAGCTCTGACGCTGTAGTCCTGGGGAATGAGCCAGGCGTCACTCTCAGGGTGATGCTGCTAGATGCTCCCAAAAGAAAAGTATGAGCCATCGCTGTGCGGTGCCAAACGTGGCTGCAGTATTTAACCTATTATCACATCCTTTGGGTTCATAGAAATGTCATGGCTCACAAAAATAAAATCCTTCCCTCGATAGCAGTAGATCCAGAAATCATTCTGCCTCATTTCACTCAGGAGCCCTTGAGGATGGGGGAAGTATTTCTCCAGGGCTGCAGAAGCGGTGGCTTGGTGGCATTCAGCATGATTTGGTACCTGCGGGTGGTCAACTGCTTCTCTTTGCGTGGCACCTTCAGTCCACATCATCCGCACAGCCCTGCCAGCAGGGCCAAGCGTCTCGGCCGCAGCAGCCCAGCACTGGCGCTGGGCAGTGTGCCAGCCTCAGACCTAATGACCTGCTTTACCTTGAAGTGGGAGTTGCCTGGCCAGACAAGGCCAGCTCAGCTTCCCCAGTGCTACCCCCAGCTCTTCCTTGCTGTTTTTCAAATTCCTAAAGCAGGTAAGAGGGGATGTAGTAACACTTGTAGAATCCTAGAATGGTTCAGGTTGGAAGGGGCCTTAAAGATCATCCAGTCCCACCCCCCTGCCAGGGGCAGGGACACGTTCCACTAGCCCAGGTTGCCCAAAGCCCCATCCAACCTGGCCTTGAACCCTTCCAGGAAGGCAGCAGCCACAACCTCTTTGGGCAACCTGTTCTAGTGTCTCACCACCCTCACAAGGAAGAATTTCTTCCTCACTTCTAATCTAAATCATTCAGTTATCTCTTTCAGTTTAAAGCCATTACCTCTTCTCCTATCACTACAGGACCTTGTAAAAAGTCCCTCCCCACCTTTTCTGTAGCCCCTTTAAGTCCTTGGAGGCTGCTGTAAGGTCTCCCCAGAGCCTTCTCTTCTTCAGGTGAACACCCCCAACTCTCTCAGCCTGTCCTCATAAGGGAGGTGCTCCAGCCCCCTGAGCATCTCCACAGCCTCCTCTGGACTCATTTGAGCAGGTCCATGTCCTGATGTTTGGGGCCCCAGCGCTGGACCCAGCACTGCAGGGGGGGGTCTCACAAGAGTGGTGTAAAGAGGGAGAATCCCCCTCCCTTGACCTGTGGCCATGCTTCTTTTGATAAAACCCAGGATACAGTTGGCTTTCTGGGTTGAGAGTGCATATTGCCAGGTCATACTGAGCTCATCAGCCAACACCCCCAAATCCTTCTCCTCAGGGCTGCTCTCAATCCATTCTCTGCCCATCTGTGCTCAGGACTGTCCTGACCCACGTGCACTTGGCCTTGTTGAACTTCATGAGGTTTGCACGGGCTCACCTCTCCAGCCTGTCCAGGCTGCTCTGGATGGCACATCCCTTCCCTCCAGTGTATTGACCACACCACACAGCTTGGTGTCATATCTTGTAGGCAAAGGGTGAACGTCATGCCACAGCCTGTGGCATGTTCTCAGCCCATCACAGCTTCTCTGAGACCAGGAACACAGGTGGAAGTGCCAGAGCAACTGTCTCAAATGCTGCTGGGGGAAGGTGTTTATGGGCAACCCTATGTCCAGGAGCAATGACTGAGCTTCTGCTTGGATGAAGGAGAGAAAGCACCAGGGGTGCCGTAACTGTTGTGGGAGGCTGTCCTGGCTGCGCAGCACGTGTCTGAAAAAAGCACAGTCCCACCGGCTGAGCGCACAGGAGCCAACTCTGTCCAGAGGAAAGCAGCCTGCTCTGCCTCCCTTTCTGCAGGCTTCCTCTGTGCTTGGCAGCACCAGTAGCTGAGAGGGAACCTCAGTGACATCTTTGTGGTGCTTTAGGGTGCTGTTGATGGCAAAGCCAAGCTCTTACTGAGTTTGTTGGCCGATGTGCTCAGGCACAGGGCTGGGTGCTGGCCTTGGGCGCTCCCCTCGTCTGGCTGTGGGCTGTAGGCAGGCCTGCGGTGGCCGAGGGCAGCGCATCTTCCTGGGGAAGGGAAGGTTTTGCTGCCAGCAGCCTCCCAAGAGGGATCGCTGCCCTTCAGACCAGTCCACTCTGGGGGACTGGGGTGTCCGGGAGGCACCTCAGGGTCCTTGGGACCGCTTTTGCTGAGGGAAGAGGCGTTTGCAGGACACCGGGTCCCTCTGCTGACGAGCGGCTGCAGCGCTGCCGGTGCCATGGCTGGAGGAGAGCGGCTGCCCGGGGCGCAGGGGCTCGGCCCTCCCTGCAGCCATGAGGTTTCAACTGCATGGAAAATGCCCGTGAACAGCCCTGTAAGGGGTGCGATTGAGGGGAGGACCACGGACGGAGAACAGCCTGGTTTGGGGTGGGGGGGGGTCGGGTAGTGGTGCAGCGCTACCCCTGTCAGGGAGCAACAGCATCGGGACCCTCTGAAGGGGCACGGCCTGGATCTGCCCGGTACCGGGCTGCTGCCGGAGCCCGGGGGCAGTGGGGGAGCAGCGGCT
>NW_020799112.1:10873422-10879196 GCF_003259725.1 Athene cunicularia
GTGCTTGGGGGGGGCGGTGCGGCCTGTCCGGGGAGGGCTGAGGCCTGTGGGGCCTGCGGCCTTCAGTGGGAGGAGGGGCTGCAGTAGGATGGGGGCGGTTGCTGGAGGGGCCTGCAGTAGCCCGGGGGCTTGGGAAGGGGGGTTAAAGAGGTTCCAGTGTCAGGGGAACCTGGGGGTGGGGAATGGAAGGGGACTTTGGGGGAAACGTCGGAAGAACCTGCAGTGATGGGGGTGTGCCCAGGAAGGTGGGCTTGGGCTGAGGGGACACATAGAGAGAGGGACTTGGGGTGTTTGCTTAGGGGGAGGAAAAGGAATGCTTTGAAAAGGCTGCGGGGGCTTTTGGCTTTGAGGGGGAGAGTTTGGTCTGTGAGTGATGCGGAGGAGAGTCGTTCGGGGGTGTTTTGACTAAGACTATCTGCGTTCTCGGTGCATCCCGATATGCCTCCTACACATGCTGTCTCTTGCTTTGTTCAGCTCTCTTGTGGGCATCTGATTCCTGTCTTGAACTCTCTCCCCAGGCTATAAAATCCCTGTTATTGAGAACTTGGGTGCCACTCTGGACCAATTTGATGCAATTGATTTCTCTGACAATGAGATCCGTAAACTGGATGGATTCCCTCTGTTGAGAAGGCTGAAAACTCTTCTGATGAATAACAATAGGATTTGGTAAGCGGTTGTATTTTGGCCAGATGGGACTCTGCGGCAGAGGAAAATGCTCTTGGGAGAGAAGTGTGTGTGTCCTTCACTGCTGGATAAAAGTTGTTTTATGGAAAAAAAAAATGTCACTGAGGACTATGTAGGCCCTCTTTGAGTTGCCTGACTCATTCACTGCAAAAGTCAGTCTTCATTTTTCGACAAGACACAGATGCAGAATTTGGAATCTGGATGGAACTTTGGATTTCAGTAATCACCCTCATATAGACAAGAAAACAGGGACACCTGCAAGTGAATGAATATAATAAATTTCATATTGCATCTTATGGTGACGACTGGTATTTATTGCCAGCTTTACAGAAAAAGTGTTGTAGTGGATGCTAACCCAAACTTTTGCCAGTGTTAGACTGGGTTGTTTTATTGAGAGATCTCTGTGTTATCGTATCTTTGTGTGTCTTTTCACCATTGCTAATTTTGGGCATAAGTTAAACCTGTTTTTTGTTCTTCTTTAGTCGGATTGGTGAAAACCTTGAACAGGCTCTGCCCAACCTGACAGAGCTCATTCTTACCAACAACAACATTGCTGAATTGGTAAGCTGTCAATGGGAGATAAATCTAAACAGGCTTAGATTTTGTGTTTGCCATCTTTCTAATGAAAGTTTTTCCCGAGATAAGTGTCATATGCTTTTGGTAATGGTTCTTTTTCCTTAGAGTAATATCGTATGGTTCTGGTAATAGGTAATGGTGTACGTATTTTAATGAGCATAATTTGCAGCATGCAGTGGCACAGCAGTCACAAAGTCTTAGTGGGTTTCCTGTTCAACTAATTGCAGTAATTCTAGTTACTACCAATCAATAATTCTCACTGGTCTCTAAAATAGATACAAGTTCAGGAGCTTTGTTTTCAAATGTTTGATTTTTCACTAAATGGGTGATTTCTTATTGTGTTCCTATTACGTAGGGTGAACTGGATCCCTTATCAACTATTAAATCGTTGACTTACCTGAGGTATGTAATCTTGAAAAGAAAAATTACTCGTTGCTGTTTGAACTCTGCTGCTGGCCTGGCTCTGGTTTGATCTGGAATGCTCTCCCTTTTATGAGCTGTGACATGTTCTTTATGCCTAAAAATTGAATTGATAAACGTTTCCACTACACTTCAGAAATACCAGATATCTAATAGCCGAGGCTTTATATTACTGCCAGGCTGTTGGACCAATGAGGTGTAATGTCTCTATAAACCAATATGCAAGCATTGAGGTAACCCTAACCTTTAAAAACCTAAAAACTAAAGGTTTAAACTGTTGTTACAAGATACTTTGAAATACATGTAATACTACTGAAAAGGCATTGTTTATGTTTGGTATAAGGGCCAAAAAAAAGAAAAACAACTTGTCCTGTGATTTTTCGGTTGATCAATGTCCAGGTAGCAAATGTTATGCTTTAGTTATTAGGTTTTGGGTTTTTTTTTAGTATTTTGAAGTTGTTCTTTATGTTGTTCTTCGATAAAATCTACTTAATTGACAAAATAAAGTGCAAGTTTTTACTGTAGTTTTCATAATATCAAAGAATACTGTCACTAGGCTATTTAATGGTGTTATTTGTCGTCTGTTATAGCAGAAGGTACATGAATGCATTTTAAGTATAATAATGTGTTTCAATATAAGTGTATTTTAAAATATTTTATATTAAGAAACTCTTTATAACTTTTATTTACTTTGTAGCGTTTTAAGGAATCCTGTAACAAATAAGAAGCATTACAGATTATATGTAATCCACAAAGTTCCCCAGGTCAGAGTGCTGGATTTTCAAAAAGTGAAACTCAAAGTAAGTCTGCTGTCTTTTGATTCTGCACAAGATGGATATTTTTTTTTCTTGTTACGTTCTTGCAAATTCATTGGTAACAGTAATGCTGTAGTTATAGATTTTATTGAAACTGTATATCCTAAGTGGCTCTAAAACATGCTCTTTGTCTTCTTGCATGGTTTCATTCTGTTAAGGATGTAGTCTGTTTAATTGTGTCTAATTAAGTTTTACTGCCTTTTGTTTGTTTAGTCTGATTCTTTTCTGGTCCTCTGGGGTTGGTAGAAAGACAGATCTCTAGAGAAAGAAATGAGTGATTGCAACAGAGCTCTCTGCTTTCAGTGGAGTGTGGGAAAGAGTTCTTACTCTTAGAGCACTAGGTTGATAGATCTTGAGTCTGAGCGTTTGGGCGATGTTCATGTGCTTGTTCTTACATCTGGTCTCCACGTGCCAATGTTCACTGATGAAGATGAGCCAAAGCGTCTTTCTTTGCAAAGACAGAAGCTTTGCAAAATGCAGTGTTCTTAAATTAACTTTGTATGTGTGATATCGCTGTAGGAGCGACAGGAGGCAGAGAAAATGTTCAAGGGCAAACGGGGTGCACAGCTTGCAAAGGATATTGCCAGGAGAACAAAAACGTAAGATAAAAAAACCAAATTTACACTGGCATTCTCCTTCAGAAACACCACTTTCTTTGTGTGCGGTATTAGGCAGTAAACTGAAATACCAGCTACTGGCAGGATGCCTTAAAAGCTTTGTTAGCCAGAAGTGCCTTGTCCAAATATCCCGATTTTTGGATGGTGGTGAATACATCTCAGAAATATTTTGAAAGATAGATTTGGCCAGGGTGGATTGATTTAAGTCTACAAGCAGGAAACCTTAATCTGATTTGAAAATTTTTGTTACTTAATGGCAGAGAAGTGGTTATTGTTTATTTTGCTTTTTTTTTTTCTCTTAGATGATTAGTAACTAACTTTTTTTTGTTTTGTCAGGGAATATGAACTGTAAAATCTGCTGTAGTTAGGAGGATAAATGCAGGTGAAAATCTTCAGTTAAGCTATTACAAATACGTTTATTCAGTTTAGTTCTTAAGTGGTACATCATATGTTTTGTTTTATCTTTTATCAATTGATTTGGAAATCAGACTTTGAATCATGTCTGGCAACAGCATTTCCAAATTCATAGTTAAATAAAAAAATATCTTGAACATATTTAACATTTTAAACTGTAATAGATGGACTTTGGTTTATGAGTGGAAAGGGGTGCAGGTCTGCGATAGTTTTACAATAAGCAGATGATTGAACTAAATAAACATCTGAAGAAGGTCTTTCAAAACAGCAAAAGCAGTTGCAGCAGTCTGATGATGGGTCAGCACTTAAGGAAATTCTTTCCAGCTGATTAGTTTGTAATACCCATTTTCACAAACTACAGGGTTTTATTTTTTCTTAAAGCAGCGGCAGATAACCTTTTTCTTTTGAGTGTTAATATTACATCTAGTCTAGTGTAGGCTTTCATATAAGCTGTTATAATACCGTAATAGGCATTTAAGAACAGGAAACCCAATTTCATTTGCTTTTTATTTATCCACCCTGCTTTTGTAATGGTGGCAGGCCACCTGAGTGTTCAACAACATCCAAATCGAACAGCTTTTGTCAACTGCTTAATTTATAAAGTTAAGGGCTGCCTCTGGGCAGATGAAAAAGTGGGGGGGGAATGGGACAGCGAGGACAAGTTGCTGGTGTTTCTGAAGGAGGTAATTCTTCACTGTATCAGTTTGTTAACAAAGATAAGATACTACACTTGATTGAATTAAATGCTTCCAAACCTAGTTTGGAAGCTAAGAGAAGCGCATGCTCTTCAGAAGGTGTAATGGATCTTTATTTTTCCTTTGAAGCTTCAATCCAGGTGCTGGTCTGCCAACTGACAAGAAGAAAGCTGGGCCTTCCCCAGGGGACGTTGAGGCAATTAAGGTAAATATGTCAGGGCAGCACACGTAGGCAAAAATAGGGGAGAAAGAGTCGTGGAACCAAACTGAACAAATGTTTCCTTCCTCCTGGCAACCTCAGCTTCTGTTCAGGCAAATAGAACAGTGTATAAACTTTGGTTTAGGTGCTTTTTCTGTGGTTTTTCTTCTGTTATGACATACCTGGGTTTTGAGAATTAAATAGTCTCTGAGCTTAGAGTTCTCCCAAGATAGAGCAGTTTGTTTAATAAGGGGGAAAGTAAGATTGAGCTTTGTCATTTGTAGAATTTTGTAGAACTAGAGTTTTGTAGAACTTTTGGTAGAAGCTTAGCATCACGTAATTGGAGAAAATCTCATGCTTATTCTAAACAGACTAATGGATGTACTGTATGTGAAGATTCATCCTGTTCTTTTGTCTGTTTTTTAGACTGCTATAGCAAATGCCACAACTTTGGCTGAAGTGGAGCGACTGAAAGGCTTACTACAGGCTGGTCAAATTCCGGGCAGAGAGCGAAAATCAGGTCACTCTATACTTCTATTTCTTTTTTTCCCAAACAGAATCTTCATTTCTTTGTTGCTCCCTGATGCTTTATGTTCTTACAGTAGGGAGTTACGTTGGAAGGGTCAGGTAGGGGTTGAAAAAACTGTTTAAAATGAGCATAACTTTTATTAATAGTTAGAATGACTGTGAACTACATCCATAAGGCTCTTAATTGGTCGATCATCTGCCTGGCCTCTAGAGTGTGGTTCTGGGCTGTTAACCGGACTCCCTCCAGAGCAAGGTGGCAAACATCAGCCCTAAGTGTTATTAAAAAAAAAAAAAAAGGATTAATTACGAAGTATATTTGGACTCTCTTCTGAGCGTTAGTGTCTCAGGTAGGGGTATTCTGAGAGGTCTCTGCATGGACTTAACTGCAGATGGGCAATATTACCTTTTTCTCTATTAGTGCTATGTAGAGTTTTGTTTTTGTAGTCGTTTTCTAAGAGCTCACATTACTAATGCCCCTCTTTGGGTGGCAGAAATTAATACTGTCTCTGTGGGAAAGAAAACTTGACATTTGGAGCGACTGCTCTAAAACTCTGACGTGCTCTTTCAGCCCCCTCGGAGGACGCTGAAGAAGAAATGGAAGAAGACACGGTGCCCAACGGATCGTAGGCCCGGGCCTGGCCCAGGCCCTCCCTTCTTCCCAGCGGCCCTTCTCTCCCTGCCGGGTGGCTCAGGGCGGCGCCCCCGCGAGCAGCCGCCCCCCTGCCTGTACCCTGTCCTTGCGCATTTCGGGGTTCACTATTGGGGTTCAATAAACGAACGTTTCCTTTTTCCCCTCCGTGGTGCGGCGTCCCCTTGCCCGGGGCGG
>NW_020799112.1:10879246-10894289 GCF_003259725.1 Athene cunicularia
GGGCAGGCGGCGCTGGGGGGCCTCGAGTTCCTGCAGCACACGGGTGAGGGGCCGCCGGGGGTGACGGGGGCGGCTAGGGCTGAGGGGAGGCGAGGGCGGCGGGTGGCGGGGCTGAGGGGAGCCCGGCGGACCCGCTGAGGAGAGGAGCTGGGCCCGGCCCGGCCGCTCTCTCTCCCCGCTTCCCCCCCCTCATCCGCCTCCCCTTTGTCGCCTCCCGGCCGGGTGGACTCCTTCCCCACCGACCTGCTCTCACCTCCGGCTTATCCCTGTCCCAGTGGGCTCTCTGCTGTCCAGCTATGGCTGGTACATCCTCTTGGCCGGTGTCGCCATCTATCTTCTCATCCAGAAGATATCCCAGAGCCTGGCGGCCAGGCCGAGCGGACAGCCGGGAGCAGCTGACGCAGCTGTGGGTGAGTAAATCTTCGCTGGCTCTCTAGAGCTGTGTGGGGTGGTGCTCGTGTCTCCGCGAGGGGATGTCTGACAACTACTCAGATCTACACATGCAGAGTCTTTATTTAATAACAACCAGAAAAGAGATTCTGTTGTGAGGGATTTTAACGGCGAGTGTTACTCTGGATAACTGTTCAGGCCCACGAAAGCGTCACTGAAGAGATCGCTGGGAAAAGGTTGAAGCAAGAGAAGCGTTTTAAAAAGGCTGTCAAAGAAGAATTGTGTCCAAAAGTAAAGTGTTTGGGAGAGAAAGAGCGAGACATTGCAGAGCAAGGGAATAGCTGGTCTTTGATAGTGCAGGAGCTGAGAGAATGCTTGTTAAAATTAATTGTGGTCAGTTATCAAATAACTTTTAGACTTACTGAACAAACCCCAAACCTCCAAATCTAAATGCTGGGGGAAAATATTTTAGTAATATTCATTTTTAATTAATATTAATTGTATTTCCTTTCAATTGTTCCTTCATAGTTCCTACTCTGACAGGATTGTGTACATTTGGGGTGTAACTGCCTCTCATCTGTGTTATCCTCTTAAGTGTAGCATAGATTGCAAATCTTACACAGTCATGATCCTGCCTCATTTGGAGACTCAGTGCCGTAAAGCACAGGCTGTGCTTATGTATCTGACAAAACAATAAGTGTCTGGCACTGATTTCTTTGGCATGTTGGCATGGCAGCACATGGAGTCCCAGAAAATACTACTTACGTGCCCTTATCATACTGGTGTTCTTTTGTAATGCTAGCTAAATGTTAATTTAATTGCCAAAACTATGTATAAAGTGAAAGTCTTGGAAGTACTGAAATTGCTTTTACATATTAGTCACTGGGTGGTAGCAAGCATACAAGGAGACAAACAAATGTGCAGCTAATTCAGCTACTGGGAAAAAAAAGAGTGCAATATTTGCCTTTGGTTGGATATATTTTTTCTTTGACTCCTCCTAAAGGCTAATCATAAAGAGAAATGGTGACTCAATGTAGATTTTTTTTGAGGCTGCCAGTTTTCTCTTGAGATATGTGTGATATTTGCAAGTAATTTCTCTGCTGATGGAGCATGTTAAATCTGCTACTGCTTTGCTGCCATAAGAAAACGAGCAGGACCAATTGCCAGAAGGAGTAGGAGTGAATGTGGGCCGGTTGCCTCATGCTTCTGCGTAAAAGAAGTTCTCTGGGTAAAAATGGAATCCCTGCAAAGCATGGGTGATATTTCTGAAATTACTGGCATCAAACAAATCCTTCAGAAATAGAAGCAAGTATCCTAGAAGTGTGAATTCTATTTTTTTAATGGGTTTGTTACCTCATTGTCCTTACTCATTAAAATCCCATTAAAGTAATTGCTCCAAAAACATTAAAATGTTAGGAAATTTAAATTGGCATATGAATTACTGTAAAAGATTAACTGGAAACTGAACTTGAGCTGTGATTTTCTGCAAAACAGCTGCAGGGAGAGATGTGAACTTTTCCTTACTGCCATTCTTTGAGGACACCATCTAGAATGTATTTTTAATAGCTTTGCAAACTCTTTCCCAATTTTCTAGAACCTGACGTGGTGGTAAGAAGGCAGGAAGCTTTGGCGGCAGCTCGCCTCAGGATGCAAGAGGAGCTGAATGCACAAGCAGAAAGATACAAAGAAAAACAAAGACAGGTAACCAGAGAGTGTTTCTTTCTTCAACTCATAAATTTGTCATCAAGTACTTTGCTACTGTGATAGAAAGGTTTATTCCATGCTAGATACCAGAAGAATAGGAGACGTGTTCTCTCTGCTGGAATGTAGGTGCTGGGTTTGTCCCCCCTCCCTCACCCGGACCACCTTTGATATGGTTTGACACCTGAAGCTGTAATGGGCCGTGGGTATCACGATGCACCTCCAGCGACACAAGCACAACCTTACACGCTCTGCTGACCTGATGTCTTCATGCTCTTCATTGATTAGAATGATTGATATGTGTAGCATTCTGCTCCTTCCTGAAGTAATTCACCGCTGTGTCATTTGCTTCTCCACAAGTAACTGTGTACATGGGACACTGTCAGCCCGATTTTTTTTTTTTTTTTTTTTCCAGGTAAATCTGTACCTACAGAAACGTAGTTATATGCCCAGTTAATGGCCGGCGGGGATTTACTGGCGTTTAGATCAACTGTACTACTACATACATCTATTTTCTGTTCTTAATGGCAAATACATGTGCTTAGAAATGTAGCTTAGCATTGCTGTAATTTAATGGTTTGAACTACAGCTTGAAATAATGAGGAACAGCATATTGCTGTGTGGGGCAGCGTAGAAAAGTGGATGTGATCATCGTAGCAATAATACTGCTTGTTAATCCCAGCTCTTCTATTTTTTCTTTTGCAATCAGAGACATTAGACTTCAGTTTATAGCTGATAATTCAAGAAATATTGGCAGTTAAAAACAAATGAAAAGTCATATTATGGAAGGAAATAGCTACTGTATAGAAAATCTAGGTCTAGTGTGCCTGGACTCAGAGAGCTTTGCTTTCTTTGACTGGAGGGAGTAGCTACCTTGTTCCCCTTCTGTTTGTTAAGATGAAGGCAGTCTTAACCGTTACTTTATGTGGTTTTGTGGATAAATTGCTTAAGAGGAGAGTTGGGAGAACTGTTGTTAATGTATATTGGGATGTAAATATGTAGCTGGCTGTCTTGTTCACTTGAAAAACACTTTCTTCTGGAGAATCCTGCATTGCATTACTATGATGTAATATTCTTTACTTAGTACTTTTTATAAATTTAGGATTCAAGCTTTCCACTTGGTTCTGGTTTACTTTCAAAATGTTTTATAGCATCAAGCAGTCAAAAGAAACTGCAGAGTCTGTATACACTGAAGGAAGGGTGATTGTTCTGTGTTTGGGAAGACAGGGGTGTTAAAAAAAGTAAATGCTTCCATGAGCTCAGAGATACTGT
The DNA here is from genome assembly GCF_003259725.1 of Athene cunicularia. Lineage (NCBI taxonomy): Eukaryota > Metazoa > Chordata > Aves > Strigiformes > Strigidae > Athene > Athene cunicularia. The sequence goes on from NW_020799112.1 coordinate 10,882,610, forward strand.
GTCAGATAAAGATAGATCCCTGGGGTTTTGATGAGTCTGTTGTAGCTGTTTCTGTAGCACCGATGATTCTGTTAGTTCTGAAATCTTAGTCTTGCATATCCTGGATTTGTTTCTTAGCTTGAAGAAGAGAAGCGAAGGCAGAAGATAGCAATGTGGGAAAGTATGCAAGAAGGTAAAAGCTATAAAGGAAACCTCAAAGTGAATCAGGTAACAACTGTGTTAATTGGGTTACAATTATATTTGTGTGAAATTATTATTATTAGCTGAAAGTCACGGTGATTAAATGCTGAGTAACTTTTGCTTTTGTGAACAGCAAGAAGTAGAATCTGGTGCCTCCACCTCGTCAGCAGTCCCGAAATCCAAACCAAACAAAAAGCCCTTGCGAGGAGGTGGTAAGTATAAAATCCTTAAGATGTTCTGAGCTTGAAACAGAGCCTTTATCCAGCTGCATACACAGTCATTGTACATATTTTTTCTCTCCTTCAAGGAGGAAACAAAATATGCCTTATGAACGAGCTCTTTATCTCTGACCAGTGCAACCTGCTCTGTGCGAAACCTAGCAGGAATATTCTGTGGTGCTTTTCCCCAGGGGAAGTGTTTCAGTTTTTTTGTAAATGCTTTTGCCATAGGTTACTGACATTTTTGTGACTCAAAATTATAGATTCCTACAATATTTCTGGGATCCCTCCCCCATTATTGTAAAAGTCGTGTAATTTATTATCTGATCTGTCTTTCAACCACTTATAGTACTAACTAAATGGAGGAAGAGGATATTTTACTTTGTCTTATGTAGATTCAGGCAGATGAAAGACTTCATTATGCAAAGTGTGACCTTATTTATCAGATATCACAGTAATGACCTATTGAATATATAAATCCTGCAGATGTATAAACTCTTACCAACTCTCACAAACTCCCAGAGGGTCTTGTTATTAAACTTGCTGTCAGTGCTGCTATCATCATCTTGATGGATGAGCTGCTTTCTGTGGCCTTACATAGCCCCCTTTAGGATTGCTGCCATATATTGGCCATGTAGCTAGTCTTCTAGCTGGTCATACAGCCTGTGCCTGCCTGCAAGCACTATTTTGGATATAATACTTTAATTAAAATTTCTGTACTGGAGAGGATGACCTAGAGAGCCTCAGTTATATCAGACCAAAAGGGAAACCTGCTTGAGGTGCAGCCCTAAGTAAGTCACTTGCTTAAATGTACAAAACCTGAAGATGCTTGTTTAAACATTTTAAACCTTGGTAATAGTTCAGTGCTGATATTTCTGCTTTGAATATTTTTACTGACAGGTGTTGACAACAGCTGAAGGAAGCGATGGATTGATTTATCTTATGTTGTTTAATAGGAGTGCAGCCTAATGTCTGATACTGTCAAACATTTTATGGCTCTTGCACAGAATATTCACCACTACAGGGGATGAGAAATGCGTGGGTAATAGCAGTGCTAAGAACCAGTATCAGGGCAGCTGGATTGAGGCACCCTCCCAGTTGTCCTAGTTTCATCTGAAGAAAAATCTTTGCTTAAGTAACAGGTTATAAAATTAGGGGTCTCTGATCTTCTCATGAGGTAGATGAGCATGAAGTGAAAAAACCATCTGCACTGTTCAGCTGCTGAATTAAGCTAGAAAGCAGAACTTGGCTAGTCTGAGAAAAACTTCAAAGATGGAGGTAATGCTTGAAGTTTCAGTGGAAAAGGTTGCTTTGAAACCTGCTTGGTTAGCAGCGCTAACAGGTTTTCAGTTGTCTTTCTCTTTGCCTGATATCGAACAAATTGAGGACGTTTGCCAAGTTGTATCTTTCCGAGTACATACTCGTAAAATGAAGTTGAGTGTAGTTATGGCATTGGGAGTTTCAACTAAAATATCTGTTTGCCTTACTGCTTGCCTTTTCAAATTAGTTAAAAAAAAATAAATCTTACAGTAGTAATGAGCAGCTCTGCCTTTTGACCTTCAGAGTATTCCTTGCAGTACTGGAATAAAAGATTATTTTAAGTCTTCAACTATTAGGGCTCTTGGAGAACAGATACACTCTTACAGAGTTTACTGTAAGAGTCACTGTTACTGCTCTGTTTACTCTGCAGAGCAGCATTAAAGCTTTAGTACAGACTTAGAGAAATTAAATTATAATTAATTTCAATTGACTTTAATCCAAATTGATCAAATTAAAAGCCAAGTGTTTTGCAATGGATTTTACTGTTAGCGCTACAAAAATAAACCATCTCAAGTCTGGATATTTTCTTTGCTTTCATTTTCCTTATAAAGCTGCCTGTGTAGTAATCATGAACAAGGTGCAAATAATTGAGATTAATTTTTTGTGTTCCTTGTGTGTTGGTGAAGGCCTGTTGAGGATGAATATTAATAAGGTGGATGATTTCTCTGTAATTCTAGGCTATAACCCCCTGTCTGGAGAAGGAGGTGGAACTTGTTCCTGGAGACCAGGCCGGAGAGGCCCGTCGGCAGGTGGATGAGGCTAACCTCCCTAGTGTCCCGTGTCACTAGCAGGCTTGATCTTACCCACTGTCTAACTGCCTAAAGTTTGCATGTCACAGTGACTCCTTTGGATTGGATTTAGTGCAGGTGTTAACTTGGAAATGGATTTACACCAGTTCCAAATAGTAATGCAGAAGGTGATACCACACAAGAAAATACTTGATCCTCTTAGAGAGGATGAAGAAAGAAACAATTTCAGTGTAACCAGTTAATTTTCACTCTTCCTTAGAGGGAACACATAGTCTTCAGCCAAGGTGAATTACCTGGGATTGTGAGATCTGGGTTCTCTCTCTGGCTATTCAAAAGTCTGGCCTCAGGTGAATTTAATTATCTACGCTCGGTTTGCGTCTTTAAAATGAGGGTATTTACCATCATCAGATGTGTTACCAGATTTACTCTGTTTGGCTGGAAGGTACTTTAGAGGGGAAGAATATTATCATCAGCAGGTACCTTGAATTTTACGTGGAGGGACTTTGGGAAAAAACAGGTGAATTGACAATGCCACGGATTTGCACTGAAGGTCAGTTATTGCAGAAGAGTCTCTGTGACAGGCTACCTTGAATGATGTTTTCCTTATAAATGGTAAGCAAACCAGTGAGGATTACTGATGCTAGACAGCAGATGGGGGGTTTCTTGCTATTCCTTTCTTTTTTTTTTTTTTTTTAATTTCAACTGCTTTGTAAAAACAAAATAATATTAAATATAATTGCAAAAAAAAATCGTAAATCTGATATTTACAATCTTGTGGTTTTCTACAGCATCTTTTTATATAGAAGGCATACGTTGTAGTGCAATAAATGTGTATAAAGCAAGATGAGAGATCAAATGAATTGTTCTGGATGTGTCTTGTAGTCTGTAGCCTGTAGTCTGGCTGCGTGGCTGCCCTGCACAGCCCGGCTAGATGCTGAGGTGTGTTCTGACCCTGCTGCCAGCTTGCACAGCACAAAAGCTTAGAGGGCTTTGGTTTGAAAAGCTCCTCCGGCTACCAAACGTGTAAAACTTGCAGGTGGGGAGTAAGGAACTGAAGCGTGTGTGTGGTCTTCGTCTTTCTGGTGTACATCCAGCATTGTGCATAGAAAATAAAGTTAGCGCTGGTCATTGTATATGAGCTTCTCAAACGACCCACCCTCTTCATATGTTTTCTAGCACAAAATGTGACAGATGAGTAAAATCCAGGCTGTCCTTGATAAAGAGTAAAATAGTCGCTGTCAGTGTGCGATGTGTCTGTGTGTCTGGGTACTGTTGTTGAGCTGGTACATTGACATTAAAGTACATCTGAATATTTCACAGGCATAGCTTAGGGCTGCTTGAACACTTGTTTCTAAATACACTTGGAATATTTGTGTTCATTGATGGGTACGGGTGCCAACTTTGAATACACTGTTTATATGTATCTAGATACTGCTCTCTGTATCTGGTGACACAGAGATCCGTGATCTTCTCTGGACTCTAAATGTAACAGTAGCATGTTACTAGTAAGTTTTAAAGCTACCAGCTCATGAAATGGAAAGGCAAAGAAACTTTTGCTTTAGACCCATGAAGTGTGTGTTCAAGTGTGTGTAGAAGATGAAGTGAGAAGGCTATTAATGTTCCTATGGAAACTAGTTTTCATTTCCTGGTTTCTGTGCATTTTGGGTATGTAAACTTCAATTTCCATTGTTGTAACATAGACTGGTATATGTAACTTCAGGTTTTAATCTTTAATAAGGAAAAAAAAATAGAGGTGGGGAAGGATATTTAGAATATTTTCAAGATCTGAGGATTCTTCATCAGTAAAGAGGACTAAGCTGTTACCTTACTCATGCCTCTGGGGAACATTTTGCCCTTGTGTTGGGGAAACAGGCAGCAGACTGAGGTGTTGTCTTCAAAAAAACAACTGGGAGAGTTGTTGTCTTAAGCAGAATTCCTTGTGTTGTTGAAACGGTAAGGATGGGTTGATTTACTTCAGTAAAAACATTTTAGGAAATAAATAAGCAGGTCTGAACTGAGCATATGCTAATCTTTCTCTGTGTCTCAAGACTTGCTTCTGGCTGGGAGGGGGGATATGCATTTTTGCCCAATTCTAAGATTTATTAAAATGTATCCAGTGAGAAATATTTCTGGAAACTTCAACATTCTCTCTTTTTAATTTGAATCCTCAAGTCCCTAAGTTTTTCTTGATCAGACACTTCTAGGCTATTGAACAGGGTGGGAGGAAGAATCTTCTGCAGAAGAACCACAGAAGTTTGTAGAACTTCAGTGGCTCACAGCCTGCACAAGCTGAGGGAAGGGTTTTTCTTCTGACTTCAGACAGAAAGCTCTCCCTTGACCACAAACAAGTATGGAAAGGTGGTTACTTGTTGCTTTAGAGCTTAAGAGCAGTGCATGCAGAAGGCATTAGGTCAAAGTGAACTATGTAATGACTCCATTGTTTCTGCGTTGGTATGAATTCCCAAGAACTTGAATTATGAAAGATCATATTAAAAAGCCTTCAGGAGATTTTTTTTTTTTGTCCCCCCACTTAAAGCAGTTATGCAAGAAGCCTCTTGCTCTACTGATACAGATGTTCTGGAAATACCTATCTGAAAGAAGCTAGCTAAAAAATTAAGAGATAATGCATGCTATTGAACTGCTGTATAATGTTATTTAACCACTGAAGAGTGGTATTGAAAAATCCTAAGTCAAGCAAGTGTTCAGAGTCATGAAAAAATCCTGAAGATGTTAGTTGCTTGATAAATGGAGTGAAGTATTTTTCATTGCTTTTCAGATGATTTATATGCTGGAGGAACAAAGTTTTTTTGTTTTCTTTAAATTGCAGATGAGGTCTAGTTTATGCATAGTTCTCTAAACTATTCATCAGGAGGTACTGAGCCCTGGAATTAAAATTGAACAAAAAAACTCATGTTGTCACTCTCATAATATTTATTTGGCTTTATTTATGCCTTTCAAAAACATTGTGAAAGAAGGCTTTTAAGAGTGATAGTCCATACTTAGTTGTTTTAAAAAAAATGTTTCTTATGCTGGAAATTTTTAATAACGAACAGCAGAAGGTGGACTTGGGGGAGTGAGGGCAAACGGGGAATCTGTTAGAGCTGTTCCTGGAGTTCCAGGTTTACCTGTGTGTTAAATCAAAGCTCAGTGTGAATGAAAATGATAATTACACCTGTATCTGCAAGGAACTGCTCTCCTTGCAGAGACTGAATACAGGCATGAAATGTTAGTACTAACAAATCTAATCTGCTGGGTTTTGTGCAGTTCTGTACTGTTTTGACTCAAACCTTGTGTTCTGCAGTTGCTCTATGCCCAGCCTGATTTCCTGCTTACTGTGCTGATACTCAGCTCAGATGTTTAGTTTCAGGTGTTTTTTTCTTGGGTTTTATGTCTTTTTTCCCCTTCCTAGGCAGATGACTAGTGAGCGTTATCATTCGGAGTACTCAGTGAGTGAGGATGGTGTCCAGCGTGGCAGTGCCCCGTATATTTTACCAGCAGTGCTACAGTTAATGGCTGCAGTTAAACCATCCTCAGGCCCTCCTTCCTTCCTCCTTTGCTCAACCAGGCAGTTCTCATCTCTGGCCATTGTGTTTTTTCAAGCCTGGCTGCATATCAGCACACCTCTACATCAGATCAGATCCCTTTGGATGACTTTTGCCCTCCTACAGGATTAAAAGTGACACCTTTTCAGGGATCGTCTTAGCCAAGAGTGGGACACAGCATGTTTCTGTCCATGCTATCGCTGAACACTGAAACTATATAATTTCCAACTGTAGGAAAAGCTGGTCTAGACTTAGATGGGCTGAAGACTTGGGTTTGTTTTTTCTTCTTCCCCCTCTTTTCTGGAATGAAAACTAAGCTTTTGGAACAGCTCTGCAACCACAAAGGAAAAGCATACGGCTGCTGGCTGGGTGGTGTCCTGGCCCGGTTGCACTGTTGTAGCTGATTTTTGTGTGAGCTTCCAAGCCAGCTGTTCCAAGCCTGACACACACCCTGCCCATATTCCCAGCTCCAGAGCCAGCGACTTCAAAAACTTCCATCAGTTTTTATGAAGCAACCAATGGCTGCAGTGCAATAGGTCTCCTCAGCTCCGTTTTGGTGGTGGACATACACGTTTTCATTGCAGATTTCTGTTGCAAGGGGCTGGCAGGTATGCAGCTGCTGTTCTGATGTGCAGTATTATTTTCTGTGACTGTGTTTTGAAGTCCATACCTGTTAAAAAGCACTTTTAGCATGGAGCAAGATCTCCACTGTTCAGTTACTAATTTCATTCCTCCTTCTGCATACCACAGTTTACTAATCAGGATTCTTCGTGTGCTGCTTACTGAGCTTGGCTTTGGAGCTCGTATCGTGGGCAACATTAATGTAGGGATGGCAGGGAAAAGAAAATTCTGTTTGAAGAGAATGGAAGGAAAATAGATATACTGAAATACCTGGCCTTTCAGTCTAGTCCTGGTGCTCTGTTGCACGCATTAAAAGGGGGGGTTACTGTTAGCCTGGCCAAAAAAAAAAAAAAACAAAAAAAAAAAACCAACCACAAAACCCACAAAATCAAATCCAGCCTAAAGCTTTACTTTATCACATACTAGACAGGGTAATGTTCCCTGTAAATTCAGTTTACTGCTTCTTAGGTAATATGATTGCCACTCCATTAGCTGTTCTGCTTCTTAGGTATATTACATCTCGCCACTTTTTAAATACATGTTCTAGACTTTTTCAACGGTTTGTTGACTCTAGTCTGGCGGCAGCATGTTAAAAATATATCACCTTCCCCTCCGTGATGCCAAGCTCAAACGCTTCGATGCCCTACGGCAGCGCTGCTATCACTACCCAGCCGATGAGAGCAGGAGCCCTGAGCAGGCAACGGAGGAGTTGTGCGGGGAGCAGGAGGGGTTTCCATCCCCTCGCACCCCCCAAAAAGCCCTAAATCGGGTGGTCTGGATGGGAAGGGCAGGGGGCGCCAGGGCAGCTCCTCGTCCCCGGAGCTGCATTGCGGGGCCGGGCCGTAGGATGGCAATGTTGGGCTGGCTTTTCCAGCAAGGAGCAGCCGGTGACTTTTTTTTTTTTTTTTTTTTTTTTTTTCCCCCTTTGAATGGGCATCTTCTGAGTGATTCAGCTGGGAGGAAAGGTTGGGACTGATCCGTGGCAGGACCAGAAGAGGATGGGGAGGGGGAAAAAAAAAAAAGTGGGTGCTGGAGCTGGGGAAGGAGTTTCTGCATCATTTGGGAAAATGCAACAGTGCTGGAAATATTGTGACAAAGACAAATGCTGCTGGTTGCCCAGCTAGATTTTTTCCACCGTGAGTCTGTTACCTTGAATATATGAAGTATGCTCATTTTCCAGTGCCTGTGTAGTATTTAAAGTATCAGTTTAAATACTGGAACATTCATAATTAAAGTTTCTGGAGCACTGGGGAAATAGATCACTTTAACTATTATTTTAAAATATGGTAAAGAATATATATTGTAGAAGGTACATTCTGTATTAGAATGGGCTTGTCACTGGAAAAATTTGAGATCAAAATCGATTGGAAAAATAAGTGGTTATAATGCAATAGTCCTTCTTTCCTCTCTATGGTAGAATCTCCTGTGTGGAAGAAACTTTTTTCTTTTGGTATTAAGCTTCTTTACTCCAAAGGGACGACATCTATTCTGTATGCGCACAAAACAGCTTGCCGCTTCAAGGATTTGGCTTTTTCATCATTTAAAAATAGGATTACTGTTTTGTTAATCTGATTATGAATCTGAACTGTGTGGGCCTGTCAAGGGGGCTCTCGCCGGCTGGTCTGGGTGCTAATCTCACTGGAGTGAGTGGGCTGGGAGCACACATGACCTCTTCAGGTTTTGGAGAGCCCTCAGAATATTTCTTCAAGCAGTCCCATGTAGGATAGAAAACATGTTGCGTAAAAATGTGTTAATGCTTCTGTATAGTGTTATATGAGAAAAATGCCATGCTTTTTAATATATAATAGACATAATATATAGTGCCAGCTATTTATTGAGACTGAGCTGTATTAATAGGGGAAGGCACTTAAATGTGATTATGCAGTATGACCTTTCTCTGCCAACCAGATTAAAAACATTCTCTAGGCCGGTAATGGCAGGGTTATAATTCAGATGGAAGAATTAAGCCATGCTGTTTTCCCTTAATCTGCCTTCTTTTTTTTTTCTTTTTTTCCTATAGTGGAAACAACAGCTGCTCTATGCAAAGACAGGGGAGGGGGCAGGAGCAGCAAAAGGGGCATTTGCCCACCTAACACTTTGGAATGTGAGTTTGGCGCAATAAATGAAATAAAGTGAGGCACTTTGATGTGCTTAGGGAGGTTGTGTGAGTGTCGCAGTGGTCCCCCCACTTTACAGCTGGATGTCTCAGCCTCGTAGCCAGTGGTGGGATCTCGCGCAGCAGCAGTGTGAACTCTGAATGTGCCTCCTCTCCATGTGAAATGCTGGCACCAAGAAAGTGCCCCTTCCTTTTCCTGCCCCTTCCCCAAGCACTCTCTGCTGAGCCCCTGCACGTGGCGAGGTCCAGGACTGTAATTGCTCTGGAGGTGCAGGGAGGTGGGAAATTGCCAAACGAGAACTCAGGGCAGAGGGAGATCTAACGCTGCTCTGCTTCATCGTTTCCATGTGTGCTGAAGTTGCATGAAGTGTTCAATTCTGATGACTAACTTCTTTTCTTTATGGGAAGAAGCCAACTGACAGCTCCTCAGCCCCAACTCTTCTCTTTTTTATTGCCTTTTAACCATGCTAGCTCTGCCTTTTCCTGTAATTCATAGGCCACAGTGGCTTTCCCTTGAATCAGGAGGTTTTTACTGCTGATCTGAGCATGCTGAGAGTAATCACGTTCCTGCTTATAGACTTGCCACATCTCCCTCTCTTGGAAAGGAGTGGCCTTACTTTTTATTTTAGATTAAACATCTGTTGGTGTCCTGTATTTCAGGACCTGATGATCAGGCTTGTGGGGAGAGGGTAGAAGCAGAGTTTGTTGAGGTCCCTTTTGAAAAAGCTGCTGAAAGTGGAGTAAAAGATTCACGTGTGCAGAGTGACACACTGAGGATAACTGCACACTTTGCAGAAAGGGATCAGGACACCAATAGTTAATAAATAATAGTGAAACATTGAACATTGCAAATCCAAGGAATTAGAAAAGAATTACAGTAGTGGTTGGGGGGGGGGGGGGGGGGAATTTCCCCATACGGAAGGGATGGAGAGTATAGCAGAAAAGGTTTTCTTGGTATAAATAGTGGTTTGGGATTATTTTACTGGGGAAGAACTGAGGTGGATCATGGGTCCCGTTCCCTGGAGGAAGGTCACAGGAAGGCAACTTTGTGCTGGCTTTGTCAGAGCAAATGTGGGGCTTCCAGCCAGGCACAGCCCTGGGCTTGCCCAATGCCTCTGGGGTGGGAACGCCTCCATGCCTCATGCATGGTCAGCCTTGGAGGAGCCCTTTTGGGGATCTTCATCGACCTCTTTGCACGCATGAAGCTGTTGGGAAACTGTTAACCTTCACTGCACCCTAGCTACTGCTGCATTTATAACTTTTCCTCAGTGTTTTGCATCTCTGGAAGGCACACAGCTTTGACCTCAGAAACTCTTCTCACCTTCCACCCAGCTTTTGCCAAGCGATGGTGCTCCTGTCCTTCCCTGGCTTTACCTGCCTCCTGTCTGTTCCAGCTTGGGCTTCTCTTCCTTTCGCCATTTAGTTCTTATCTTCCTCTTCCCATAAGCATACATCTTGCTCAATACTTCTGTGTTCTGCCCACGGGCAACCGAAAAGAGACCTCCTGCTCTTCTTTCCTGCTAAATTGCTCATATTTCTTCTCTTTCTATTTATATTTACTTTTGTTTAATACCATAAATCGTGATGGTGATTTCCTTGTGTTTTTTGTTGCTCCTGACACCACAAGAGTTCATCAGTGCTGACCTTTGAGGATTGGACCATCACAAGAGCAATAAAACCAAACAAAAGCATTATTTTTCAAGACATCATCGAGTTTGTTAGCTAAGCAGACTGTGATATTACCTGCTAGTTCCCAGAAGTGTGACAGCTACTAACTGTACAAGGATCATAAAAATCTGTCATGTATGCCTCTCTGACATTAATCTACAGTATTAATTTGGTACAGTGTCCTCTTTTGCAATGGTTCTTGCTCAAATGCAGGCTGCCGTTTTGCCAAGACTTTCTTCTCAGCTCATTGTGGATGACCCCACAATATAAATAAAATTTTAAAGTGGAAAAGACAGGCAATTGGAGATGCAAAAGTGGGTAGGAAATGGAAGAAACCACAATGATAAACAGGAGATCAGTGGGTTGTTTCTTCTATAAAGACTGCAGGGTTTTTTTTCCTTGTAAAATGTGAAGGGTTTAGGACTTCGGTATTTGAAGCTGAAGCACTCTGTAGATGAAATGCACGTGGAGAGTTAGTGCAGACAAAGAAAAAAGAAATCTCAACTCTGCTGAGCAGTCATTATAGTCTCTGGATGGAAATAGACTGACCTATTTCTGGTCAGTTTTATTAGCAAGGTGGAGAAAAAACGGGAGAGCTGCTTGTGCTTTCACTCCCCCTGGCACCAGAGCACATGCCCCATGAATGCATCAGTACCAGGCGAAACCAGGACTGGAGGGTTCTCCTCAGTGCCGTGCCTCTTCTCCGGCTCTGCACGCACCGTGGGCCAGGGCAGGGCTGGGGCTCGGGCAGGAGCGACCTGACCATGCAGGGATGGAAACGGTGCGTTTCTGGCTGCAGCGTGAGCCCCGCCGGGTCTCTGCGGGGATGGGTGATGGACCTCTTCCACCGGGCGTGGGTACCTGGTGCCTGACCTGGGTCGGGGCACCAGTGCCCTCCTGTCCTGGTCTGAAGGGCTAGGCTGGAGCCCCCAGTCCTGGTTCCTGAGGCAGGGTGCTGTCCTGGGGTCCCTGGCCTGGGGTTATGTCCAGGCTCTCAGTCCCTGATGCAGGATCTGAGCACCCGTGCTGTCTTGGGCTCCCGCCCCAGGATCTCAGCACCCCGCTCCCTTGGGCTCCTGTCCCCGATCTGGGCTCCCGCCCCAGCCTCTTGCCCTGGGCAGCCGGGCCGAGGTCCTGGGGTCCCCGGGCGGGATGCTGCTGCCGCTCCCTGCCCCTGGCGGCCCTGCTCTGGGGTGCTCGCTCACGGAGCCGGTCCCTGGCCCGTGCTCCCGCCCCGGGGTGCTGCTCTGGGAGCCCGTCCTCGCC
>NW_020799112.1:10894339-11062361 GCF_003259725.1 Athene cunicularia
CCCCCCCCGCCCGTCTTTCGCCGCTGGCCCGGGGACCGCTCGCCCTTCCCCGGGGCAGGTGTGAACGAGCCGAAGGCGGCCCCGCACCAGCCCGGGCTCCGCTTGGGCTCTCTCCGGGCGGCCGGGCCGGGCTGTGGGGTGAGGGAACAGAGGTGCCCCGAGCTCTCCCCCGCTGCCCGGACAGCTCGGTGGAGACGTGAGGGGTCGAGGTGAGTCGCGTTGACGCTCTCGCACGGTCCGGTTGAGCCGGTGCCTGGCAGATGGATAGGGGTGGGGGAGCCTTGCCTGAGGGTCAGGCAGCTCCTCCGTAGCGAGGGGGCACCTGCCGCCGCTCACGGGGGGAGATGCGGTCGTCAGAGTGCTTCCCTCAGCGCTTCCACCTTGGGCATGGCCGTGTCACGCTGGTGCAGCCCTTGGCCGCTGCTTCTGAGGAGAGCCGGCAGCCTGATAATCGTCATCATAATCATAAAGTTTGGAGACCGCTGTAACCCTCTGGATAGGGAAGAAAAAGGCCACTGCGCCAAGCTGAGAGCATGTGCTTAGGAATGAGACTCAGAAAATGCATCTGGGAACAAAGAATAAAATCAACCTCCGCTCGCCACAGCTGTGGCTGAGGCTGGACCAGGTAGCAAAACGGCTCGAATGGGGAAAGTCACTTTGGACAAATCGGTCCGAGCTTCGGGCTGGCGAAGCAAGTTCATGAGCCAGAGTCCCAGAGCCGTGTGTTTATTACCTGAGCACACCTATTTTTGGAGCAGGGGCAGTCTGTGTGCTTGCACCGCATAGCCTGCGGAGTGGTTTCCAGCTGTAGCTGGGTATTGCTGCGAGCGCCGCGTGCTAACGGGACTCCTGTCCAAAGCCTTGGCAGCATCCGAATAATCATCTCTTCTGTGAGAGACGTGTCTGTGGCTTTGGAGAAACGCTCTGCTCTGCTGAAATATGCTTACTGCTCTGGCCTTTGCACCAGCAGGCAGTGCTGGGAGGCTGTGTGAGAAGCCTGCTTGGGAAATCTGAAAGAGTTAAGAGCTAAAATGTCAGCTCGGGTATACCCCGGCTCCGATTGAGCGCTGCACAGCCAGTGCCGTCAGAGGAGCAGCCAGGAGCTCTGGGGCGGATCTTTCTCTAACAAAACATCCCCTTTAGTCTTGTACTAGAACAAACCCTTCCCCATCTCCTGCCTGCTCAGGCTGAAAAGTACTTGGCCCTATTGGCCAGTAAGTACAGGATGGCAAAACGTGTATGATGGAGCATCTCCTCCTCCCCATGCTCAGCTCTGGTTTCAGGAAAGAGTAGCTCTCTTTGTATCAGCATCAAATGCAGTAAAATTGCTTAATTTGGGCAATTTGAAGCATATTGTCCACCAGCGATGGTTTTAATGGAAACTTAATTCCTTCTTTCAGCAGTAGATCTGTAATTAAGTTGCAGGGAGTGTGTGATTGATGCTTTGAAATGGGTGAAAGAATCTGTTTCTCCAGGGTTACATATTCTTCTTCACCATGTGGGATGGAGCATTTTGGATTGCAAATCTCATGAGCCGTGTAATTTACATTTACATACAGAAAGGCTGTAGTCATGTTGGGACATCATGTAACAGGTTTTATGGCAGAATAGTTTGTCTAGCATCCATCGGATTTTGTGTCAGGAGTTCAAGAAAGGGAAATTTATCACAGTATTGTTCAGAGGTGGGTGTTAGTTGTGGAGCATTTCACTTTGCTGGTGTTGGAAGGATTCTTGTCCCTGTCTTTGCCCGTGCTTGCTGAACAGTCCTGTGCTGTGGGAGAGCTGGGTTTACAGAACCAGATCTGCAACATCTGCTCACACAAAAAAATGCCTAAAGATGCAACTTAACAAATCCAGCTAATGGAATCGGGTTCCTTCAGCCCTCAGGAGATCTGAGTATTCCTTTTTACCATACCGCTATTTTGGTTTAACCTCTAGAGATGATGTCTGCTCTGGGAGGGGACAAATAAAGCAACCTCTTAACGTTGTGGTAGGGCTAAATGCATTTTTCTCACCTCTGTTGGTGAGCTGGTGACCGGAAGACATCTTTAGGGAGGGGGGAAGAGGAAGACAAACCTGAAATCTTAAATGGCTTTTGATTGCCATGAAGTACTCAAGCAGACAATTGCTGGGATTACTACATTGACAAAGCATCCTGGTGAGCTGAATCGCTGGCACAGCCAGTGAAATGGGAAGCTGCTAGCAAGGCATTCCCTGGGTGGCAGCGTGTGCAGAGCCTTGATACCAAGCTAGCCAGAGAGCTGAAAGGAATTAGGGATTCAGAGGCTGAATACCTCCAAATTGCTGTGGCTCAAAGGCTATTTACAGACACAGCTAAAAGGGACCAGAGCGGAAAGCATTTGCTGATCCTTGCTGCTGTGAATCCAGATAGGGTCTAACAAGAGGGGAAGCAATCCACTTCCTGAACATCAATCATGAGCAAAATGACCACTGCAAGGCAAAACGGGCCTGCTGGATTTTCAGGAGACACCGGCTCTTTGAAACAGTCATGCTTTTGTAGTCTGCGAGGCAGAGAATAAGCTTTAGATCCCCAGGTTTTCGGAGGGCGGATTTGTAGCTGCATCTGACAGCCAGGTTAGCAGAGCTTCCCTTCCAGGAGGCCAGTGAAATGCAGCAGCAGAAACTGCGGTGTCACATCAAAGGACGAGAAGTAGTCAGGAAAAGAGCCGTGCAGGAAGGAGTTAAGGTATGGCAGGGGTTCAGGGAAAGTGCAACAATATGTGCTAATGGTTTTGCAGTTGAGGGGAGTTGTCCTAGAAGAGCTTCAGGAAGGACAGGATGGGAATAAGCACTCTAAGCAGTCTCCCAGAAGATTTAAGTCTGCTGTCGCAGGAACAGAAATATCAGGCAGTTGAGCTTTTTTTTTTTTTTTTTTTTTTTTTTTTTTTTTTTTTTTTTTTTTTTTTTGCATAGCAACTACATTTCCTGGGAAACGTGGCAAGAGACTAGTGTGAATGCAGTTAATGGCAAGATGTCAGAGGTTGGCCTTCGGCAGTATCTCTGAGGGAATACAGCCACAGTTCTTCTCAGTTTTGGGACAGTTCCCACGGCACCTTGAAGTGCCACGAGGCCACACGCACGAGGACCCTGCAAGGTGCTGTTTTGCATTCCTAGGCTCGCTAAGCCGTCCTGCTCCTGCAGCTGAAGGGTGCCCTTCGGCAGGCTGTTTCAAACATGCTGCCACAACTGTTCGTGGTTGCTTATAGGAAACAGACTGCACTGGAATCTAAATACCTGAGTGCTTGGAAAACCTTAAGTGTAAGGCAGCCAGAAGGATTTGGGGTCTAAAGGAGTTTGTATTATCTGTCTAAGCCTGTACTAGCTGCTGCATAAGTGTAATACAAACCACATTTTTGTGCTTCTTTAAATTCAGAGCCTAGGTTGAGGCTGTTGGGTGGTATTTGGTTTTGGTCCTTTCTGGTTGCTAGTGAGGGAATACAATGGACTGTGGAGTATACACTCTTGCTTCTTAGGAGGAGGTTGTGTGAAGTGACTTTGAGCATCATGGTAGCTGATACATGCTTTTCTTAATGTATTGATCATACTTCAGTATTGCAGTAGTGAGAACTTGGTGTCCTATAGCAGGAGTATGATGTACTTGGGCTTTCCGAGCAGTAAGCAGTTATCTAAAATTTGCAAGGATGCTTATGGAACACTATAAAACAAATACAGTGAGAGCAAGTGGCTTTGCATGGGGGATAAGGAGAAGTGAAATCACCTATATACCCCAAAATAACCATGTCCCAAACCTCTGGGGCAATTGGGCCTTCATCTTAATCTGACCCCCTGAGTATCTATCTGTGCCTATGGATCCATTTCTGTCCCTCTTTCCACAAGAAATGTGGATGGATATCCATGGACAGAAAACTGTCATCACTTTAAATTGGAGGAGTTTAATTCAAAGGACTCTAAGGAGCTGGGGAAGCTGCTTGGCTTCTCCGTTAAAGCTAGATACCAAGCTGTCCTGCAAAAATTTGAAAGGAGTTCTCCTCCAAAATCTGATTTCTGTAATGCACATCTTAACTGACAAGTTATTTTAAACCTATCTGGAAATTTAAAAAAAAAAGCTGGTTTTTCTGTCCTCCCGGGATGGTCATCTGCAGTACCATGGCAGGAGCAGTGTGCTGGTTTCCGTGCTTAGTTCTCCTGTGGTTCATTGCTTCCCCTGTAGCAAGCACTGCTGGAAAAATAGGACCTTGAAGAACAGTTATGCAAAACTAGCCCTAATTCAACATGAAGTTTAGCTGAACAATGTATTCGGGAAATCAGTCTTCTAGGCCCATTGCAGAGTTCTTTGCAAATTACGATTTTCTTCAGCATAATTATATGAGATGACTATTTCTGAAAACTTTAAATGGTTTCTCTGATCTCCTCTAAGGGAGTTTCCCAAGCTGCAGACAAAAACCAAATACGTTTTTTTGTAATCGTCTCCAGTTTGGGTCTCTACAAAAGGAGCACTGTCTGCATAACCCCGCTGACTATGCTTCTGCTGAGTCTGCAGAGCTGATAACAAAGCAAGGTAATACAAATAAATAATAAACACTGAAAACTGGAGAGAAAACATTCTAGATCTGTGCTTCTGTTCCAAGCTATGCTTTTTTACACTTCTTTTTAAAGGAAGAAATGACTTTATGACAACAGTAGGTGACTATAGCAGTGGTCACATTTTAGAAGATACTGGGTTTTTTTAATGCTTGCTTTGTGCACACTATTTTCTATATTGCATGAATACTTGCATCAACTGTGACAAAATCTTTGCACCCAGTTTGCATGTGACTTGCTCAGAGTATGGTACACCTAAGATATCCAGTGTGCAAAACCAGTTAAGGGATGCAAAAATTGAGTTGGTAGCCACCAAATACTGGAGCAGTCCTAATGTCCTCTACAAAGAAGCTTCTACTAAGAAAGCATTACCGAATTTTTCTGTGTTTGTGTTTGTTTAAATTGCACTTTGATTACCTTGTCAATGCCAGCTTCTAGTTTGTTGGAGTTACGTGCCCCATGAATTGAGAGAAACCAGGTCACACACTGTTGTGCATGTTTTCAGTGCTGCCCCTTGGGGAAGGTAATAGAGAGCCTTGCTGTCCTGATTCATGCACATCCTCCTGTTTAACGAGCAGATTCAGATTACATGGAGGAGATAAGGCTGGGATCTGTCAGAGCAGTTCAGTTACTGGGTTTTTAAATGACCAGTTCAGTATGCGTATCAGTTGCACTCAGAACCCGATATTTCTTACTGGACAGAGTGGAAGTGGTCTGAAGCTGGCTGAGGCCGCCAGTGATCACTGCGGTGGAGGTGGGCTCTGCAGGTGTCGATACAGGAGTCTGGTGGCAGAAATGTGACCACATTTCCTTCAAACAGTTGAGGGTGACGAGGAGCCCTTGTGGGGGCAAGGAGGGCATCGTTTCACTAAAAATATTTTCGCTTGTTTTTATTATCAAACATACAGTTCATTTTCAGATGCACTCTTGACCAGGGAAGCAATGTCAGCCAGTGGGAGTGGGTGCTGGTGATGCCACAGAACTAGGAAGGTGTTGAGACAAGAGCTCTATGCCTAAGGAGCAGAAGGGATCAGGTTGCTGCCCATAATCTGAGAGCAGACACGGTAAACTGGACCGGAGGTGGGAGGACAGCTGAGAAACAGAGCTGTTAACGCACTATTCTGCAGAATCACTTGTGACTGAGCCAGGTCTGATTCTTTTCAATGTCAGATAAAAAGTTAAAAGTAGCTTTGATCGGAATTCATCCCTGCATTTACCAGTCCTTAGTTCTGCTGATAGCTGGGGTCAGAAAAATGTACTTACAGTTCATTTTACAATCTGTCGTTTGGCGTTTTTGGCTGAGTGCAATGATGTGTTTCCTGAGCAAACTGTTCTTCTGTATTCTCTCCCCAAAGAAGGACTGCAGCGATCTGTGGCTTAGACATAAGGAGCAGCACATGGTGACTCCCATTGTTTCAGCCACTGTCGAGCAGTGCTTGCGTTGATACAGACACTCAGGCAATTTTTCGATGTGGGAGCATATTTTGTCTGTCTGAGTTCGCAAAGCCACAGTCACAAATAACGTGGTGAGTTGTCTCATCCTAGAAAATGTGTTGCTGCAGGAAGTGAACAAAGGCTTAGTCAAGCTGTGCTGGGGCATGGTTGATGTGAGATCCCAAGGCTGAAGTAACATTGTGGTGTCGACCAAAGTCGCACACTGATCTTTGGGGTGTGGTTAGTGTTAGGGCATGGTCCTTCTGTCTGTGTTGTGTGCCCCATGTATGCAGGAATCTGTCTCTGATTTAAGTTTCATACAAAAACAGAGGTAAATGTGGCACATCCATGTAAAGATGGTGTCAAACTGGCTTTGAATAAAGGGGTTTAATGCAGTACGAGAACTGGGAACCAAAGTGCCAGAGTTTATGGATATACATGCATTGTTTCCTCTCCACTGAATGGGAATTCTTCTCTTGACAATATTTAGGAGGGTCCTGAGGTGAATGCACCTGGTTGGAGAACAAGGAGTAAATTTAAACCAGGAACAAACAGAAGGGGGGTGGTGGTGTAAAGCAGAAATTGCCGTAAGACTTTAGCTTATAACTTCACCTGCTGATTGTCTGGAAAGTGTCCTGGTGCACCTGAAGCTGCATTGGGAACTGGTCACAGTGGATGAGATGAGCTGCATTTCTCAGTATCTTCTTCGGCCTTTTCTTTCTATGAGATTAAAATTTGAATGCATCAAGTACCTTTCATGAAGAAGTCTTTTAAACTTAGGTTGGGAGTTGTTAGGGGAAGAGCAATGGACCGTTGTAGTCTTTTCATTCAAGACCAGATGATTTGATTGTGGACTGTGTGTGTCAGAAAATAAACATTGGAGCTTCCTTAATAGTTAGTGGAAGTTCAAGATATGAGCACATCTTACTTAAAAAACAGGCAGTTTTCAATGCTTTCACAGGATGTGACTTTCTAACTAGTACTGTGCATTATTAATTGCATCACTGATGGTTAAAGGCCTCATCGCCTCTGTTGTGAAGTCAACAGGAACATTTCCATTGGCTTTACTCTGTGCTCTTCTAGGAAGCTGGGATCTAAACTTCTTCTATGAAACACTACCCATGGTAGTAAGAAATCCAGAAGACAGAGCTTTTAAAGTAATTGGGTGATATTCATTACACAAAGCTGAATTAGTGTGTAACTGTTAAGGTGTTGATGTTTAGTACTAATTAAATACTTTTGCATTTCCCAGTGGAACTTAAGGAATCATTTTTCTGAGATATTTTTACATTTCAGACTTTGTATGGTAGCTAATTCTGGAGATTTCAAGTTTCAGATGGTCTGTACTGCCCAAAATCTGCTCTGCTTTTGGCAAGAAACCAGTGTTGAGAGGCATTGTGAGTGTGGCATTGAGGGAACACTGTGTCCTTAACCTTGAGAGTGTTTTCACATTCAACTTTGAATATAGGTTATATTTTGAGCATAGTCACCAAACATAATAAGGAAATATTCTCCCCCTATATAAAAAGTGGCAAAACCTGTTGGTTTATCAATGAAAATCGTTTTCTGTGAGTCTGTGAGGGATACATGAACTTTGCTTTTTCCCAGGTAGAATTTGAGAAAATGGTACTGTAACCTTAAAATTCATAATTTTTAAGGCAAGGCTGTAACAGCTACATGATTGACAATCCTCCATGGAGGAGGCTAAGTGTTCTGCAGTCTGCCTTGAGGAATCATCCTGCAATGTAAGTGACCCAGTTTGCCCACACAGATAGGTTGGATTTGGCAGAGAGATAGGAGCATGGAAGGTGTGGAGCAGATGCCTGCTGTTTTGCACGGGAAAGGCTCCTCTTTTGTGATGTTCCTCTCTTACTACAATCTGGTCTGAAGTGTGCAGAAAGCTGCTGGAGGTGTGGGTGTTGGTTGCCCCAGGTCGACTGTTGGCGTTACGTTTTGCTGGCATCTTTTAGGACTATTTTTCACTAGTCTTTTGCTGGTATGGGCAGAGCCGCTTGAGGTTACTGTTGCTACCATACTCTGTGCTTCTTCGGCTGCCGCAAACAGGCAGAAGCATTTTTCTTCTGTCAAACCCCTACATGCTTCTTCTCCACATAGCATCTGGAGGAGTTGCTGTTTGGTTGGTTTCCCACAGGACACCGATTCTTCACAAGTTCATGTGAAATTTACACCTGTTTACTCTCTGGAAGTCAGTACTTCTGAACGAACATTTGAGCTTTTGAGGGGCTTAAAGGGAATGGAAGGTGGATATGGTGCTGAATAACTTGCAGGGAAACTCTGCAGACATTAAATCCAGTAGTACGTGAATTGTTTGTCCATCTTGGCTCTGTCTGTCTTCACACTCTATCTTATGACCAATAGCTGTTAGACCAATATTGAGTGTGCTTAAGAAATCCTGCCTGCCACTAGTGAACTAATATTATTGAATTATTTTTCTATCAGAGATATAAAATAATATTCAGATGCTTATCAGAATTTTTTTGTGTGTTGTACCAGTTGCTCAGTGTGCCATGTGAATATCATCCTCATTTGTGTGGGAAAAAAGTCATGCTTTCGAGGCATTTAAAGAGAAAATTTGTAAAGCAGATGAGGTGTAGTCCCTTTGAGTGGTCTCTGATAGTGCTCTGCCTGCCTTGGCTTGCATACTTAATTGGTCTTTATTGTCTCTTTCAATCTAGAACTTGGTCCAAAACCATTCCTGGCAAGGTTGAATTCTTCTCCAGCGAGGGTTCAGACACCTCTATTCCCATCCCCATTGTGCCGCTTCCAGGTGTAGATGACTCTTATCCACCCCAGAAGAAATCTTTCATGATGCTCAAATACATGCATGACCACTACTTGGACAAATACGAATGGTTTATGAGAGCTGATGATGACGTTTACATCAAAGGGGACAAACTGGAGAACTTCCTCAGGAGTTTGAACAGCAGCGAGCCCCTCTTTCTTGGGCAGACTGGCCTCGGCACCACGGAGGAGATGGGGAAGCTGGCGCTGGAACCGGGCGAGAACTTCTGCATGGGGGGACCAGGAGTGATCATGAGCCGGGAAGTCCTGCGGAGAATGGTGCCCCACATTGGCGAGTGCCTGCGAGAGATGTACACCACCCATGAGGATGTGGAAGTGGGAAGATGTGTACGGAGGTTTGCGGGAGTGCAGTGTGTGTGGTCCTACGAGGTAAGGACGAGGATGTGGAGAATGAGGTGTGTGATTTGGGGGAGGTAGAGGAGAGGGTGGGAGAGGCTAGCAGCAGGAGATTGCTGTTGTACGGCCACACAGCCGTTCCTCCAGAGCTTGCTTCCCTTTGCAACTTGACCATCCAGCTGTAGTGACCACATTCTTTGCTTCCTACAAGTGTCACCCTGGGAAAGACTTATGCAAATATGGAAAAGCAACAGTAAGGAGGGAAATGGAGCCTGACATTAGGCACATTGGTGTGGGAGGAGAAACATTCATCATTCATAACAGATATGTTCATTTAGACAGAAGGGAAATAAGCTTAAATTAAAATGACCATGGGTCCCTGCAGTCTTGACTGTCCAAACCTCTTATCTTCTTCAGCTGGTATGTCATGGTGTTGGTGTGGAAGATAGATGATACAATTACCATGTTTCTTACTGCAGTTGAAACGTGCAAGGTTGATACATACTTGCCCTGACAGTGACAGTTTTTTGCCAAACTACAGCCATGGCAGAGATGTCTCATGGTGGCTGGCACTGTTACCCTGGATGCTGAGCTGCCTCCCAGCCTGCCTGCAGCCCAAGTCTGCTGCTGCTCAGGGGATTTGCTGGCAGCCCCATCCTGCAGACGGCTCCTGCTCAGCAGCTCCTTGACGTCAGCAGACACAAGCCACCACTCTTACACCGAAACTCAGGGTCTGCCCACAGTGATGTGGCTGTGAATGTGGGGGAAAAAAACCGAGTGAGTCCCCAGCCTGCTTGTGGCGGAGTTTCCTGCTGCTGTTCCTGCTGGATGCTGGAGGCTGGTGGCTCCTCCCAGGGGTGAGGGGGGCTTCTCCACCCCGGGCTGCTGGGCTCTTTGAAGTGAGTCCTGGGTGTTTACAGACTGTCTGATTGAAAACACCTGCTGGGCTTGAGCTGCAGTTCCTCCTCTCTAGTACCAGGGAAAATGCTGGTGGGTCTGTCTTAGAAATGAGGGAGAAGTTGAGGAAGAAGAGAAGGTGAAGAGTTTATCTTTTACGCAAACATTTATGACTTGTACGCAGCTATTGCTTTGTCCTTTTATGAGATGTGGTAAAGAGAGGGGGGGTTCTGCCCGAGTGACGGAGTAGCTGTGGTCACAGATACTGCAGCTGACCTGCTCTTTCACTGGCAAAGATTTGTGTTAAACTTTTGACACTGAGTGTCTGCCCCCAAAAGCTGTTGTTTCATTTCATTTCACAGTTCAGTGACAGGAAAGCCTATGAGGAAGGGGAAGGAGTTTCCAGCTGCAGTAATTCATTCATACCTTGTGTGCATAAAAACTTTCTGGACTAACAGCAGCTCTCCATGTTCCCGGCTTACAGACCTGGAACTAGTTTATGTATTGTCAGCATCATGGTTAGCTGTTCATAAGGAGTCAGTAACTTTTTCCACAGCTTTTAGCAGCATAAAATTTTACTCTAGACATTCTGAGTTGAAATAACTTCTGGTGTGAATGTCTGTAGAGTGTGCACTTGATAGCTTACTGAAGGTCAGTGTTTTGGTCC
This sequence comes from Athene cunicularia, assembly GCF_003259725.1. Classification (NCBI taxonomy): domain Eukaryota; kingdom Metazoa; phylum Chordata; class Aves; order Strigiformes; family Strigidae; genus Athene; species Athene cunicularia. The sequence continues at coordinate 10,905,060 of NW_020799112.1, forward strand.
TACTGAAACTGGCAGAGACCTCCTCAATTCAGTATGATCAAATTTTGGCTAGACCTCCTAAATTCAGTATGATCAAATTTTGGCTTGAAATAACTAACAGTAGCACACAGCTGCATTAGAAATGCTATCTGACATAATTAGATGGGGCTTTTCTCAAAATAAGTGTTATTTGATCAGCTTCTGTCAAATTATCTGTAGTGCTGGATTCTCCAAAGTGCCATGAATTACTTAAAATTCGTTTGTGTGAAGTGTATAAACTGTAAGATGTTCAGAAGTAACCTGTGAGTGTGAGATGTTAAGGCTCAGCTGTTTTGGAGAGAGGGAATTGTTTCAGTGACATAGGCATGCTCCTTCTGCAAGGAACAGGTCTGCTCTCATTTAGTTGAGACTTTTCAGTTTAAAAACCTGTAATCTTTTCCTTATTTTGATCTGGTCCTCTCATTGCCCAGACAACTAGATTAAGTGTGCCTGGTATTTTATTTAAGATAAAGCAATAGCTGTGTGAAATAACACAGCTGTCATAACAGCTGTGGTAGGAAAGTTTGGTGTAAAACTGACATTTTCCATGTCTTGTATGTTCATGAACATCTAGTAACAGGCCACTGTAAGTGGATTGCAAAGCATTGTATTTCAGTGAGCTTCTGATGGAGCAAAAAGCTTATCTGTGCCTGCTCTGCTGGGACACAGCTACCACATTCTTCACAATTCCCATTAAGAGGGAAAAAGCAATAGCGCGAGGCTTAGCAAACAAAACGACGTTTGGATCTCAGAGAACCCAAACCTCAAAGTTCTTCACTTCCTGCACTTCCTATTCTCAGGAGTCTCAAGTAGCAACACAAACGAAAAGCTCAGGTCTTTGTAGTCACCCTCCAGCTCTTTGGTTTTCCTTCTTAGCATCTCAGACATGGAATGCCCTGCCGGACCTCAGCGCGGGTGTTTTTTTTCCCTGCACTGTTCTCACGGTGGGCTCTATGCCCAGAGTCGTTTTACTCGTCTCCATGACTGTCACTGACCCCTTTCTCTGATTTTTAGGATCCCACAATGTCTTTACTGTGCTGCTCATCTTCCTTGTCTTTGGCTCTGGTGGTGTGCCCAAATGTGTCTCCAGGCCCAGCTCTGTGGGTGTTTTTCTGCTCACAGCAGTCTGTTTCAAAACCCTTTTTTTTCCCCCCTTCCTGTGTTTCTGTCACTTTGTTGCTCTCTGTGGTGCCTCTTAGACCACTTCATTAGTGGCACTGGTTATTGCCCGTTTCAAGACTTGTAAAGATTTGTTCACGCTCTTCCTGCCATCAGGAGCTTTTCAGCAAATACAGTAAAAGAATTGACACCATGATTCTTTGGACTTCCTGTTTCATCTTATCCCAAAAAAGAGGCAGTAACAATATGTGCGAGCTTGAGGAGAACTGAAGCTCAGTGGGCTCTGGGGAGCTTTGTCTGACACACCCAGGCTGCTGCTTCAGGAGAAGTTTGTAGCCCATGATGGATTTTGGGCTCCTGTGACCAGGCTTGTAGCTGTTGCCTTACTTGGCACAGGTCGAGTGAGTCACAAATGAAACATACCTCCTAAAATGTAAGGTTTTAAGGCAAGAATTATCATCGTTGTAAAAACAAAACCAAGAACAAAGGTGGAGCAGCCAAAGCAGTAAACTAGAAGAAAAAAATAATGAAAAGAATGGAGCAGTGAAATCTCTGAAGATTACAGATAGGAGCTTGACAGTTTATAGAGCGCAGTCCTTCCTCTTGAAGAGGACAGAAGTCTTGTTCTGATCTTGCTAGGAAGTGATTCTGCATTTCTAGTGAACATTGGTATTTTGGACTTCTGGCACACTTAGGGGTGTTTTTCTCAGAAAAAGCTTACATTTGAGTCTCCTTCCTTCTCTCATTTTTTTCCCACCTGTAGTTCTTCTAGTTTGCTTTGTGTGGGTCACAGAGACATGCTAGTTTTGTTTTCTCATGCACTGCCATGTGGTTCCATGCATGGTCTTGGCTGTACAGCCTGAGAACAGGTTTCAGTTTTGATGACAAACCATCTCATTTGTGATTTAAACAATCCCAATGTGTTGTTGATCTCAGTTTTCATTTTGAGTCTAATGTTTCCTTTAAATGCATCTGAATTACAAAGCCACTGCTCTGCAGCTTAGTGTTGTTTCAGCCTTGATTTGTAGCTGCAGCTGAGTATTGTTCTAATTTGTGTTTAATATCCTCACCTTAAGAGTGCTGGTAACTTTATTAAAGCTCTTTGTAACTGCTAGAAATTAAGGCAATGCTGATTTCTATCTCTTTAATTTCTTCAGTAATAAAACCCTTTTGACACACTGCTTTCAGGTGATACTATCTGCTTTGTTTCCTACAATGCAATAGAAACAGCTGGATCCAACAGAACAGATTATGCTACTTAACTACTGGTGCAAATGCACAGATGTTTTGTCAGTTTTTTGTTTGTGCATTCTTTCTGTCTGTCTGTTCTAATTGAGGTGGTGGGAGAAACTAGCTAAGAAATATCAAGTGTGTCTGAGGAGGGGGCACTGCTTTCCTCCAAACTAGCAACAAGTATTCTTAAATGTCCTGAAGTGAGACAAGAGTTTTTATTAATATACATGGAAAAGAAGCTATGACAAAGGGAGCAATCACATCAGGAAACGTGAGCATCAAGGAAGACTATGTCCAACCTTTTGGGCATCAGTGAGGGAAAGTAGGGCAGTGGTGACTAGGGATAGTGGGGGGTTTCTGGGAGAAGGGGGATTTGAATTAACATTTTGTGTGGTCTTTCATCTGCAGTAATTGAAGATAATTGCTACTCTGAAATTTGCTGAAGTTAGGAAAGTCCTTAAAGTGCACATTATATTTGCCAAGTACATTGGCAGTGCCAGAACATACCATTTCTGGAATGGACTCTCCCACGGGCAAAACTGAAGTTTATGGTTTTCTGTAAGATAGGCAGAAGTCAAAAAAAGATAAAAGTCCTGCAGCAGTTGCTAAGAACTGGGGACAGACGCAACTGTTAACTTCTAACCTTCAGTTCCCTTGCTTGATCTTCTGAGAAAGAACCTTCCTTCCTCATTGAAAAAGGAGATCCATCCTGTTTGTAGTTGGCTAACGTATTGTGCGTAGTGACTTCAGCAGCAAGAGCTGTGCATCTCGGAGCAGGGCAGGATGGGGTCTGGGAGGGGGTGCTTTTGGCAGGGTGTTCTGAAGCACTCGGTTCACTGTGGTCTGTGCAGGGCAGCGAGGCTGGACTGTGATGTTTGGATACATGTGTGTTGTCCTGGCTTCAGAGCTTGTACTTTTTTTGAAGTCAGAGTGTAGGAACATGAACAGCAACAGATACCTTACCTCACTGTGTGTGTAGCCCATTGCTACTCTTCATTCAAGAAACATACAATACAAATTGCATGTGTGTGTGTGTGAGGATACAAGCATGTCCAGTGTTTTAGGGTGGATGTTTATAAATGAACTTTTCTTAAGCAGTAAATTTTATCTTTGAAACACTTCAGAAATGTTTTTTGGCTTCAGAGTAAGTTGGAAACTGGTAGTCATCCGTTCTGGGGACAGATGGAGATCAAGCTTCATGAAGGTAATGAAAAATTTTTTCAGAAGACAGACAGGTAAGACTAGAGAAGAGCATTAACTGGGCATGGACGGTGATGTATGGGGCTCAGTGTGAGACTAAAATACATGTCTGATGTGAGAGGGAGTCTGAGACAACAGTGAGGGAGGCAGTGTGGTATGACCACCGTGGTCTAATTTTAGTAGCAATGTTTGCTGAGGAGGAGGGCAGAGAGGTCAAAGGAGAGAGTAAAGGCTGCAGTTTGGGTTTGTGAAACCAAGGTCCGACCATTAACCTAACATTGACAGTGTAGTTGGGAACTGTCAATGTTAGGTTAATGGTTGGACTGAATGATCTTCAGGGTCTTTTCCAGCCTAGACGATTCTGTGATTCTGTGAAGATGTGGGTTAGGAGGGTTTGGAATAGGAGACAGATCTCAGATCTGCACCCAAGTCTTGACCTAGGTCTTTCACTTCAGAAAATAATTAAATATTTCAAGAGGGAAAACTGGACATCACTAAGTCATTTCTTAGTGACTTCTGAACTCAGGTTTGTAACGGTTTCTTGTTTGTTGTAAAAGTCAAGAACTACTTTGTATATAGCATTCTGTTATACCAAAGTTACTTGAGTTTGGATCTTACTGACTTTCTGCTGGCCATCATTTAAAAGAGGAAGACTGTGTGATTTGCGCTAACACAGGCATGCCTTTCAAGACCATAGAGACTGTTTGAGACTGACCTAGTTTTTGTGAGCACACGGTTAATCTGTCCTTAGTTAGCTGGATGATTTGATCTAATGCCTAAGCTGAGGGTTGCTGAAATGGGGACTTTGATGGCATTGTGCAGACTCTAAGGAAGCTTCAGCTGTGAATCCAGCAAACAGAAGTATTGCTTTTTTCCCCATTATTGTCTTCTTGAAGTGCGGTGGTTCGGTTAGAAATTGGGATCTGTGCAGTCTGTTGAGTTTAGGGAGCCATCAGGATTAGTTGTTATCTTGGGGACAAGTCAGGAAAGGCTAATCCTTCATTGCATGACAGGACAAAGAACTCTAATAAAATAGCTCATCATCCCAGTTTCTCAATTAAGGCACACAGAAGATACTTGAGGATTTGAGTTTGTTCTCTTAAGCAGCAGTGGGGATAGGCAGAGGGAGGTAAGTCTGAGACCAGAAGCTTTCTAATGTATTTTTCTTTTCTGAACTGATGGGAAAGCCATCTCTTTCTTGCAGGGTAGATTCCTGCTTTACGGCTTGCTGGAACTCAGTACTTGGAGGAAAATTTTTTGTTGTTGTTGCTGTGATTAGAGCTTCATGCTATGCTGCCTCTTGGAGGTGAATCCCACCTGACTGGAGACCTTGGAAGGACACAGTTAAATTGCAAACCTAATCAATATAAAACGCAGTAATACCTGTGTAGTCAGTTATCTCCTATGGGTCAATTATGTCTGACCAAACTTTGAGTTGCCAAGTTTCCTTTTCTATTTTATTTAGTGCTTATCTCTGTATATAAAAGATGAGGGTGGAAGAATAAACTACTTGATGGCTACCTCTGTATAAACAGAATCTCTGCAAAATGTCCCATGTGACTAGACAGTAAAAAAACCACCCCTTAAAAATTGTCCTCAGCTGAAGTGGACATGAAGTGTCTTCAGCTGGGGCTCTCATTATGAAAGCTTTTAGCTGATCTATATGTAGAGGGTAACTGTGACCTGGATGTTTGGAGCGGGGAGTTAATTGTGTAAATTTGGAGAGAATATTTGCTGTGCTCCCTTCAGTCCATTAGAGCCAAGTTCTGTGCACAGCTTTAAGCAACAACATGGAGGTGTCAAAGCCTGTAAGCATGGGAGAGAAAAGCCAAACTTGTTTGGTGATGGGAAATAGAAATGAAGTGCTGATGTGGGGAAGGGGCTTAATATAAACTAGCTGAGGTCACTGAAGGGGTGGTAGAAACACTTCAGCTCAAATGCTTTCAGTGCTAGCTGTATTTTACTTGGAGTATGTTTTGAGAAACACTTGGATTTTTTAAAAATCAATTGAATTGTTACAGAGAAGAAACAAAAGGTGAATCTTAAACAGATGGATATGATGGGGTTTGATGTAATATCTATGTTACTTTTATAAAAGTAATTTAGTGTAAAACATTATTTTCTTTGAGCTTTGAGTGCATGAGCACCGATAATTATCCAGAGTTGCTTTAGACAGTGGTTATAGCCAGCCGCATAGGTGTGTAGCACTAAGCTGCTATGAAGGCTTTTCGTAATTTGGAGAAAATAGTATGTAACAGGCTGACTCTGCTTTGATGTCTGTGAGCATTGCCCCAACTGACGGTGCACGGGGCAGGCCAGGAGGATGCATTTGTGATGTATACAATTGTTATTCTGCCAGTTCATCATGTTTGCAGTCACTGGTCTGCTGCTGGTGCTTGGGAGATTTATTGAAAAAAAAGCTGTTAACACCAGGTGACTCCTCACCTCAGTGCAGGAACTACCAATTCCTCTTTTGCTTCCCAGTTGCCTACTCCTAAAGTCAGCTGTCCCCAGTGGACTTTGTGGTCCCCCAGTGCTGACAAGACGAAAGATGACGTTCAGTGTGCTGCCGTGTTCCTTTTTTTATAGCTAGCAGCTGCAATTGCTAATGAAAACGGTGTATCTTGAGTCTTCCCCTGCATTATATCCAAGTGGATTTAACATATGTCAGTAAGGAGCTTGGCTTTTTGGGCTGTGGTGGGAGAACCATTGGTTCATGGATGAACAGGCGACATGCTAGGTGACAACCTGCAATGCCCAGTCCTCGCAGCAGGCAGGCAGGTAGCAGTTTAACTCGGTGCTCTGTGCTGTCATCTCATGGCTCTGCGGGTGGCATGAGTGTGTAATCTGACTGCACAGAGGATTAATTGTCAGGGATTTGTCTAACCTCATTTCCTGTAGACACCTCCAGGCTGAAGAGCTGCTGCTGCTGTTTTGTGTTCTAAAACCATCTGATTTGGAGCAGAGAATTTAATTCTACTTTACTGGACTGTTGCACCATCTTTAATTGATCCTTAAAATGCTCAAAACATTTTAACACTAATTTCCTGTGTTAAAAGCTTATCTGGATTCCTGGTGATGTGAATTTCCATGGTTATCAGCTGGAGACCTCTTAAAATCTTGCCAGAAATCCTGATTGCCTGAAGGGTGGGGATTATCTTCCCACATGCCTAAACCAAAATGACCTTTATGTGTCACAAAGAAATTGGGAACATAATTGGAAGTGTTTGGGGAGCTAACTGTTTTTGTTTTAATACTGAAGTTTCAGGTGAAAGTGTATTGGGGGGTCCTCGAAGAACTGAAAATTGAGTTCTGGTTATTTCTGGTTAGTTTCTTACATAAAAGTGAATTCCTGCTGGTGTCCGCAGTGAAAGCAAGTTCAATGGTTCTTTCAGATGTATTTTGAGCAAGTTAAAAGTACTGCTACAATAATGAAGCAAAAGTAAAAGTTGTGACTGATTTTTATTAGGGGGATTCTTGAGAACAATTTGAACTTCATGCCAGTTACTGGCAGCTTGGGTGTTAATGGTGACTTCAGTAAAAGAGTCAAAGCCTGCATGTAATTTAAATTGCTATTAGGGACCCAAAGTGTTTTTGAAGACACTTTGAATAGGAAACCTTTGTACCTTGTCCACACTGCAGTGTTATACCCTGATACGAAGTATTGCTGCTGAGAGGAAAGCAGCTCCAGCGAGCTCTCTTTTCCAGGTGAGCACCCCAGCAGTTTTTCTGCTTCCTGGTGACCTTTGCAGTCCACATAATGCGGTTTTACCTGTGCTGCTGGCAGGGACTTGCTCCCCGGGCTACGGTTTAGATGAAGCTCCAGTGATCAGCTTCTGTGCATGGTGGTCTGATCATAGAGTCATAGAATACCAGGTTGGAAGGGACCTCAAGGATCATCTGGTTCAATCTTTCTGGCAAAATCACGGTCTAGACAAGGTGGCCGAATACCCTGTCCAGCTGAATCTTAAAAGTGTCCAGTGTTGGGGAATCAAGTGCTTCCTGGGGAGATTATTCCGGTGGGTGATTGTTCTCATTGTGAAAAATTTTTCTTCTTGTGTCCAGTTGGAATCTCCCCAGGATTAACTTGTACCCACTACCCCTCGTCTTTTCCATGTGACTCCTTGTAAAAAGGGAATCTCAATCTGCTTTGTAGCCACCCCTTAAATACAGAAACATGGTGATAAGGTCTCCTCTAAGCTTTCTCAAGGCTGAACAAACCCAATTCACTGAGACTTTCCTCACATGGCAGGCTTTGCAGTCCCTTGCAAAGTCACCTTTGTGGCCCTTCTCTGGACTCTCTCCAGCTTGGCACATCTTTTTTTTGTATAGCTGGGACCAAAACTGAATGCAGTGTTCCAGGTGTGGCCTGACAAGCACTGTGTAGAGTGGGATAATGTCTTCTTTCTCTCTGCTGGCGATGCCCTTGTTGATGCAGCCCAGCATCCCATTGGCTTTCTTTGCTGCTGCAACACACTTATCACTTGTACTGAGCCTGTTGTCCGCCAGGAACCCCAGGTCCCTTTCCACAGAGCTGTTCTCCAACCAGTAGATCCCAGTCTGTGCTGCACTGCTTGATGATGTTTCCCCAGTAGCAAGACCTTCCACTTGTCCTTGTTGAACTTGATAGTTCTTGATAGCCCACTTTTCCATCCTATCCCAGTGTCTTCCTGTCCACTTCTCTGATGTCCTGGGAGCATTGCTAGGGTAGAGCAAACTGCTTCATCTAGCATCTGTTCTCTGGTTCGTAGCCGAGAGCACAAGTCGGTACAGGATAGAAGCCCTAAAGGTTTATGCAGAGCTGTGAGGTGAGGCTCCTACAGCCAGTGCTTGAGAGTCATTAGCTTAGAGGTTTAAGAAGAGGCACAACAAGCTCTTGTGTAATGAAGAGAGCACAGGTAGGGTTATGCCCACTGGATCTAAGCTCCATCCAAGTCTCTGGTTTTAATCCTTCTTACTGAATGGCTTTAGGGAGCTCCAGCTGAGTGCTGTAATTTTGTTTTTGGAAGCAGTCTTCAGAAGCATCTGGTAGTGTTTGTGGATTAAGCACAGGTTCTTAGACAGAGGTTCAGATTAACAATGAAATAAATGGGAACCCATTATTTTGGACTCAAACAGCAGTTCATTAGAAAGCAGAAAAAGGTAGTAGAAAGCTGCTTGCAGTTCCAGAAGTGCTCCTGTCACCTTCTTCCTGCTGCAATAGAGAAGCACGTTATCAGAAAAGTCACCTACGTTTGGCTTGCCCCAGCCTTTCTTAGTATACAGCTGGTGTTTGGTTGCTGCTTCCTTGTTCACTGTCTTCTTGGCCATGCTCAGACCTTGTGTGGGTGTGCTTTCTGAAAGGCAAGCACAGGTTTGTTCATGAAAACTTGCTGCCTGCTCTTGTTCATGGTTGCCACTTCAGATTGGTGCAGCTGGTTAGAAAAGTGCTCTGAGAATAGCAGCAGAGTATTAATGAAGGTTCCTCTGCTCATAGGCCTTCAATGGGTGTAATTACTTGGCAGCAACTTCTTTAAACCTTACTTGAATTAAAGCTACATGTTTTGGCTGGTTATGTCACCACTGTATTAGTGAGGAATGCAGGAGAGAGTGCTAGTTTTCATTAACTGAGCTGCCTTAATCCTCTGTAACCATACTTTTTAATATGTCTTACTTGTCTTACAGAGAGAAAACATTTGCCCAAGGGACAGCAGAGTTCACTCCTCAGCATCTCTGTAGAAGGGCAATATTCTTTGTCCTCAATATAAGGACTTAGAAAATTCTTAGTAAATGGGTGTTGAGAAGTAATATCATGTGTAATTCTCCATAAATACTTGGTGGGGAACTGTCTGTATCTTAGGTTTGAGGTTTTTATAAAATTTTTCCCTACAGTTTCCCTCAATGTATGGGTGCAGAGTGGGTTAAATGCCTGATCCAAATTTTTAATGGTTTCATACAGCCTTCAGACCAGATGCTTCACTAAAAACAGTTGTCTGACTAGAGTGACTCCAGAACATACACCTCTTGTGTTCGTGGTCCAGGTCAGCAAAAATATTGTTGCCTTGCATGTGTATCTTTAAAGTCCTGACAAAAGAGAAGTTTGCTTAACCTTATCACAGATGATTTGTCAAGAAACCTTACCCTTACCTTGTCTTACCTTGTTTGTTTAACCATATTACAGATTCCTTAACTGACGTACTTGGTTTTATATCCTTCTCCTACTGAAGACACTTCCTAACATCTTTTGCCAAGGGGAACTTTATTTAAAAAAACAAAACAACCAACCAACAACTGAAAGACAGTAGAAGATTTAATCTTCATAAAGCACCAGGGCTTTTGCTTCCCTGGGAATATTTGTGAATTGTGGCTTTTCCAGGTTGTGGACAGAGCAATTTTTCTTTAATTTTTTCAAATAATATTTTCTCCCCTGTCCAACCTCTTACAATTGGAGTGTGCTCTGTAGTTACTGCAAGAGCCTTTTGCAGTTGCACTTTCTCTTCCTGCATTCTACTGGCCCTGACTAGAAGCCACCTCTGATCCTGTGGAATAATGTGTTTGGCAGAATCCTGAAGTTTGACAGTTGGTAATCATCGATGCTGTGTGGACTTGTGCTGGGGAGAAACCATTCATGTAGTTTCTTATCTTTTGTAGGCCAAAAATAACACCATAGCGCCTGCAATGTTAGAGAATTTGCCTAATTTCAGAACTGGAAACTCAGGTGAAGATGGAAAGGATACTTCAAAATATATAATAGGAGCTGAGTGCCTAAGTATTTGGATGAAAAGCCTTTGTCTGGAGCTCTGGATGGTGAATCAGAAGTATTTGTGACGATCTTTTGCATGGATTGTACCGCAGGGGCAAGTCTCTGCTGTGTTGCAGGTCTGCTCAACTTTAAATCAAATGGTGCAGCTCTGATACAAGAACTGCAAGCAAGGAAGATGGAAGGTGAGGGCAGTGTCATCTTTCTTCAGGTTGTAATGTGGCTGCTCCACATCCCTGGTGTGGCTCAGCAGGAGCAAATGGGTCATTTCTTCAGCCCACGGCGTCTGCTTTGTGCCATCTGCCCTCGCGGTTCCTGGTGCAGAGGAAGTGTGAAATGTGTAACCCCGTTTATTCTGCTAGGTGGTCAAGGCCCTCTCCCTTACAGAAAATGCCTTGTTTCTGTTCAGCCAGCACAAAGGCTCTTTTATAGCTGCTTGGCTATACATCTGTTGAGGTGCCTCAGACTGTTAGCACTGGTTACTGTTTGAGGTATGCAGGCTCTGAGGCTGTGATGTACAGTGATACGTTGTTTATATGTTGCCTCCCTTTCCTTTTGAGGATAGGGAGCTGTGCTGTGTCCTGCCTTGAACAAAGCTGGTGTTAGTTCTGTGATGGAGCGGTAGCCTGGAGATTTTCCCTTTAAAAGCAGGACTGGAATCCTTCTGTTTCACACTTTGAATTAAATGTCTGAATTTGGCACTGTGACTGCAGGACAATAGGACTTTCTCTGGGGAGAAGTGTGTAGAATTTCTGCTCCAGAGACAGACCTGGCTTGAAAGCCAGTGTATGCACCAGCGTGAAGGGACTCCCATCTTTCACAGGGCACTTAACTGGAAAAAAACCCTGACTTCCTAGAGTTTTTGAACTTTATTTCAGCCTCTGGTTTAATTTCTTCATCTTCTTCCCTCCCTGCTCCCACCAATATTTTTTTTTCTCCTGCACATGTCCTCTTGCGCATTTCATGAAGAGACTTTGCTAAAACCAGTCCTGCCCAGAAATGCACACTCATCTCTTGAAATGTAGGGGAGGGAGTGAGAGGAGGCTCTGTAAGCGGGCAGAATCGTGGTGAGTTCTGAATCTCAAATGTTTGTCTCCTTCAGCTTTCAGACATCTTAAGGTTTGCCATCTCTTGGCTCCTGTGTTTGATTTTCTATATTGTTTTTTTTTAACCTCACCAAGCTATCTGACAGCTCTTCAGTTCCGTTCCCAAATAGCATTCTGATGCTGTCACTGCTGGATTTTTGACTCAAAGTAGAGTCTTGGGTGGAAAAATTCATAAAATTACCATGAGATAGGTCTCATGGGATAAAGGAAGAACACAAGAGGCATGTGCTCTGTTCATGTTAAGCTCTTTTGCTTTGACATTGATGTTCTCTTCTGCTCCATTAGCATGGATAAATATTGAAATCTGGTAGCTGATTGTGGCAAAAGGTGACTTGGGGCAAGTCCATGGTATGTTCCACCACCAAGTCCCTGTCCCTTGAGAGCAGCAGCTCTCTCTGCTCTGCCCAGTCCCTGGCGTCAGCACCCGACTCGGTCTTGTGAACATGTGCCTGTACTTGCTCTCCTCTCTGGGGAGTATTTCTTGTTGAAGATCTGTTTAGGCTTTGAAAATGCATTTAGGCTTTTTGTGGCCTCTTTCACAAGAGGGTGAGAAGTTACTTTTCAACTTAATTTTAGACTGGCTGTCATTCTTGAGCAAGCTTGAAGAAGTGTAGTTTTGACCTTGCTTGTGGGGAAACTTGGAGGAACCTGATTTCCCAGTACATTGAGGGAACTGTTGCCTCAGGTCTAGAATTTTGTGCTTCAGCATCAAAGCGCTTTGCAAACCTCTCCCATGCTCCTTCCACCCTATCTATAGAAGGACAGCTCTCCCTGCGTGGCACAGGGTTATCCCCAGGGCACAGGAGGAGGTATCATCAGGGCAAGGTGTAGAGTGTAAGAGGTCCTGACTGTTTCCTGCAGCCAAACCACACCTTCCCTCCCCTCTTTCACCAGTCACTTCAATTAAAATTCCACCATTAGGGCTGAAATGAGGTGAGGCAGGAGCAGACTTGTTTTCAGGAGGGAAAACTGAATTTTCTGCTGGAATGGGCCTTTTCCCAGGGTGGGTTCAGGAAATGTCCCCTCCCCACCAGTTAGGTGGAGAAAAGTCACAGGTAGAAATTGCAAAAATAATTGTCATTGTCTGCTTCAGTTCCCAGAGGGCATCACAGAGTGAGCACATTGAGCTGGAAACAGCCCTGCAGAGGCAAACCTGTGGTTCTCCATCAGCCTTTCTGAACGATGGCCTTGAGCACTCATTGAAGATGATTTCTTAATAAAGCTGGGGGGAGCTGAGGTAACAGGGGTACAGATGAGACTCTTTGCCGGCACCGGTGAGCAAAGTGGAGGAATAGGGAAGAACCTCCTGAAGGTGAAAGGTGACAAGAGGAAGAAAGCCAGAGTGAAACCCGGGGGGGTCTTATTACTGTGGTGGAGTCCAAGTAATTTCAAATATTTTAAACAGAGGTCCCATGAGTAGAGATACAAGGGAACCAAATTCCTTTGGCATTTGCAATATCAGGCTGGCTCTTGTGCAATGCTCTGCTGAGCGGTTATGGAGCAGATGTTGCTCCTTTTGTAACTGCTGCTCAAAGTGAACCAGTTTCTCTCCACGAGGGAGAGTCCGGCTGGCTGTGTAAATCAGGGAGCTGTTTTACAGGTGCTCACCTTTGCAGAGGGTCAACAGAGTGATAAAAGTTGAGGCCAGAAGTGCTTAGAGTGGAGGAGATGCAGTCACTTGGAGTTGCTGAAGAAACTGTCTCCCTGAGGAGTGTGAGGACAATGTGAACCTTAAACATGCTTAACCTTAGGTGCCCACAGTTTCTCTAATGAGAGTATGGGAGCTGGGTGTGTGGTAGGGGTAGGCAGAGAAGGACTGAGATATGCTTCAGAAAGGAAATCGGTCTAAAATAAGCACAAGTAAACAGTAAAATCTTAAAAGGTGCAACCTAAGGAACAACCTGCTATTCTTGCTGTGACACAGCTATATGATGGGCTACAATGATCTTATTTTTTCTAGACGTAGAACTCCCCTATGTCTGTCTCCCCTAGGCAAGGAGGAATAGTTGCCAAGAAAGCAGTGCACTCTGAGACTCAGCTGCTTTGGCGTGCCAGCAAAACCATCCTGTGCTAAAGTGACAAGTGTGATGCTGTTGGGACGTATTCTGGTGTGGTGTCCAAGTTAAATCTAAGTGGGAGCCTCATGCACCTGACTGATGGCCAACATAGAAAAAACACTGAGCACCCTGCATTGTAGCTGGTATAATTTCATGCCTAGTTACCATGCAAGATAGTGAACTCTATCCAAAACTGAGGTTTGAAAGTGACTTCTTAGTGTATGTTCTCTTTCTGTCCAAGCAGAGAGTGTGCAATGAAGAACAGTGGTTTGGATTTTGTTTTCTTTAGTAGCCAATATAACGTCACTGGTTGTCTTTGTGTCTGCCTGTCTTTGTGTGGTGGGACAAAAACGCTGTGTCCAGTTTGGGGTTGGTGCCAGTTTTATCAATATGATGATTATATGCAGAAGAAAGGAGCTGCAGTGGTTCTCGTGGTGCCTCGATGGTAAATAATAGTAAAATATGGCTATCTCTTAATATTCTGGTTAGATTCCCCTGATTGCCACGCACTGGAAAGCAGCCCTTTTCATGTAACTGTGCATGCTCATGCACTCTGTGGCTAGCTAAAGTAAATGTTCACATCCTAGTGTGTGCTGGAATATAATCACTAAAATACTGCAGACTCTGTTCCTGAGCATTGTTACTTGGATGATGCTATCACAAGTTAGGGGCTTTTTTAAATTTTTACATCCTCAGGTGTTTTGCAGAGTTGCTGCAGTCCTTCCTACATCAGTCTTTAGGACTAAAACCATAGCTATAACTTTGAAACTCTGAAATATCTGTACAGACTCAGTCCTACATCTCACACCAGACAATGAGCACTGAAAGCTAAACTGAGCCCATTGATATGTTGATGATCAGTACTTTTTTCCTTCTGATTAACATTCAACCTGTGTCTTCTGTAACGTTTCAAACAAACCATGGGATTGTCCATTCTTCTTAGATCCAGTTGCCCAGTGGATTTCAGCCTGTCCTGCCAGAGAAGTTGCTGGTGCTGTATCCTGTTAGGGCAGTATCCACGTTGGCCCGTGGTGCTCTGCTTATATGTATCATCCAATTTGGATTGGTTTTCATTCCCTGACAGTGGTCCTGGTCTGAAGGTGACAGACTGACAGCATGGAGAGTGTTACTTCTGTGTTTGATCTGCTGTGACATGGAGTCTGTAATGCCGTAAGGGTTGCTGCTTCCCTGCTGGGAGTCTGCATGTTGTACGGAGGGCTGCGTGCTGCAGGCTTTGCCTTGGAAAGCTCATGTGCCAAGAGATTTAAGAGGGGTGCAGTAAATGGCAGGACACCACACAGCACCATGGGGAGAATTAAGTAAGCAAGAATAGATGCAGATATTTTTAATGATGTTATAAGTTAAACTGAATTCAGTTTAGACAAACAACTTGGTAAAGAGAGAACTTCTTGTCTGTGCTTTAGGAGAGCTTCCTGGCAGCCCTCTTGGTCAAGCTGGCTGCTTTGGGCCCCCCTTAGCTCTCACCTGCACCATTTGCTTCGCTGCCTTCCATGTGTGCTGCTCTGGAGTGGCCACCTTGGTTCTCCCATGGGATCAAGAGTGGGTTCTCTGCAGTTCAGCTGGGGGTGAGCCCGGGCTCACTGGAAAGCCCAGCCACAAAAGGAGGGAGGCCAGTGGGCCAGCAGGCTCACAGAGGTTGGGGATAAGCTATCCTGTGGGTCTTGGACAGAAGAATGTGTTTGATGGTTGGACTAGATGTTCTTTAAGGTCTTTTCCAACCTACACAATTCTGTGATTCTGTGAACAAGGCATGTAGCATTGGGAGGGCTGGCACCTTCTGTCTCATGCTTTTGCTGTAAGCTGCCAGCTTTTATCAATTGTCATTTAGTCTTTGAGTGTGGGGACTCAAATGTACTGGTTAACCAGGCTGGGATTGCAAACATTCCGATGCAAATGTCATACTGGCCTCCCAAAAGGGCAAGAGGAAGGATCTGTTTTGGGTGGCCAAACACCCCTTCTGCCCCCTGGCACTTCAGTTAAAGGTCAAGGCTGATAGGTATGCTTTTCATGCCAGGATAGCCTGGGAAACTCATTGCCATGTCATGTCAGCGGAAGTAGGAAATTCATAAGATCTGAATGGGGATTAAAATGTAAAAGGGCATTCAGAGAGTGCCGGGGCATGCTGTGGATTGTACATTTCAAAACAGAGCTACCACTGCACAGGGCTTAATCTGGCAAGTAAATCCCTGCTTGACCAAACCACAGCAAATTTGACAAAATAGTTTGGAGAGATGATAGATCACTCTATTTGTTTCTCTGTCTTCCATTTGTGGAGAGATGCTGGAACAATTAGGGATTTGCGCATGTGCGTATGTGATACAGGGATGGATGGATGGATGGATGGACCCACCCCTGCTTCCTGAAGGGAGAAGCTGCACTGCAGTCAGTGATGGGGAGATGATCTCCCAGCAGTTCTACGTTTTCTGTCTGGGAGCTCTCCGGAACTGGAGCTGTTGGGAGGAGCAGGGAAGTGAGGAGGGCAAGGGGCAAAATAGCATGTAAAACTCATCCAGGCTTTGTTTCTTCCTCTGAAATAAAGATGACCTTGCTGCCTTGATTGATTTAGGTTTACTGCAAAACTCATCCACTCAGCAAACTGCTGGAGGAAACTGCTGGCAGTGTGTCCAGGTAACAGTAATAAAACCCCAACTGATTATATTATGTAATTTATAACTGAATGAAGTACAGAGGGGATGGCTGCAGCAGAGCATTTCTGTGAAAGGGCATGCAGGCAGCTCTCTGCTTTGTGGGGAAGAGTGAAGCAAAGGAGACTGGGGAGTGGCTCAGGCTTCCCAGTGTGCTCCATAGATACAGCTCAGGATGTGAGCTTTTTTCTTAAAAAAAAAAAAAAATTTCTAGGAAATGCAAGATGAAGTGGTCTTTGTTTGAACTGGCTGCACAATCCCCTCACGAGCAAACACTTTTATCATGCCAGTTAGGCTGAGATGGGTGATGTATTACAGTAGCAGGCTTGTTACTCAGTGTAACTGCTACTGCCTTTATAGCCAGAGAAAACCAGGTGGTGAGCTTGCTTGAAGCAGTTTAGTGCTAAATTTGCTGTTAAAACCCTTTCAGGGGAAAGCCTTGTGGCAGAAGGGTTTCACATTTATTAATTGTTCTAATTTCTCTATCTAGTGAAAGACGTCTTGTATAATTCCAAAAGTAAAGAATCGGGTCCAGGTAAATTTATATTTAATGAGATAACGTTATAAGAAAAGAGAAGGCTGTAGCTATACAGAGGTGTTTTAGAAATGCATTTTCCAGTCGTCAAATGGAGTGAAGATTTTTTTTTTTTAATTTTGCATTCTTCCCCCCCACCTGTCTGGGTGGTGAATGTCCTTTTGTTGAGATGAACACACAATCTCGGAGGTAAGACTTGCACTGTAAGGTGTTTGCACTCAGAGCTCTTTTATATGTGACATTTCCTGCATTATAGCAACTAGCTTTAAGAACAATTGTTTAAGGAAGGCATAACTTCACATAAGCAAGTCTTTTCTTAGCTTGAGCTTCCTTTTTAAAATGTCAGTGTCACTTAACAAAGCCCTTAACTCCTTTCTTGTTGTATCTGTGAGCTTGGTGGGTGCAACACGCAATTCTTGCTGTTGAATCTGGAGACTGCCTATCATGCCTCTTGATGAAGGTGTATCTGTATGTGCTCCCCAAGCTGTGCATTGAACCCCTCTGCTACAAAAAAGGCCTCCAGTTTGTAACTCATTGAAGAAGACTCTCAGTTGAGAACTTCATCTGAGTAGAAACTCAGGACAACACTTTTCTCAGCACATCTGTCCCAGAGGAGCCTATGCGTATTGGTTTTAAAAAATAATTCCTTTTATCCGTTCAGGAGTATCACCCTTAGGACTTTACCTGCAATGCATGGACTAGACAGAGCACAGTGGTGCTCCCTTTGCTTAGTGTGAGCAGCTGTGTGTCCACTTACTGGCTCAAGTCATTCCTCTCTATTCATGTAGTTGTTTTTTTTCTCCTTTTTTCCTCTTTTTTTTTTTTTTCTTTTACAGATAGATTTTGGCTACTGCTTTTAAAAATGTTTAAATTTCCATCTTAACTAGATGAGGCTAACCACTGAAGCTGTCTTGCTTTTAATGCTCTTCAGGATGTGTCTTTTTTTTTTTTTAAAATCTTTTTTTTTTTTCTTTCCTTCTTCAGCCAAGTCTACAAAGAATACTCTGTTTTATGTGCTTTATATGTATGATTTCTTCTTAAAGGACGACTCATTTCCTCTACTTTAGAGGTATTTTCTTAAATCTGTCACTTCCTGTCTCTCTCTTGGCTGGATGTCTGATTTGCCAGTTTTTACATTTTTTGTAACTGTTCTGCTCATTAACTTCCCAAATCCTTTGGGAATTGCATTTTGCCCAGGCGAGGTGAAACTGTTTTTATTCTCTGGCAAGAAATATTTGACGATTAATTTAATTGCTAAATTGGCTTCTAAAGCAGAAGCAGGCTTGGAAAACTGAAGGGGAATTAATCATGCCCGCCTAACAGAAGGGACTTGAAAACGTGGAGGCTGCGCTAAAGACGTCAGTGAAAACCGAGGTGCACGGTAGCTAACAAGCTTTTAGTATTTTATCATACTCTTTTTGATTTCTTGCTGGCTTTCAATGCTTTTTGCCTGCTTGAAGAACAGACTGTTCCTTCCCAAGAAGAGAGCAAAATCTTCTCAATCTCTGGAGAGCACTATCTGTCTCTAGGAGTGAGGCCTCTGGGCTTTTGAGTGAACACCTTGAAAATTCACATACCAGCACAAAATGAAAACATGGGGACATCTGTGGACAGAGGCATGCAGGTCCTTGTGGTGCGTTTCAGAAACTAAAAATACGGTCCACAACCTCTCTATAGGTTTGGAGAGTTAAGACTTATTCCATGAGCTGGTACATGAACGAGCAGGAGGAAAAGTTCCGATCCATTTCTTGTAGCCTTGGTGCTCATGGGCTGTACCGAGGCCTTTGTTCTTCCCTTGTCCTGCAGCAAAAGGTCTGGTTTTGCACTCTGGTTCCTTGTGCAAAAACAGCTTCATACTTACAATTATTTCTCTTGAACTTTCTACAGACATCCATTTGGATTGAAGTGTCTTTAATGTGTATACACAATGGAAAATGAATTCTGGTATAATAAAGAGCTCTGTTCAAAACAGCAAGCGTTGTATCAGATAAAATTTAAGAATTTTTTAAAAATTTATTTATACTGAAAGTGAAATACAGATGAGTTACAAGAGCTACTTCTAAATAAGACCTGGCATAAGGTTGAATTTTCCTCTGATGTAAATGAGTGTAACTTGATCAGGTAGTAAGGTTCTGCTCAATTACATCAGCTAAAGATTAGGCTTAGAAATCTTGTATGTGACAACATACAAGTACTACAAGAAAGTAGCAAGGTCTGAAGGATGGTTTTGTTCAGTTTTTTATTAAAACAAATTGAATCATTTTTCAAAGCTTCTGCCTACAAGACAACATGTCTTAGAGTGAGCTCAACTTCATGGCACTCCAAAGGCATTATTATAACTTCTGTAATTACCCAAAATAGCTGTTCTATACATAAGATTGGCATGACATTAAAGCTCAGTGTTGTCCTCAGCTTTTGAAGGACTGGGCTCCAGTAATGACTCTTCCATTATCTAGCTGGGAATCTCCCTTTGAAATGCATAAAGCTCTTTATAAAGAAGGGAGGTGGGCTATCAAGCTGTGAAATGTCTGACTTATTAACCATGTAAGATCTGCAGTTAGTAGGAGTTGTCAATAAGGTCTTGCATGTACTGGGACTTGGGTACTTAGGGAGCAAATTTGGTGTTTGGAGAGGTAGAAGAAGCAATTTTATCACGGGTTGTTACCTGTTTTGCCTGCTGTCTCCATTGGCAGTGGGAGAGATTAGCACTGTCATGGCAGAATTAGGATATTGGATTTGATGTTTAGAGGCTAAATTAAGTGGAGGAAAGAAATGAGAAATTATGGATGTGAAAAATGTTCTTACATAGGTAAAACCTCTGAAGTTATTTTATACGTTAATAAATGGCATTTCTTATAAAATACATGTTAACATTAAAGCCTCCAAGATGACTGTAACTTGAAGAAAATACTTTCCTGTAACCCCTAGATAAAGACATTGAGTCTTTCTGCATCGCTTGCCATGTGTTAATTCAGACATGCAAATAATGATTGAAGAACCTTATTTCTGTAGTGCAGGAAGTATTTTTCTGAAGAACAAGCAATGCTGATTGGTATCAGCATTGTATTGAACGTGGACCTATCCTTAGCAAATCCTTTTTTCAAGGATTTGAAAAATCCTGGTTAAAACTGGGTCCAACTTCAAATCTTCTACTAAATTTTAATCATTTTTGCATTTATTTCTCAGTAAATGTTAACAGTCTGAGAACTTGATCATTTTTCCATTATTTATATAGCAATTGAGAAGAGCCAATATAAATCTTAATTAGTTTTGAGCGTTGTCGGTTTTTAAGTGTATGGGATGCTGCAAAGCAGGTGTAAATGAAAACACAGCTGTGGTTGATGTGGTGGTTCTACACAACTGACTGGTTTGGTACTTTATCAACTGAAGACATTAACAGTTATTTCGTGCACTTTGTCATGTAAATTGTGATCAAAACCGACTGAGTTGCAAGTACACATTAATCCTATGCACAAATTTCTGTGATACCACCCTGCTGAAGTGTTGGTAAAGCATTGGGTGTCTGGTGTGTGCTCTGACTTAGAGATAGGAAAAGTAACAGGAAAAAGTAATTATGCAGTAAAATTGACATTTCCTAAATGAATGGGCCAGGGTGTTTTTGTAACAGAAAAGAGTAATGGGACTTGAGATGTCTGCAAACTTTACTCTTCCTTGAAATCTCAAGGAGAATCCAACATTTCCTCTTTTCTAGTCCTGTAAGTGTCGTGTTCTAGACATTTCTGTGCATCTCAACCACTTTTTCAGTGACTTTTTCATTAATCGCTTGGGAGATCTGTTTTTTTCCTTTAAGTTATAACCAAATAGTATCTTGTCTTAGGATCAGAAAATAACACCTTATTTACACTGTTAACATGTCCTTTCACGTCTAGATTATTGCTTTACAAATATTTGTAAAGATTTTAGTAGATCGTACCTTGGCTCCTTTCAAACTAATGACATTACTATTGTTCATCTGTCCACTGTCTGCATTGGGTTTTCCCTAACTCTTCCAGTTTTGCAGCCAGCTTTCTGGCAGGAGCATCTTCAGACGGTGCAGTATTGGAGCAAATGTGTGATTTTAGCTCCCCAGCCCTGAACGTGGGAATACTATTAATATAACCCAAAGCAATAGCCTTTTTGCTACCGTGGTAATTAAATTGCATCACACTGTACGATGTAAAAACACTATGGCGCTCTTTTTTTGGGAAGGTCTGTCAGGGGCTATTAAGCATAATGATCCAAATGCAGTCTCCAGCTCAGGAAGCTCTTCGACTGCTGTCTGCTGCAAGCCGGAAGGCAGTACGAGGGCAAGGACCGTCCTCTTATCTGCGCTGTCGCTTGGATGCTTCCCGGAGGAATTCACAACTGCCCACTGTCAGACAAGATGCTAGCCAGGTGGGCCTTTAATCCGGCGCAGCATGGCTGCTATATGTTTAGATTCTTAAGTTCCTTCTGGTGCTGCCTCTGTCTTACTGAGTTGTCCAAATTGTTTGCCAGCTGGCTTGTAAATTCTGGATGCATGTCATCTGGTTTCACTGCGTCAATGGGATGAAACGAGGTGAAATACATTAACTGTTCCTCTGACCCTTTTTTTCCAGCACTCTGAGCTTCTCTGTTTCATGAGAAATGTGAGTGAGGGCTTTCATCGGCTCGGTGTCACGTTTTGGTTTCTTCCTTTGTGTTTAAGTGATGGGCCCCTCTCTAGAGCTTTCCCTCCCCTGGATGGGTTTGTGTCACTGCTGCTGTTTAAACTATGTGATATTGTACTGCTGCTCTGCATCCTGGGGTTATCTTCTCCCAAGTACTCATATCTCTACAGGTTTTAATTTCTGGTGGTTTTCAATCTTTTTCTGCAACCAAATGGCTTGTGTGAAATTTTCTTTTTTCGGTTGTAGTGGATTTGCACTGCTTCACCTCTGTGCTTTGCAGTGAGAAGTGGCATTCAGATTACTTCAACCCATTTTCTTCCTCTTATTGGCACCTGGAGGATCTTGTGAGCTCATTTAAGAGCTTTCAGCCTCTACTCTCTACCTGTTAATATTTTTCTTCGGATTCCTACCATCCTCTGGAGCATTGCCTCTTACTAATTGAGAGCTAATGCTAAGTAGGGCAAACATTGTAAAGGGCAGGTTTTCCATTAAGAGCCTCTTTAATTGCTCGTGGGAGAGGGTTATATCTGTAGTGTTTCCTTTCCCTTTGCTTAATGCAGCTTCAAGTATTGCCCTTCTTGCTGGCAGGTGAAAGCACTTTAATAAAGGTTAGTGCTTTGTATTTGAAGGTAGTGGTTAATGAAGCTTCGTGGTACAGGATTATTTTTGGTATTAGGAAAAGAAATGAGCTCCTGAACGTGTGTATTCCAGCAATATCAGTCTTAAGCTTATGCAAGCAATTCTGAGATGTTGGCAATTGTGTCTTTCATTTGCTTTGAGAGAAAAGATTACTTGGAGACAATAGACCAAAGGGACCCTCCTATACTAGGAAATACTAAGAAATACTGAGTCAGTGGCTTCAGTTCTTACCTGCTCACTGGATTTATGGCAGATTTTGCAAGCAGTATTCTGCGTGATTGCCAAAACGCGGTACCAAGTTGTTTGAGTGGGTGCTCTCTCCTGATTTTCACCAACAGATCTTACGCTTTCCTCCTTCTCCTCTTCTCTGTTCTGGGAATGTGAAGTGTTCAGTGGAAAACTTCCTTGACCAGACTGCGGTGCTATAGCTTGTTGTCAACTTTCAATTTATAGATGGGGCTGGGTTGGTTTTAATTAGAATGCCTTGTCTTGTTTCTCTTCTCTTCCCTCTCTAAATCTGCCCTGTCCTTCACAGCACACTAAAGGGCACTGCGACAGAAAGGGAACACCTGAACAGTGCAGTGTGAAGCCAAGAGCTTTTTTAATTTGAGTTAATATCCTTTCTTAAAGAAATTTTGCCTGGGGCTAGATGTGTGCAGGTGGGGAAGATGGAAAGACACATCTGCTTTTTCTACTGATGTCTAATGGTTTAAGAACAGTGCCTATGTTGTTCATTTTTCTGGTGATCAATAGTAGTGATGAATTGGGGTTTCTGGCTCTTCTTGTCAAATTTGTGTTTCTTCTCCCTCCTGTAGAAAACCTTTCCATGTTCTGAGGAGTCATGCAGCTGGTTAAACTGCCTAACCTGCTGTGCTGGTTTTTGACCTTTGCATTTAGTCGGAAAACCCCAGCTGGTGGTCAGCACAGGCAAGGTGGGTGCAGGAGGACAGCACTTCCCACTTGCTGCCCTGGCCCTCCAGGGGAAGAGCCACCTTCTTCCCATCACACCTTGGAAACTCTCTTGCATACAAACTGGCCTCCTTTTTGTGTAAGGGTGATGTTAGGCAGCAGATTAAGGCACTTCTGAAATAGCAGATACATGCAAGGAGTGCGACTTGAAATGGTGGCTGATTAAAAACTAGATGCCCCTTAAGTGCTGGAGTGACCAGGAAAGTAGGGCACTTTCACCCTGGCTCCCTGAACATTTCATTTGGTTATAAAGTGGTTTCTCTGGTGTGAGTTTTATTTAGTTTTAAACCAACAGTTTAAATTTAATTAGGTGTTTGACAGAGACAAAGGCTTTTGTGATCTGACCACTCCTGTAGTCGTTAATTAATTTTCCAAGAATTTTGTAGACACTTGGATGTCACATTTCAGGAGGTAAGGAATATGTCTTTGTGGAGTCCTTTCTAGCTGTGATATCATTCAAATCATCTTATCTTGGCTTTAAAGCTATAGTCATCTCTGAGGAAGTTAGACTGGTGTTTGTTTCAATTGTGCACTGCTTGTTCTGTTTGTGTTGTGGGTTTTTTCTGTTTCTCAGGTGGAATAAAGGGAGGATTTAGTAATCCAGTCGTATCTGTTAAACTGGTGTCATGGGAGTGAGTATTTAAATTGAAACCTTTTTTGGGTGAAAAACAGTTTTGAAAAGTGAACAGCTTAGGAGATGTCCTAAAAATTTGTTGTAAATAACAATTTATGTAGTTGGAACATTAGATTTTTATAATATTGACTTGATAATGTCACTTTCCTTTGCCTGCAACCTTTAAAATAAATAGTATTACTTTGCCTTATGAAAAGGTAAATGGCAAAAAAACCCCCCATATTTTGCTATTATGTTCAATCCCATAGACTTTTCAAAATGCTGGAGTTTTAAGAACAGAATGAAGTTATTCCTTATTCTTAATCCTTTTTTCTATTTGGGATTACATCTCCTACAACAGAATCAGACATGAAAAAGGGATTTTTGCAGCAGTGCTTTGCCTTTTCTGTATCTTAAACACAAAGATAAGCATGTTTATGCTTGAACATGACGACACTGTGGAAATTAATTGTTGATCTGATTAGCTCTATAGAGATGGAGTTTGCCTTCCTGTGCTTTATGGGTGTTCATCTGCCTGGGGCAGCAAAGGCTGGGCTACTAAAGCTCCTGCCTCATTTCTATTCAGCAGCTTCGCAGAGGATCGAACAAGTTTGGACAGCAGACAAAAGGCAGGCCTGCAATAGTCCCTTCTGCATGTCAGACTTTGACAAGTTTGTGTGTTTGAGGAAGCTGGAAGTAATAAAGGCTGAGCAGAAGAGACTCTTCAATATCTTTAGGAAGACCCGTGTGCTTTTTTTTAATGTTGCTTGATTATTTTGTTGTTGTCTTGGCTGATCTTTTTTTTTTTTTTTTTTTCCCATGAAAAAATGGGTTTTTATTTTCACCTCTTTTTCTTTTAATCCAGGCATTCAGGAAACCTGAAATTGAAATTGGCTTGTATTGATGGCTAGATAGAGCTGAGAAGCAGACAACTGGAATTTCTCTCTCAGAAAGCAAGTATTCAGTTAAATCAGTAAATCCCCCTATGACAGTTTAATCCTAAACTGGAGCACGAAGTCTTATGCAATGAAACAAATGTCCACAATGTTAGGGAGGACTCTCAGAAGCCTCATTTAACTGCTGGAAATAAAGAAATGCTAACATGCTGCTCATTCCATAAATATTTCCCAGTTGTAAGCCATAATGGGCAAATACATTACCTCTCACCACAGTTGTGATTAAAAATGGTAGGATTGCTAAACCATCAGCATACAAAACTCTCTAAGAATGTGCACCCATGTGAGGTCGTGTCTTTCCTCTGTCCTTAATTTTTGCCACAGCTGAAACACAAAGCTTGGGGCAGTAACGTGTAATATTCTATCTCTGTTAGGGTCCAAGTTTAGGAAAAATCACTTAGTTGTTACCTGGATTCCGTATTTGTGAATAGGGTGTGTGCTTAACATACTCAGTCTGCAAGACTACCACATTAAAGGATAAAGTATGATATGAGGATCTGTACTTCCTTGATTAGATTTAATCTCTTTATTACCAGTCTGTAGGCCCACTTACTCTGTTAGTCCTTTCCAGATGTATGTGTGTGGTTTATTGACACCACTGCCCTGTGATGCTGAGGTATTACCTCACCTTTTGCTTTGTGCTCTCCACTATGCCTGTACTTGCTTGTTGTGTGTCACCTTACTTTTGCTTTGTTGAGTTTGGAGGTCAGAGAGAGGTTGGTGGTTTTGTTGTGGTTTTTTTTTGTGTGTGTGTTTGTGTTTTCTTGGGGGTTTTTTATTTTCATGTTGTTACCAAGCCTGATGGGTTCTCCTCTGGGCTAAGAGAGAGCCAGTGGCCATTCTAAGACTATAAACAGAATTGTTTTTAATTTGCAGATTTTGAGCAAATCTTTCTTGGAGTAGCACTGGAGGTGGTGATTAGAGCTGAGGTTGGTTGTCTGATGAGTTGTGAAGTTCTTGCAGCTGTCTGGCAGAGCTGTCTGCTTCCTGCAAATCCTTGTTGTACAGTTGGCTCAGAATCCATGGTAATAAAGTATCTTTTGACAAGCTCTTTTTCTTTTTTTGTTTCCTTTTTAATTTTTTTTTGTTTCACCCCTCTCTGACTCCAGCACATGATCTCGGATCCTGCCTACATGACAGTAAAACAGGCCCTTTTCTTTCTGACAGTGGGCATTTGACTGCTCCCCAAATCTCCTGCTTTCCCACAGGCAGGGAGAGCATGCCTTAGAGATGGCTCTGCCCAATCTGTAATACCATTTAGACAGTCTTTCATCTGGCTTATTAGATGCATAAGAGAGCAGTTTCTTATACTTGTCCAATTTCCATTATATGTAATGGACATTTCCCAAAAGTCATACCGGAATTTTACAGCAAAACCTTGCCTAGACAATGGACCCTACCTTTTAGTTTTCTTCTTTGTAAGGAATTGTGCATAAAATGCTGGAGATGCTCATTTAAATTCATCCCAGAAGTTTTGCATGCTGCAGAAATTTCAGATTATTCCAGACAGTTATCAGGAAAAAACTTGGGAAATAGAAATGTGCGTAATTGGATACATGCACAGAGATCCCTGCAGGGTGTGTGTTTCAAAGACTCTTGTCTCTGCTCTTAATAACAGACCAAAAGACCTCAGGCGTCTATTTAAGGCTTTTTTACTAAGGGGTGCAGCAAAAAAAAGAAAAAAAATCATTTCATACAATATTAAAACACTAGTCAGATGCAAAGTTGACCTCTCTTATTTAAGGTACTACATGAGTCTCTATGTTGTCATATTTGGTCTTGGGTTTGGTTCATATTTAAGGGAGGAGTAGGGGAAGCTGATGTTTAAAATGCCTCAATTTCTTTTATTCATGGTTGCCTTCCAGGCATTTAACAGTGGTAAGTCTTACTGCAGATTGTCTTTACCTAGCACAGATTTCCAGCGTTGCTAGCTCTCACTCTTCAGGCCCTTGTGAAGGGTGTGTGTGAATATGCTGGTAAGGACCCTCAGAGGTGGTTCTTAGAGTTACGTCTGCTGCAGCCGTGTCTTTTTGCAAGGACAGGAGTGCCGTGGTCCTCCTTGCTGGCTTTGTGTGGCACACAGTCAGGCTGAGTGCCTAACTGGCCGCGGTAACGCTGGGCAGCCTCTCTGTGTCCAGGCTTGGAAGCAGAAGCGGCTGCTTGGCAGGGAGATCAAACACTCTTCTGAGAACTGCATGGGTGTGAGACCAGACACAAGGATGGACACAGTTCTGGGTTTCCTTCTCTATCCCTCAGACATAGCTTGGTGTGGTCTCTGCTCCTTCATCTGAGGAACTGCAGAAGCCAGTTGTCACAGTGCTGATGTTGTTTTCTCCTCTTCTTGCTTCTTGAGCTATCCAACCATACCTAACTGTGGGAGAGGATTGCCTGACGATACCATAATTTGCTTTCCTTGGGTAAGGTGACCAAATTCTAGGAGTAATTGGCTAGGAGGACGTATCTGTATTCTTGTCAGTAGAGCATGTCGGTGGTGGGGGTGATGGCTGTAATGTGAAACGCTCCCAGAACATATCAAACCATTAAAAGTGATCTTTGAAGATCCTGGTGAGCTTCTCGTATCTAGCAATATCCTTAGTGTAGCCCATGAAACAGACACTAGCTGTCTTTGGTGGTGATTAGATCACAGCAATTCAAATGACTCCAGCAACTAGACAACTGTCTCCTTTAAGAGGCCGTGCAAGGTGTACAGAATGGCTCCTTCAGAAAGCCATGTGGCCAGCTGCTGCTTTGAGCACGCCTCATGGTCCTGCAGCATTTGCTACGCGAAGGGCACATGGCTGGTGTCTGCTCCTGCAGTCTCCAGGTGCAGCAAAGAAATGCCAGGCTCTGAGTATGTTACACTGAGGTGTTTCTCCCAACGCAACTCCAAAATGACTTTTTGTGCATTCCCTCTTTGATCCTCTTCAGGGATAGAGGCATGTCCCAGTATGTCATACATGTGGTGACAAGCTTTAAGCACTGCTTCCCCCAACCCAACCTAGCTACAAGGCAACAAAAAAAGGGCTCTTTCTCTGAAGTTTTCAAAGAGCAAATCTGGAGGAATCTGCATGTTCTTGGTGTTCAGTGGCTACTTAACTGAGCAGTGGATGGCAGTCCTGTACATTAACAGCTTAAGGCTTGGAGTACATCTAGTTGAGTATGTGCTGGTGAAGGACATTAGGGCATCTGATACAATGTGGGACAGGGAAGCAAAGCTTGGTGAGAGATGACATTGTGCACTTCTATATGTGGATTTAAGTTTTCTCATTGTATAAAGAAAGGATTTGCAAACCTTTTGTTGTATTCAAATACAATGTCCAAAGGTGTATTCATCATTTAGCAAAGTAATATTAAAGCCTTGACAGTTTAAGGATACAAATAAAGTGAGGTTTAGAGGAGAAGCCAAGTTTTCTAATTTTTTTTTTAAACATTATTTAGTCTGAACAGAAAGGTTTTCAGGCCAACGGCCCTTTTTCAGACTGGAAAAGAAGACTTAGATGCCGAAAGCTTGTCAGTCTCTTTGCCCTCCCAGCCCCCTGGCCTCCTTGTTTGTATCTGTTGGTCTAATAAAAGGTATTACATCTCCTGAAAAATGTTTCCTCGCTAAACATTTGAACACACTGGTTTGGATTTGTCAAAACTGTCTAGGCAAATTAGGCAGGTTTCCATAACACTCCTGAACAGCCTTTAAATCATGAAGATGGATTTGGAAATGCTATCCAACTTTTTTTAAGTGGGTGGTAAAGTAGTATGGACAATACAGGGGCCTTTAATGTTTCAGTTACTGAAAACTTCTCTCATTTTGGAGTCTAGGTATTGTCTAAACACTAGTCCTGCAGGAGATGTTTGCTTTGCTTTTGTCCCCTTTAATACAGCTGGGCTTTTCAGTTACTGGAGCTTTTGCTGCATCATCATCTAGTGTTACCTGCAACTCTTGTTAGGCATTTCTGCAGAAATCTTTGCTTTGTTTAGTGATATTATCCTCCAAACGCCCCAAAGTCTTTATTCTGCACTTGATAGCTGCACGTTCCTGTCTTTTGGAAGCTCTGAATCATAGACTTAGCCAGCAGCTCCTAATGTAACATAGCACCAGTTACTCGCCTGCTTTATGAGGTGTTGTGCCCTGATTAGCATTTGCTGCCAGCAGACTTGATAATCCCTCCAGAACAGACACATCAATAAAACAGCTCCCAAAATACTGTGGACATGTTGCAAGGGATGTGAGTCCAGCCTCTGCTGAGCCTGCGGCTGCTCTGGCTCTTCCACTGGTGGGGAGCTGGGCTGTGCCTAGGTGTTGTGCTGGGGAGTGGGTCCCCTCCTTCCAAACACACTGATACCGTGAAATGTTCAAGTTCTTGGCTATTGGGTTTTTAGGATTAGCTGAGAAATCATATTCTTGACCACTGTTTCTCAAATACTTTCTGCAGGTGATCCTAGAAGTGCTACTTTAAGGATTGTAAAGCTGTTAACATTCTCATGTCAAATTCTGACCTTTAAAACAACAGGTATTTGATCATATTTGTAAAGTGCAGAGATGGAGGAATGTGGAAAGGTTGGAGCATCTCTGGATTTCCCTTCCATAAATGTGCTGCAGGAGAATTAGACATCCTACAAGGAGCTGGTTCTTGCTTTTGCTGCTCTGCTTTTTTAACAAGCAATTAGAAAGCGGCAGTGTACTAGAGACTGTGGTCTATGAGACAGCTCAACTGATCTTTTTTTTTTTTTAAATTACCTTGTTTTAACCTGCTGAGTGAAGGCATGTATTAGCTGAATCTGGCTACCCGGTATTTGTAAAGATCTCTCTTTCAAGGATGCAGTGGTCTGCTTTTCAGTAGCATTACTGTCTTTGAAAATTATGTTGGTATCTTGGCAGCCCATTGACAGATCTGATTTCACACACATACACCACCCCCCCCCCCAAATGTGGGTAGTTACAGGCTCACAGATAATGGCTCCTGTGGGTGCATCTGTAGTGCAGGCTGTAGGCTGGTGTAAAAATAGGGGCTTGAGTAGGAAGGTACAAGAAACAAATGGGCTGTGGCCATTGCATGCATTTGCAGTAAGCTTTCTTCCCTGAGCTAAGGCATTTCAAGTCATTCTGGGTGTTGCTGTGCTAGGCTGTAAATAGCCTTACTTGTTCTGCGTGGCTTAAGCTTGTATCCCACCATCAGGGAAAAACACACCACCACTGCAGCAAGTTGGAATATAAAAGGACTTGTATTTGCAGAAGCTGGAGGCATCTGATTTTTCTCATGCTGCTTGTACAGGCCTCTTTTGAGTGCTGCTGTTTTCCAGCAGTCGGTTTGGCCTCGGAAAGGCGTTTGCTAGAATTGAGTTTAATTGTACTTCTCCTGTACTTAGTTTTTTGTTCAGTCTCCAAACCCTGAAGAAGCACGCTTAAAACTATCACAAGCACTTCTGTTGGTTGGCTTCTGTGTGCCATTGACTTCAAGTTCCACACAAGCTTGCACATTAAATATAAAGGGTTTTTAAACCTTATCCGATGTCTCTGGGAAAAATGGAAATCTAGTAGATGGAATTTAGTGGTGTTGAATATCTGTTTGAAGGTATAAAATAACAGTTTTCCAAGAAGGTGCTCCTTCCTCTTAGGAATCTAGACAGAGTAGGGAGATTTTTTTCATGGGAATTTGAGAGCAGGGTCGTTTGAACTGTGAGGTCTTTCCTGTGAAATCATCTTGTATTTTTTTGGTGAGGACAGAGGGCTTAGTATTCAGTTTCTGAACCTCTTGACCCATAGGAATTTGTCCTCTTCCACTGCCTGCAGTGGCCAGTCATGATTCCCATCAGTCTTGGAAGACTCCACAGGAGATGGGTAAGACCATCACTGCTTGTTCCTCTGCTGCAGAGGCAGTTTCTCTTTCTCCTAGGATGGCTTTTTTATTTTTTGAGTCCCTGAACTTCTCAGGAAGAAGTGTCTGTAGGAGTTCAGTGGAAATGGCAAATTTAATAGTTTCTAAAACAAGCAAGCAAGCATCTTATTTCTTCACATCCTACCCTCTGTGGAGGT
Organism: Athene cunicularia; assembly: GCF_003259725.1. Classification (NCBI taxonomy): domain Eukaryota; kingdom Metazoa; phylum Chordata; class Aves; order Strigiformes; family Strigidae; genus Athene; species Athene cunicularia. The sequence goes on from NW_020799112.1 coordinate 10,935,587, forward strand.
TTCCTGCTGGTACTGTTGATGACATTTATAGCTGTTGCTAACAGGGAAAGGGCAAAAAAAAGAGACTTGTTATTTTTGCTGTCATAGCAGTACTCAGGATATCAGCTTTAGGAAATTAGAAGTGGAGAGCTCTCTTATTAGCTATTAGTCTTCCTGTCCTTTCTGTGCATGCTCCCCCAAACTCCTTCGCAGTATTCTGTAATATGAGGTTTTGAAGCATTTGATTATTCACATTAACTACAGTAACTGATTTAAATGCACGTACCTCCATAAGAGCCAAAAATCTTACTTTTTTCCTTAAGCGAGCTGCTTTTGCATCTCAAAGCCACCATACAAACTCCAGTATTCAGATTGCTTCAAAGATGCCAGGGAAAACAAAACATTCACCTTCTCTTGTGAGTTGGAGGGAATAAGGTGTTCTGCTCCCTGGCCTGTTCTTTAATATCCAAATGGCTGCTTAAAGGTTATTTCCATTTCTGAGCTGCCTGTGAAAGGATCAGGAGCTCTGTCCTCTTCCCCCACATGGGAGGTATTCCAAATGCTTAAAATGGTTTGAGAATGAATCTACTAAAAGCCTTATAACAGACTGGTAGAGCAGGGAATAAATGTGCAATGTTTAGAAATGCAGCATTTGGTGTACGGTTTTTCTTCTAAAAAAACCAGCACAAAAGACTGAGGAAAATTGGCAGGGGAAAGGAGACTGAAGATCACAGTTCCTGCATGGAGTGGTGTTGAAATCTGCAAGCTCTCTTGAAATAATGGGCCTTAAAGGGAGACTCACTCTAGACCCCCACCTTTCTGACGGTTGTGCATCTTGCATGACCCGTGTTTTTAGTACATTTGCCATGTCACTGCACTTATGTAGGATTTTGTTCTACTGAAAGCAGTCAGGTTCACATAACATCGCTACAAGCAAAATCTCTTGCTTGCTTTTGCCTGCCTCTTGGTTTAAAAAAGAGCTAAGAAATAGAGAGCTGACTAAAACCATGTGCACACAGCCCTCTGCAGAAGTGGTACAGCTCTTTCTGCACGCACGCTTGGCTGTGTTTCGTCATCCTTGCTGCAGAAGGAACAGTGTCCCTTTAAGGTCTGGCTTCTGTGGCTGTTTGAGGTTTACCCAACTTCATTTTTGAAGGGGCTGTTCAGACTTGCTATGAAGCAATGATCTGAAGGGGATGTCTGGTATTTCTAATCTTTTTAAGATACAGTTTAAAATTTGGTTTGACACGACAATTCCTGCTTTTTTAGGACTTGATACGGTGCCAAACTTTGTTTTTATTCAGAACAACCCTGTAGAATTTGGAAGGGAACTCTTTTCTTCGCATCTCATTGCCTCATAATTTATATGGTTTGCTTAAGAGTGCTCTGTATTGTTGGCATGTATTTCCAAAAAGCTGTATAGAAGGGAGTATAGTTCTGGAGACTTGTAAAAAATCTAGGTAGGCTTTGCTACTCACTTAAGATGATGTCTAGGGAAAGAAAGTGGTTCTGGTTTTAAGCTCACCCGGTCATCCAGACAACACAATTTCCTTAGGGAAATTTCCTTAGTCTCAATCTTTTTTTTTTTTTTTTTCTCTTTCCTTTTCTAAGTTACAGTTAGTACATTGCTAGCACTTTTCCCCTCATCGTTTCTTCCAGAGTCCTTGCTTTGTTCATGCTTTAAATATTAATATAAGGATTAATTCCTATGGTAACACCATGAAAATCTTTCTTGGTAATCATTAAAGGTACCACTTCTAGTTTTCTCACTGTGCTGCTCCTGGACCTCTCCCTAATTTCCTTTGAAACTGAAAGTTGCTACCGAGACCCTATCAGGATGAAAAGGTGCAAGGAGTAAGTGACCCAGCTTTAAAATTTGGTTCTTGCCAGTTTTCAGCCCAACTCCTTCCAGCACAACAAAGGAAGAACGATCTCTTTTGCTGTGTGGGCACAGAAGAATAAAATTCTGTATTTGAACTTTAAATGGATTTGATGGCATGCACTTACTTATAAGATGTTAAGGCTTTGACAGAGGGAGCTTTTATTGAAAAGGAGAGATGTGGTAGGTGGTTTGCTTTCCCTTCCCAATTAGGTTTTGGTAAAATTAACCTGATTTCCCCCCTCCCCTTTTAATTTTGTTACACCTGCAGCTAGAAATCAAATAATGGGCACATGCAATTCCATTTCACCTCTGGGAGAGCTTCTAGATTTCCTATATTGGTCATTGTGGTGCTCTGCACTCTGGGTGAAGGAGCAGAGCATCCATTAATTTGTAGCAGCTTATAACTTTAACTCTTTTGTGTCCAGAAGCTGAGATATCTCAGGGAAGAAATGCTGCCGTGCTGTTCTCTGGATCTCCCGCACCTTTGTAGCAGGGGCCAGCACGGTGCTATACCACATGGGTCCTAGTTACTGGTGCAACGTAAGGACCTGAATTTTTAATCACAATAATATAATTTGTCTTGCTTGCAGAGATCAGAAGGTTGTAATCATCTTCTCAGGGAGAGAGAATGCAAATTTGAAGTGAGACAATTTTAAGGTTGTTTGAAGGGGTTTTTTTTTTAATGTACTGTCTCAAGCTTTGATTTGACTGGTCCGCTCTTTGTTACCTTGCTGTTTCCTTTTAAGTCTGAAAACAGTAATTGCTGTGCTAACACTGTCATTACATGTTGTTTCACAGTGTTATTTCCTCATGTGCTTTTCTTTCAATGGTTCAAAGCCCATTTAATTACACTGATTACAACATTAGGCTGATTTTCTGATCTGTATCTGATCTGAGCTTTGTACTTAACTCATACCAAGAAAAGGACCTTTCAGGTGTCTGTGTGGTGGTCTTTTCTAACAACTCAATGCAATGAGTGAGGCTCTGGGCGGACTTGGGGTTTTGATACATGTGTTTGAGTCAGCTGTTTATTTGGATTTTCTGGCTATGCGAGCACAAATAAGGACTGGGCTGGGGGGGCTGATCTGAAAGAAGTCTAGTTGCTTACAGAGTTTATACAGGTAATAGTTTGGGGATTGACTGGCTGACAAGCAGCATTACAGACAAGAGGTGCCTCCAGTGGGCAATGAGTTGCATGTGAGACATCAGTATGTTCTTGCAGCAAAGATGGCCAACAGCATCCTGGGTTGGGCAGAGCATTGCCAGCAGATCTGAGGGAGGTGGTCCTTCCCCTCTGCTCTGCCCTGGTGAGGCACATCTGAGTGCTGACTCCGTGGCTGGACTCCCCAGTACAAGTGAGGCATAGACATACTGGAGTGAGTGCAGTAACGGGCCTCAAGGACTGGAGCATCTGGTGTATGGGGAGAGGCAGAGAGAGCTGGGGCTGTTCAGCCTGGAGAAAGGAGGCTCAGGGGGCATCTCATCAACATGTATGAATACCTGCTGGGGTGGTAAGAAAGATGGAGCCAGCTGCTTCTCAGTGGTGCTCCGTGACTGGCAGTGGGTCCAAACCAACAACATTTAAACACAAGATGAAACTTTGTTGCTGTGAGAGTGGTCAGACACGGGAACTGGGTGCCCAGAGAGGCTGTGGAGTCTCCATCCTTTGAGACAATCAACACCCAGCTGGGCAGGGTCCTGAGCAACCTGCTTAAGCTGCCTTCCTTTGAGCAGAATGGTGGGACTAGGCAACTTCTATTGCTCCCTCCCTGCCTCACTTTGTTACAGTTACTGAAGCTTCTTAAATGGTCTTTGGAATGGAGTTTGCCATTTGGTAAATCACCAGAAAATGCAGTCCCTTTGCAGTTGGCAGTTGCCTGTTGGATATGCGAATGCAACTCCAATTGAAATTGTTTACATGTATCTAAGAGAAGGAGTCCAAGTTGTTTGCTCATAAAATATTTGAGACTTGGGGCTGTTGGCTGCAAATTGGGCAATGCATTCAAATTTGGGTTGCATGCGGTAAACCTCTATCTGTGTAATACAAGGGCAGGGAACCTTTTCATTGCTAATGGCCCAGTAAATGTTTTCAACACATTTGACGGGTCACATCTTGACACACACTTGTTACTGTGCGTATTGTGCTATGCATAATAAACTAAAACAAATAATATGGCTGTGAGCCATATGTTCCCTGTCATTGGCTTACTGCGGCAGAGATTTTCAGAAGAGATTGAAACCTTCGGCTTCCTTGTACGTGTTGTCTTGCTCAGTCATCCCTGTTTGTGCCAAGTAAAATTGCACTTGTTCTTGGGACTTGTGGTCTTGAGATAGAGGCTGAGGCGTTAAAAGTTACAGGTCTGTCACACTTTTAGCACCATTACACACACAATTTTTCTCCATCAAGCTGGGTATCTGCACGTTCTGCACCGACAAGTGTCATGTGAGTCTGTTAAAACTGATTGTCAGCATATGGACATTGAATGTTTGCAGGGGAGACCCAAAACCCAGCTTCATTAATTTTAAATGTTGCCTCAAAAGCATTCATAAGAAACTAGAGCAGTACCCAAGGAGTTCATCCTGCCATCCAGGCAAAATTACAGCCTGCAATAAATAGGACTGATTGTGGGAACTGACTTTTCTGTAAAGACAGATCAGGATAACAAGCAGCTTGATGGGTGACTTTCCTTTTTGGCCTCCTGAAGTGCTTTGAAAGCCTGGGTGGTCACTTGCAGTGTCAGCATCTTCCTTTTTTTTTTTTTTTTTTTTTTTTTTTTAAAAAAAAAAAAAAAGGGGAGGGGGGAAGAACTTTTAAACAGCTGTCAGTCCAAGAGGCCATAAACGAGAACAAAGCACTCGCAGTGAGACGTGGCAGTTAGTGCCTGAACCCGGTGTATGGGAGCCCTCAGAGATGACGTCATGAGGGCACTGGGGTGAGCTCTGAGTCAAAACACGTCCCTTTGGAGCATGCATCCAGCACCACGTGTACTGTACTGCTCGGGAGGTGCATCTGTGGGTACTGCAGAGTTGACAAGGGGATTTTGCCTTCTGTGGCTTGAGCTTCCCCAGCCTGATGTGTCCCTCCTGGAAGGCAAGATGTGTGCTGGGGCAACAGGGCTACAGAACTCAGGGGCCATCAGCTTCCAGCCTGCAGCTTCCAGCCTGCAGCTCCTGGCCCCGTCTGTACAACTCAGAAATGAGCCTGCTTTGAAGAGAGTGGGAGAAGCTGCAGAGAAAAACATACAGACATATCTGCACAGTGGAGGAGGGAAAAAGATGTGTTCTCCCCACCTCCATCCCTTCTCTAATGTTTCCTCTACAACTGCGGGCTCTCCTGGTTTTGGGGGACCTGATCATCACGTATATATCTGGGTTCTGCTCCTCTCCTTGATAGCCCTTTGTAGGACATCAACTGCAGGATGTGGCATATGGTTACAGCTATGTGGTGCAGTGCAGAGGCAGCTCACAACCCTCCCTGTTGTAGTTTTGGGGGTTTATCTCTCCTTTCTCAGCAGATGAAGTAACCCATGAGAGCAAAGGGACCGAGGTGTTACCTGTGTCCTGGCTGTGCCCCCCAGCAACTCTACAAAAGAGGGGGTGATGTGGAACAGTGGCTCTTTTCCTTAAAGTTATGTTTCCTTAAAAGTTATTACTTTTCCTTAAAGTAATGAAGAATGTAAGGAAGACCAGGGCTTTGCTTGCCAAATCTGATAATTTAAATGTTTTTCCAGGATGCCGTGTTTTGTCTTCTGTTGATTAAAGCCTATTTACAGGGGAGAAAAACATGAGTTAAACTGCCCTGTTTTTTCTCTGATTACATAAAGGCTGATTTGTATATAGTCTAAAAGTAAAAATGTTCTAAATTGAGCTGTTTATAAACCCTTATGCCAAAACCAGCACAATGCTTTAAATATATTTAATACCTTTACAGTCTTAAGCAGGAAACAACACCGACTCAGGGGAAGGCACACATGTTAGTATTATGTTACTTTTGCATCTTTAATGGCTGCCTCCCAATAATTTTAATATTACCTACACCTTCAAGGCAGGGAAGTGCTGTGTTACCCAGATTTTTATGCATATATCAGTCTGTGAGTATTTATCTCTTTTTAAATGAGGAAAATGAATGACAGAAGAGAAACGCGTCAATCTGGTGTCATATGATATCGCTGGGGGATTTAGTGTGTGTGGAGCGATCCTTCCAGGCCAAGGACGGATAGAGGGGGGATCATACAAAGAGCATATTTTTGAAGCAAACTCTTCTCATTTTCTTTAGAGGGTGTGTAGGGACTTCAGTCAGCTCGAGGCTGGGCTGACAGAAATGTTGTGGGTTTTAGAAGGAAAAAATGTAGAGTTCTGCACATGGAGTGGAATGATGCCTGTGATGATGATTCAGTACTGACTGAAAAGGATTTAGGGGATCGTGGTGAGCACTAGGTTGAGTACAAGCCCAGAGTGCAATTATCACAAGTAAAGCAAAATCTTTATTATCTACATTAGAAGCCTGGCAATTAGGATGAGGGAAGTTCTTACCCCCTCTCTTGAGTGTTTGGTGACACTGGTGAGATAAATCTAAAATATACCCTCACCTCAAAGGGTCATGGAGAAACTGCAGAGGATTTAACAGACACCACCAAGTATGGCCAGAGACCCATGAGTCACAGGTGTCCTTCAAGGAGGAGCTGAGGGAGCTGGACTTGTTTCCTCTGGTGAAGAAGCTAAGCAGGCATCTAACAGCCACCTACAACTATTTGAAGAGCAGATGTGAAGATGATGGAAACAAACTCTTTGGTAGTACCAAGAGTACTTTGTACTTTGGTAGTACAAGGAGCAGCGGCCATATAATGAAGCTCATGGGGTTCAAAGCTGTGCCAGTAGCCTGCTTCAGGCAGGAGGTTGGACTACAGTCCTTCCGAAGTCCTTCATAATCAAAGCTTCTGTAATCTTGTGTAGAGCTCACTCTGACTTTAGGGTAAAATGTGCAACAGCTGTCTACCACTGTGGTCTTGAAGCAAACAAAACCTGATCTGGCGAGCCTGAATGTGGCTTTGTTCTGATGTCTTCTGAGTGACTAATGCCATGAGGAGGTGGGAGGGGGGCACGGACAGGGAACATCTGGGTTGTCACTGCATGGCCAGATCGCCTACAACTCCAAACGTTCTGTTTGGCTGCTTGCATCTATTTAATGAGACTCTGGTTGTGATGGGTTTAACGTTGCATTTCATTAAAATCTAAATTGTGGAGAGTCTTCTGGAGGTAGCTGGGAGGATTTTTTTAAATCCTATTCTGAAAGACTGTCAGCCAGGAATGGATGCGTGAGGGATTGAAGCTAGACGTGTTCTCTGGGCTTGCCTGCAATGGAGACAGCTTTAGGATGTTGTTATCTGGGTTGAATTTTTAGACAGGAGGTGACGAGGAAGTGAAACAGATCTTGTTTTCACATGTGACATAGATACTCCATTGCAGTCCTGGAAAAAATTCCTGTCTCATGAGTGATACTTAGTTTGACCCTCTGTACTACTACTAGACAGAAGCTCATGTGTGTCAGGTTAACACCTAGCAGGTTTTTAGGGTAAGACTCATGCATGTTTCTCAGCATGCCAGCAATGCATGTCATAAAGAAAATGTCTGCTGAACATGTGTTTTTGCCCTGTCAGAATATTGCTTGGGGCAAAACAGTTTCATTTAGGGGTTTACCAGCTGATGTTGGGATATATGGGGTCTGGCTTCTTTCCTTGGTCAGCTGCACCTTGTCAGGGCAGACTGACAGCTACATCGCCCCATTTGGCTTGTGGGGTAAATTCTTCCCTCACAGGATATGACAAATTTTCATTGACTTAAGCATGAGTTTGTCATACCCCATGGGAAGAAGCGGGCCCAGAATAGATACTGCTTCTCTTGAGATTTTCCAGCAAGCATGTGTAAATCTATTTTGTAGCATTTCCACTGTTTGCTGTGGCCTGGTTTGGTACTGATGTCTTAATTTAAGACTATAAATGCTTGTTAGACCTTCCTGAATGCGAAATGACACAGTGGAGCAACGTTGGCAGTGCTCTTCTGCTTTGGCTTTATTTTTGACTGGTTGGCTTAAAGTGTTCTATCTACTGTCGTGGCTTTTTGTGATTCATTTTTAGAAAGTGCAAACATGAAAAGCTGTCTGTCTGGCTTACTTTACAGATTATATCCAAGATTTTCAGTAGCCTAGATATGACCACGGTCTTACTTCCTTCTGTCTGAAGGATGGCCGCCAGATTGAGAAGTAGCATGCATCATACCACTGACGCACATCGAGGGAAATCCGGGAGCTGTCTGCTGGAACAGCTGCTTGCCCTTTTTTTTGAAGGAAACCAGAAAAAAAACAAAACCAGGACAAAATTGAGAAACAGTGTGTGATATTTGAGCCACCAGTGCATAGACTGATTGTCTCCACCGCCTTCTTAACCAGACATTTGATAAGCAAGTTAGAGCAGCACTTGGGAATTTTGAATATAGCTGAGGTGTCCTAGTTTGTGAGGAGTTTGAGAGCTGTGCCTGTGGGCGAATTATTCAGAATAATGATTATTCAGAATCTGAAACTCCCAAATCAGGGAGGAAGGAAAGGAAATGTACTCAGGAGCTGAATTTTTAAATTACTTTTAAGTGGAAAAATTCCAGTCAGCATACTTTTAATTGCAAGTGATACATTTTAATGTGTTTCCTTCAGCTCGTGTTGCTAAAGAGAATTATGTCCGATACAGATAATCCTCTTTATCTCATCGCTTTGTCCAGAAGAAAGGGTGAGTGGCTGATCTAGTTTATGTTAAAAATCCCTTTGCTCTCTTTCTGGGAAGCAAGCAGAAGGCACAAAACGATGAGAGCGCAGCAGCAAGACTCCTTGCAGTGCCGAGGCAAGGGATGCTCAGTGCTGCAGGGAAGTGAGTACGTGAAATGAGTAATGAAGTCCAGCCGCTGTCAGCCCCTCTGACAGCCTGTCCAGCACTGTGTTGTAGTACAAGTCATTTATGTCGAGGCAGCAAAACAGAGTGTCCCTGTTGCACTGTGAGTCGACATAAGGAGAGGTGTTGAAGCAGATCCTCTTACGTAGTACAGGCTAAAGCAAGCTAATGAAATGTGCCCTCAGCATTGCTTCTCGGCATTAAAGCCTAGGGGGACAACAAAGAATGATTTCTGCGGCATTTCTTCTCCCCGCCACATGTTTTTGCTGGGCAGTCATGACAATATCAGCTCATGAGTGTGAATGCTGGCACAGGACTTGTTTGAAATGACAAAAAAAAATCAGTCTTTTCTGAGTAGCATCTTACTTCTGTGTTCTGCATCATCGCTGCCTAATTATTGCTAATGATTATTAGGGAGGTTAAAGGAGAAGCATTCATAGAGCCTGTAATGAAATCTGCAGTTGGACAATAGAGGAATAAAATCTCTAATTATCCAGGTTGGAAATTTAGCTGCGATAGTATGGCTATGTATTCAGCAGTCATTAGATGCAAGATTACATGTCCTTCTGGACAGATCTTCAGCTTCACTGACTCTGTGGAAGGCATCTGGGATCAAGCTAGAATCCCATAGTATGTTGTAATTCACGCTAGGAATTGCACACGCAACTTCTAACTATTTTAAAGGGACGTTTTCTAAAGCATTTTCTGGATGGCAGTGTTTGAATTGATGGTCAGCAAAGAAATAGCATAGCAGGGAATTTCGCTAGGTTTGATGCTACAGACACACGTATATAAAATATTGTAAGTGTATAAAGTACAGATTGTATGTATATTCTAGCATGTGTGCTTTGAAAAGCTTATGGTCCTGGAAGCTGCATCTCAGATTCTTGAGAGTATAAATTTTCAGCACTACTTCTTCCAGTAAAAAATCAGGTGAATAGTCTAGACAGAGGTGACGGAGGATTTCCCTCTGAACCGGAACCCAGTAGAAGCTAGAAACTGGAGTGACTCTAATAGGAGAGGACAGGGCTTGGGCCTCTTCTTTTCTTATTTCTTTCTTTGTTTTTATACTGTAGTTAGCTGGCAGTCCATCCAAAAACAGTTGGCTGTATTAATTCTTCCTAAGTGAAAGCTTTACATGGGTGTAACTCTTTCTTTTCTTTGGCAGCCAAAACATTTTTATTTCCAAAGGCAGAAAAGTCTGGGGTTTTTTTATTTTGGTGCCATTTCTAGGTAATGGAGCTTCAGCTAACCTAGCACTTAGAAACATTTTAAATGAAATTTTTAAAAAGAAAAAATGGGGGAAAAGGGACACAAATGCAAACTGGGAAAGTGGGACAAGGGCAGCAGCTGCAGCTGGCTGCTTGGCTAGATAGCACAAAAAGGGCACGATGGGAGGTGTCATCATCATGTTTGAGAAGAAACATGTTTTAAAACTTCCGAGGGAATGCTTTTTATGTAGCACCCATTAACCCCTAAACCTTGTTGCTGCAACATGCTGATCTGCCGAAGTCCTCCATGGGGTTAGGAAGGATTATGGCCAGATACCAATATTAGCCTTGGCAGCCATGCTACAACAAAAAAATGTGCATCCGTTGTGAGCTTTCCTGTGCCAGAGAATAAGTTAATGAGTAAGTGGGCTTAAGAGTTACTCTTTCAGCAGAGGGATGATGCTGAATGGAAGTGGCCACTCTTGGGAAACACAGATCCAAGGAGATCTGGACCTGACTGCTGCTCAGTGCTCCAGGTGGGACTTGAGGAGGCACAGGCAAAGGAAATGCTGCTGATCCGATGTCTGTCGAGAGCTGGAAAACACATTAAGTATGTGAGGGAATAAGGGGCATCATAGGAGTTGCTGGTTCACTGAGAACTCATGATCAACACAGAAACCCCACAGAAAGAAGCTCTGTTCCCCACCCAGCTCAGCCATGTAATGAGCAGGTACACGTGTCCCGTCACTGCCTGCATGGCAGCAGCGCACTGTGGAAATGATTTGCATGGGCTCCTCCTGTCTCTTCTCCCCCCATGATTTTTCTCCAAGAGCTCTCCTGAGGCAGAAGAGGCTTTGTTATTAAATCATCTCTTCAAATCTTGGGTTTTTTTTCCTTGCCAAGGTGGCTGGCAAGGGATTTTGTCTTCTTTTGGTCATGCTGCTAAGGCTCCTGCACTGAATCTTTCCTGGCACCTTTCTCACAGTGTAGCTGGGGACATTGCTCAGGTTTATGGATCTCACTCAGATTTCCAGAAACTGGCAGTCTCCTTCTCAGCTGTGAGATACAAAAGCCTGGAGTCCCAAGGCAGTGCCCAAACAGCAGATCTCTTCTTAGCAGCCTTCTGTGTCCCAGGGGGGACAGGTTGGTTTGGTGTGTTAAAAATAAGGGTGTGCCAACTCTCTGGGGAGTGAAATGTCTGGGTGTGCAAGCTCTCACATGGAACAACTCATATAAAATGTGCTTTTTAAGCTGTACTGTCGTGTGTTTCTCCTCTGTCGCCCAATCTAAAAATATCCTATGGGCTCAGCAGGATGCTTCCTTGTAAAAGAGGACTGAGCATTTGAATAAGGCTTCACAGTTACGAGGAGGGAAGTGCTGTGGATTTTGTGTGTTCAGTGTGGAAATCCTGTGATTTTTTTTTTTTTTCCTTCTTAAAATGTAACTAGAGATTTTCTTAATGTAGGTACCATTTTCCCCTCCTTGATGTCCTCATGAGCTGTGGTGGTTTTCTGCAAGGGCCCAGCCTATCCACTGGCTCTGCAGGGTTTCGGTGCTCTTTCTGCAAGGGTTATTGTGTGGTTGGCATGTCTGAGATGTGAGAGCTGAAGGAAGTAAAATGTGTTTGCGAGTTGAAGTACTTGAGGAGAAATAATTGACCATAATCTGACAGCAGATCTAGCTATGCAGAGGACAGCTCATCACCAACGGAAATGGAGCTGATGGATGTTTTCTAATTACTCCCTTGTGTGGCAAATGTTAGAGAGCCAGCTTGAAATGTCTGCCCAGAATTCAGAGCCTTAATTTGTTTGACCTTTCCACTGCTGCAGACACAAGGCTGTATGAATTGCAGTCATCTTCGTTAATTTCTCTATTGTTCTGAGGATGTAAATGAGCATGGTGTTCTGCAAATATTGTATAGAAGATGGTGTGATACAGTTCGGTGTTAGGCAATACTTCACAGTATGTTTAAGGGGGATGCTGAGCCATGGCTTAGTGCAGGGTCATCTTCCAGGCAGGTTGAGGGACATCCCGGCTGACGAGCTGGAGTGTTGCTTAAATACACTAATACTGGAGGGGTTTCTCTCCCTTTCCATGCCTTTCTTAGGAATAATCAGATATTCTGGCAGATATATTTCTCATAGAAGTGACTTGATTTTTGCCTTTGGACAGATCCATTTTGACAAAGAATGGTGCATTTCAGATAACTTATCTCAAGGGTGTATATTGTATCATCCTTTTGCCTTGAAAATACTATTCCAACTAATCAGCCTAAATCCCCTTTGAAAGTGCATGTGTGTTTTCCACTAGTTTATCAGGAAGACTTTTTAGGCTGGCTTGCTTTCATGTTTTAATGAAGGAAAGATATAGCTGCCAGGCATCTGCTAGTTCAGATGGATGTCCCGGTACCAAACATGTGTGCATGTGTGCCGCTCTCAGTCTGTGAATCGCCAGTGGGTGCAGCAGTAATTTTTGGTAACTAGGAGGCAGACGAAATTGCTGGTTATGATTTGATGTCTTGCCCACAGCAGAGCAAGCAAAAGGGATGAATTAGAGACAGGAATAGTAGCACGGCCTTTTTTTCTTTTTATGTGCAGGAAACCTCAAAGCATATAATAAACTATTGCCATTTCGATTACCAAAAAAAAAACCCACCCCAACCAAAAACCCACCCCAAAAAACTGAATGCAAAGATAAAATAAGAAAACCTCAAGCTTAATGGTTTTGCCAGTAATAAAAATACATCACAGAACAAAAGGCTGCAGAGGGTTTTTTTATATCTTGTATTCAATACGCTGGATTGAAAAGAAATTGGCAAAAGTATATTTTTAAAGTCCCCACCTCACTTGTAGCTTCTTATTTTTGCCCGGGAGGAGTGCCTTCATGGTTGCACAAATCAGCAGCCGGCAAGAATGGTGGTGAGTATGGGAAAAGACATAATTAGGATAGCATTAATTGTTCTTATCCGAAGATGTACTTTAAAACAGCCTTTTAATTCAAGCTGCCCCACCACATTATAGTGCACTCTCCAGTGATGTCTGGTTTAGTCCTGGAAGCTGCACAGGGCCTGGCTGGGGACTCGCTGAAGCCCACCGCTGCTTTTTGACTTCAGTGAACAAAGAGCCATTAAATTACACGAACACAAAGCTCCTTCGGGCTGTTCTGCACCGGTGGGACTTGTTTGAATCCTTATAAATACATTGAACTGACGTTGGCACTTTAAGTAAAGCCTTTCATCTCCTTTCTATATAATGAGTATATCCTTGGCCGCAGCCAGTAATGTGCTTCCTTCTCCCATCCCTCCCCTTCCCCCCTGTTCTGAACCTGCTGCTTCTCATTTATTGAGGCTTGTCCCGCTGTCTGCCGAGCTTCTCCACATTGCAGTGCAGCTGAGGCATCGTGCGCTGCTGGCAGGTCTTGTGAGAGGGGAAAAAAATTGTAGAGAATGCTGTTTATTCTCTGGACTCAAATCAGACTGCATTTTAATGACAGTTTGCTGAGTTTTGGTGCATTACACTGATAGATTCTCACGGAGTGTCTTATTGGAAGATCCCAAATAATTATTTGTTCCTTATCCTCTTGCTTTAGTTGTGGGAACACAGCACGTTTCTAGCACTACTGGGATGTGGTGGGGCATGGGAGGGAAAAGCTAAAATCCTGAGTCAGCATTCCCTATCCACTGCTCTTTTAAAATCAAACCAGGATTTTTTTTGGTCTCCAGCACTGACAAAACTCAGAGGATACAGCTGTACAGCTCAGCAAAGTGCCTTTCAGGGATATCTGGACCAGCTGCTGTGCTCCACCCAGGGTAATAGTCTAAGCAAAGCAAAATGCTACTTAATCCCAAGTCACTTTTTGTGCCCACAGCTTAACTTGGAGTTCCTGCTCTCAAATACTTATCCTTCGGGGCTGAGGCTTGGATTGCTTCACACCAGTGTCATTACCAAAGCGGCATAAAATGTACAACTGGATTTGCCGGTGTCTGGAGGAATATTGTGTCCTTGCAGGTTCATGGGAGTTGCCCGTCCACGTTGATGGGGAGACTGCAACTGCTTTCAGCTGATTCTTGGCAGCGTTTAACTAACTGGCTTTGCACAGTGTTTGACAATGGTTTTTCCACGAGTTGCGGCATACGGCAGTGCCCAGAGCTGGCTGCTGTTGTGCCGTTACTCGTTATGAAATTGGATGCTTGCGGTTGGCACCGCCGTGCAGTGCTCCCCACGGTGGGGAGGGAGGTAGAGCAATGCTGTGGCTGGTACAGATCCACCACGCTGCAGCCTTGGAGCCACAGCTCTAAATCCGCTTTTTCTGCACGGACCATAAGCAATTGGAAAAGCAGGCAGTGCTTGCACTTAGAATCATAGCTTGTAGCACTTAGTCATGTCCCCTCCTGGACTTTGTTCATTTGATCTTGCATGCATCACAGGCTAAGTTTCACCCAAGTATCTCTATTAACTCAAGAATTTCAGCCTAATCCAATTTTGCTGGGGAGAGACAAAAGAGAAGTTAATTCCTGATGTCCACAGGCAAATGATTGATTAGGTGAGAGGTACTTAAGTGTTGGTAAGACAGAGGCGTATTCCACCTCACAGTAGGAGAGCACTCTGGGGGAAGGATTTATTCTCCCATCTGTCCTGGGATAGGAATTATTCCTGACACCAGCTCTGGTGACCAGTGGTGACCTTCAGCATGGTTAACTAGCCACCCCTCTTAGGAAAAAAAAACCAACCTGTATCTTACATCAGACTTGATCTGGTATGAGATTCTCAGCAACTTTTCAGAGCAAAGCACCCATTCTCCTCTGAACTCTTTCACTGATATCTTTTGCTACCACAGATACGTTTAACAACAGCAAATCTTCCCTGATTCTGGCAGACCACTGCTTCAGCTCCAGAATACCAGATCTAGTAATAAAAGTTTATTGACACAGGGCTGTGAGTGTTAGGAACAAGCTGAGCAAGTTAAAGGTAATTGCGTAAAGTAAATGAGCTATACGGAGAATTTGTGTGTTCTGGTCCAGATGAGATGGTCACATCTAAGCAGCTGGGATGCTCTATGCACAGAGGCTGTGCAACAGCTCTCAAACTTTATTTGAAGTATATGTTTTTTTTAAAAAAAGTTTTTTAATCTAATTTTGAAGTCTGAGTTGTTGGGCAGTAGTGTTTTTTCTTGCCTACTATATCCATTTTGGTGAAGCAGTAGAAAAGTTTAGCCACTATCACAGTGTGGTGCCTCTGTTTTCAGCTCTTGGATCTGGTTACACCTTTAAATCAATAATGAACCCCCATTTCCACATTGTCAGAGTAACTACCCACATCTAGTGTTCAAATTGTAGCTTGGCCTTTGTAAATGCATTTGCTTCTTAACCTAATGCTCATTCAATTAAAGAAAATGAAGCAAATCCCAGCAGTCTTGATTGCAACTCTCTCTCTCTTGTTCCTGTGCTTTTTAAGAACATCCTGCCCCATTACTCCTGCTTCATCATAAACCACCCTACATGGGCAGGACATGTGGTGACAATTCTTTTGTGTGCCAGGCGCAGAAGTAATGTTGGTCTGTCAAAACGTGCCTTTTGATTTTGCTGTGCACAAGAGAAGTAGGTGTCAACAGCTTCTATTTCAGTTTCTCCTTGATAAGAATTTTGTATTGACTAGTTTGTCATCTCCTGTCCTGGACCTGTGGGTAGTGGAGGCTAATTCTGCCCTCCAGGCCTGTTTTGAGGTGGAAAAAGTGGCATGTTCCTAATGCTGATTCAACAAAACAGTGACACACAGCAGCACTACTCTACTTTATTGTCCAAAGAGCATCTGAAACGGAATAAATCTCGCAATCCTGGTAAAACCATGCCAAAACACTTTTCAGACTGGGTAAATATTAATAGCAGGCTGACATAAGTTTTTTGCAGGCTGTCATCCACCTTGGGCAAGAGGACCTGTGGGGGTATATGGCCAAAATCTGAGGCTCTTTCTCTCCTTAGGGGAAAAAGGGACTGAAGGTAACATCTCCAGGATTATGTTTAATATGGTCCCTATTTAAGCCACTGATCCAGGAGTGAAAGGTCTGTGTTCCCAGATCTTTTAGAAGAGTCACTCTTACAGGATGAGGTTGCCAAGTCTTCGAAGACTTTAATTATCATGCTGTAATTCCATCTGCAGCCTTAATAAAGATGATGTCTAGAGGGGTGATCTGCTTTCATTCTCCTTTTGCATACTGTGGGCTGATGCACAAATGTTTGCATTTTTGGCATTCTTGATTTTTAGGTTTTTCTCTTAAAACGAGAAGAGAGACTGTATGAAAGTCAAAGGCAGCACAGTCAATCGTCAATGCATTCAGAGTAAAATTTGTACAGCTGCCAAAATTAGGTTCAGATATTTTATTGGGTGATACAAAATAAATGTTTAATTCATAGTGCATAACACTTTAAATAAATATCACTTGGCCACCCTCTAATGAGGATATGCTTGACCATTGACACCTCGTATTCTGGATGTAGTTTCTCTGGCTAGTTTTTCTGGCAGACTGTACATTTTTAGAAAAGTAACATTCAAAATACAATTCATTCAATCTTGTCTAAAATGAGACTTCAGTTTGTAATATCACATTTGAAACCCTGCATTTAAATTGCTGCTTGAAGGCAGCCTTCAGGATTAAAACTTGCTTTTACAGAGCAATAAACTGCAATGTCACATACTAGATGGTAGCAACATATAGTTACTGTGTACTTTTAACTAAAGACCTTGATGTTTCTCCTCCATTTTCCTTCTTGAGAAATGTTTACTTATTTTCTGCATCCCATCCATGCTGGATCCACCTGCATGCTGGTTCACTAAAGGTTTACCCTGTGCTTAAGGAAGAGAGCAGTTATTTAATTTTTGAGCCTGACTGCCCAAAGGAAACATAAGTTTGTTTAATGATTATTCTTTCCCTCCACAAACAGAGACTAATACCCATCTCCCTGCTTTTTGTCTGATAACTGGATCCATTTCTTGGACTAACCAGCCAGAGAGTGAAGAGGAAGGGAAAGTAGCTGTGAATAATGGAGTGGCTGCAGGAGGGCTCCTGCCGCTTCTTGTAACAGGTGGGAGGGCAAAGAGAGCAGAAGGAAAATGTAACCACAGCCATTGCAAATACAAATTTCCTAGGTAAACAGAGATTTGTGCAGTGCAAATCTCATCCACTGAAGTGTGTTATTTGTTTCAGGTGTAGGGAGTCCCTTCTGTTACATCCACAGCTGCTGTTTCTGATTGTGTTTTTTACCTTTTCCTAAGAGTTAAACCTCTTTAATCTTGTGCAACCTGAGGCTTGCCTTCATATTTAAGCATGGTGACTTACTAAGACATTATCACATACTGTGCCCTCTCTGGGAAGAGAAGGGAAGAAATTAGAATTAAAGGAAGGAAGATAAGGGGGGAGGCAGTTCTTGACCATCAGCATGTGTGCTCAGTGGGGCTGTTGGCTCCTATAGTGCCTCTGACAGCTTTTCGTATTGGGTCCCCCAGTTTTGTGTCTGCAGCAGGACCTACACGATGCTGATAACTGGCTATTTCAGTTTTCCTAAGGAGGGCTTGGCAAGTGATCACACGCCTCTCCCAGCCATCTTCCTGGACTGCATTTACAAAGGGGCTGTAGCTCTTCCACGTAGTTCTTGGATGGAAAGTGTTGCCCATTCTGCCGAGGAAATCTCTCCAGAAGCTCGCTAGCACCACTCCCCCATCTTCAGGCACAGTTGTTTCTTCTGCTTGTGTCAATGCCAGGACTTAAACATCAGGGAAACCAGAATGTTTGCACTGTGAGCTAATCTACTCTTTAAAGACGTTAGATAATGTAATAAAATAGCTCAGCGGTGCATTGCAATTACCTTTCACATTTCGTCATGCTTCTAAAATTTTTGTCTTCTGAAACTAGAACTATATTTTTAGTACAGTGCAATCAAAAATGTCTGGCCAAGAACCTGATATAGTACCTAGGAAAATTAAAATATTCCTTTAAATGTCTTCCAGAGCTGTGGTTTCCTCTGAGTATTAAACTCCATTTGTTATGCCCTGATTACATACTTTGTTCTGGGTTATATATGGCTTAGATTTATAATTCCATATATATGGACAGTTTGATCTCCTCCTTTGTATTTTTAATAACATACTGCACAGCCTAGACTTTTATTTTAGCATGATGTAAGCATAATTATTTAGTGGGCAAGAGGATGAAGATTACATTCTTTTGTTTGCCACTGAGGCTTACAGATTTTTTATTTTTTTTTTTATTTCTTCATGGTTATGACCAAAAGATTCATGCTATTTAAACCCTAACTATTATGTCAGGGTAATGGTTTCCGTAACTTGCAAGTGAAGAAAGAAACCTAATATAGAGTCAGCTAACACACCAGTGGAGCAGATTTGACATCATTCAGCAATCATTCAGAATTGGTGCATCACTTACAACCTGCATCTTGGTGAGTTCACATAGTTCACTCTTTCTGGCATTTTGCAGCACTCAGGGCACAAATTATTAGCAGTAGTCCCAACTACTCTCATAAACTATAACCCCTTACTATCTTCTGTCTTTTCAAGTCTTCAGTATGTCTCTCTTCCTGTAAAGGAAATTTCCAGGCTGGCATTTATCACACATCTTCCTATTTAACATGGTATGTGTGTAGAACTGCTGTATGATCCCCCACAGCTCATAAAGCTCCAACTGTCACCTTGAGCAGGTCATCGGCTGTTGGTACCCATGCCTGCCTAGTTGCTCTCCAAAGGAACAAAAAGCAAAACCAGAGCAGAGCAGCTCAGGTAAATGTCCTTTCAAGAGAGCTCCCAGTCTCAGCACCGAGTGGGAGTTCTCTGGAGGATGAAGATGAGAAGGGTGTTTTGGATAGGGTTGGGTTTTGATGTGTGCTTTTTGATGTTGTGGGCTTGTTTTACTTTCCCAACACATTTTAGCCCTTTGACAAAGTGGAGAAGCTGACAGTTAATGAGTTGTAGGTGGTTTCTTTCCCATTCAAAATGGCAGGAGGGCTACACCCAGAAAAAAAACCCAACCTATGAGTTGCCCAGGAAGCTGGGCTTTCAGTGCCAGGAAGACTTACTTTGACCTACTTCTTGACTCACTGCAAATAACATGTTACATCTGCTAAGATGATGCTGTTACTCTGCTAGTGGGTCACAAAACCGGGACACTCATCCTTGCTGCCAAAGAGGACAGTGCTTTGCTTAATGGGAAAGCAGCAACAGGCAGGCACCAAGTGTGCTGGGTCTTAAGGGTTTGGGCCACATCAGTTCCAGCTGTAAAACCTTTTTCTTAAAAATACCCCAAGTGTGAAATCCCAGACCTCAAGAACAGGCAGTACTTTTGTTGAAAATCAACGTAAAGCAATGAGCAATACATGTTGTGTAATTCACATGTGTCCATCTCCTCACCCATCCTGAGTAAGGCAGCAAAGAAGTATCCTTTCTGAGTTGATGGATTTAGTGGAGTTTGTATGTGATTTCTTTTAACGTGCTTCAAATTAGTCATGGTGCTTTATTTTGTAGGCTTCATTAAGCTTGTGGTCTGACCATATTGTGATAGTCACTCCTAGCAGTTTACTGAATACTAGTTTTAATATCCGGATGTAGATTTCTTCAATATCCTGCAATGCATTTTTCAGTGCTTTTCTGGATAATGCTAATACTAAACAGTCTGTGATGCTCCAGGCCCCCAAGCTACATTTTAAGGTTAGCATAATGATTTCCATCTTTCATCTTTGCGCAACACAGACTGCTATGTTTTGGGGTTTTTTTAGGACATAAAGTACCCAAAAGGAACATCTTGCTTAAAAAGTACTATAAGATGACATAGTGGTGCTGCAAGCTTGCCTCCTCTGGTCTGCTGTTGTGTCATCTTCTTTCTATTCTCTTCCTCTCTCTCTGCCCATCCTTTGCTCCTCTCTTCTTTTAATCTGTGGGAAATATCATAACAGTGCACTGTTTCCATGGAGAACAAAACGCTCAGGAGATTATCTCTGTATTATTCTGGCTTAAAGACCTGTAGAAACAAATGTCATTCCAGAGGGGAAAATAAAAGTTCTCTTTTGACAGTTTGCTGAATAAAAAGATAGAACACAATAGATTGGGCTCGATTTGTCACCTGTGTTCCTGTGGCACTACTGAATTAGTTGTTAAAATTTCCGTGAAGGTAGAAAACAACTGTTTTGCAAGTCAAGAGGTCAAACTTCCCTCAGAGACAGAGGGTTGTTATTCACTGATGTGTATTGAAGCAGTTCTGGACCAGGTGTAGATTTGCCTTCTCCAAACAGAAAAAAGCCTTTGAACATATTACCGTTGCCTTTAAAATAAAAAAAAAAAAAAACCTATCTCCTCGGGCATTTGACAGGAGGCCAGACCTCAGAGGACAGCTGAAGCGAGACAGACAGGTTTCTAACATCTGTTTCGGGTGGGTGGATTGTATTTGACTTTGGCGTTCACATCAAGGCAAGGCAAAGGCAGCAGAGGCACAGCTTGATAAAAATCACGGTCTGGCACCCTGCATGCTGCCCCACTGGCTCTTTGATTTCAAAAAACCCAAATAGCGATGGGCAAAACAGCCATGAAATGAGGGGTTAGGATC
The DNA here is from genome assembly GCF_003259725.1 of Athene cunicularia. Taxonomy (NCBI): domain Eukaryota; kingdom Metazoa; phylum Chordata; class Aves; order Strigiformes; family Strigidae; genus Athene; species Athene cunicularia. The sequence continues at coordinate 10,956,196 of NW_020799112.1, forward strand.
CTGGGGTACACACATAGATCTTTCTGCAAGCTTTAGAGAAAAATACTGGTAATGCTGGATTTGGCATCCCAGATCCGGTCGTTGCTATAGAGTATGTCCTTGACAGATGCCCTTGAGCGAAGTGAGTACCTTCCTCCCACCCTGAGCTCTCTGGGTGCCTTCAGGCCCTGCCAGATGAGCTGTGTTGAACAGTACTGCTATTTTAAGATACAAATAGTGTGTCAGTGCCCACCTTGCTTTCTGACACAAAGTGCTGCCCCCAGGGCTGAGTCAGCAATGCTGCCAGCTGAGCCTGTTTGCAAAAACTTGCTCTCAGTAGTGGTTTTAAAGCTGGTTGTCGGCTGTGAGTTGGGAGTGCACCTATTTGCTCATTGGGTTCATGTCAGAGCCCTTATTAGCTCCAGCCTAAAACCGCACTGAACTTGGGAACAACCTGCAGTTCAGATGATACAAGTATATCTCAGAAGAGTACTAAGGAAAATGCAGCAGAAAGTAGTCCTGTGTGTCCCTCTGAAAGCCCCATTGAAGGGCTCTGGCTCCCTCGTGGATGTGCCTTGGTGGGACAGCAGAAGAACACAGTGCCCATCCATGCACCCTGCCCTCCTGGGCCGGTGGCCGCCTGCGTCTGAACCGCGGCGATTTATAACGCCCCAAGGAAAGGAGTACCCGTTTCAATGCAGCTTTAAGCTGTCAGGCTGTAAATTGTCTTGGTTCAGGAGCTACTTCAAAGCAGCCCTGCCTTCCTGCAGCAAGGAGAGGGCTTTTTGGCAAACCCAGTGTAAGTCATTTGCTATTCATGAGTCGAATCCCTGAAATGTCCTCGATCAGCAACTAAAAATGGGTCATAAGAAGACAAGGCATCGCTGTCCAGTGAACGAAGCTGCTAACTCCACCAGCCTTCTCCATCTGTTGGCTAAAGCTGCTTCTGCTTTCTCAGCAGTGGCTTTTCCTCCCTCCCTGCCCTTCTAAGTTGTGCGCAGCAGCATCAAGCACCCACAAGGTTTCCTGAAGCAATGGGACTTTGATCCAGAAGATCTCCATGTTTCCCTGTTCCATTTCCATTGCTTCTCTCTCCCAGATGAGTGAAAAGGGTTGATGGGGTGAGGGAAAGTCACTAATGAAAATGTTAAAATTCCTCTAAGCTACCCAGTCTCCAAATCTAGAAGGGCTGCAGTGTTCAAGGAAGAGGGAAACACCAGTTGGATGCAGTGGAGTCTTGCTGGCTGCCAGGAGGATGGCGGGACCACGCAGTGCAGGGAACAGACACCAATTTTGGAGCCGGGTCTGCTCTCCCAAAACTGCACCTGGGGCAGTTTAGTTGCAACCAGCAGAACAAAGTGTCCTCCAGGTTGGAAGCAGAGTAACAAAGAAAACCCTGCGAAGGGACCAAAACACTCTTCAAGTATGTGGGGCTAATGTTCAAAAGAGAGTTCTGTGTGTTTTGTGAATAGCAAATCCTTCACCAAGCTTGGGAATATTTGTGGTAGTGCCAAATCTATTTTTTTCCTATACATTTTTTAACGGTGGCTGTTGCATTTACATTCAGCATAACTGCATTTATCGGTATCCACAGTTCCTACCTTAATTTAGGGCATTACAAAAGCAGCAGTTGAATATTCTTCTTGTCAAAGCCAAATGATGGATCGTGTACATCAGCAAAGCTTAAACACACCCGCTCAGAGTTGAGCCCCTTGGTTTGACAGACTGTGTGTAATGCAAGAGGCACTTGGTTTCAGAGTGCTGCAGAGTAACACTGCTTGTTACTTTTCCAAACTGTGCCAGACAGCAAACTTCCAGAAAACCTCAGACCATATACAGTTAGCCAGCAACACTATGTGAAATCTTTAACCATATTTGAACGAACAGGCTAACTTGGACACGGCAAGGAGGGAAATGCCAGTCTGCCTGACAGCTCGTTTTAATAATGAGAAAGTTGTTCCACTGACAGAAGGACAATAAAAACTGTGGCTGCGTATAAAGATGTTGCCTTTCTTCTAGTTCAGAGCATACATGAAACAGCAGGAGAATGGGCTGGTCCTAAACCTGTGCATGTGCAGCTGTGCTTTTTCCCTTCTTTCACTGCTTTTCCCTTCTTTCGCCACTTTTTTCTTCTTTCACCACTTTTCTTTCCAGGGTGTTGAATCTGCACCTACCTTGCAAACCCTATCCAAATGAGACTCCATTTTGCATTAGTAAATAGCTACTTTCTCCTAAAATGTGCCATATTTTAAATATGTTACCCTTGTGCTTTAGCAAAGCAAGTAATGAAAATAGGTGACCTTTGTAGTTAGAGCTATTAGTGCACAATACAGGGCATAAAAGTAAAATTCTTGAGAGTTCATCAGCCAATGAATGGGCAGACTTCCCCTGTTGATCCCCCTGTTAATCAAGGAGCTGTATCTTTTATAACCAAACTACTGTGGATTGCATATGTTTTAGATGGCAGAACTCTCTGAGGCAGAGACCTTGTTGTCTGGTTTTGGCAGTGCCACGTCTATGCTGGACGGTGTGCATATGGTTTCCAGCGATGAGACAAAGGGCAGTTTTTGCTTTTAAACTCAACACAGAATAGTGGGCAGACATTAAGTCCTGCGTGGTAATGATATGAGTGCAAGAAAAACACTTTCGCAATCATGGCATCTTGCTGTGGAAATTCTGTGTGCAGCAGCAGCATTACAGCACGATGCTCTTTACCATCTCAGCCTTCTAAAGCTGCGTTATCCCAGGGCTGGGGCTCAGCTGTAGGATCCTCATGGGCTGACTGAAACATGTGGCTTCTCCACATAAAACAAGGGTTTGTGGCTTTATTTCCCTCCCCTCCTCTGAGCAATTATTAAACAATTCTTTTGGCAAAAAAAGAATGTGCACGCGTTTAAAACGCACACTTCAGAACAATACTGTGCAGCTTTAGTGAACCCTGGAAGCTGTCATCCTGCGCTGCTCCCCGTGTGAAACCAGCTGGTGATTGAGTCCAGGCCCTTGTAGATGGTCTTGAAACCAGCTCCAGAAATGGTGGCTCTGGCTGAAAAAACAGATTGAAAATGAAGAACTGATCTGAGCTCACAAGCTGGTGAAAGAGGAGCAGTGAAACCATCCCTCTGTGTCACAAATGTTATATCGCCTGTATTGGGCACCAGTTCTGTGGGAGTTTGTAAGGAACTCCATAGCTTGTTCTTATTTTCCACCAACAGGAATAAAAGGAGATGATCTTTTAAATCCAGCTTAATTTTAGGAGAAGCAGCCAGATGATCGTGGACTGAGTTCCTACTCTGTTGCTGAGTGCCTTGGAGGGGCATCCTGCTGACACTGGTCCCGGGCAGGAAAGCCAGCACTGCCTCGTGCTGCCGGCTCCCCTCCCGTTTGGAGCAGGCCAGCCTTCAGCAGCTGCCAACAAAGGCAGGCAGCCTTGCTGCAGAAACAGAGGGAGATCATGCTCCTCACTGAGAGGCTTTCTGCTTGTAATCGCAGGTCCTGGTGCCTGGTGCTTAGCCACAGTGGCTCTTCCTAAGCTTGATGAGGTGGAGGGGTAGTGGGGACACCTGGGAGGGACAGTGGCCTTCAAACTGTGCTGAACTATTAACAGGGCTGGCTGGCAGACTGGGGGGACTTCTCATCTGAAAGAAGTCAGCTGAATTCCCATGACGGTCCTCATCACCTGCAAGCTCAGAGCTGCTGCATGCCCTTTTTGCTAAAGGGCTGTGGGTATTAAATCACTTGAAGTATTGGGTATCCTCATTGTGACCCTGCAAAAAGCAGTTAGTGGGCACCATGTTGGAGCACTCATTAAAATCCAAGCCTGGAGGAGAGATGGCTGTGCCATCTGGTTAACACAACAGCGATTCCGCCATCACCTTTGTGCTGTTGCAAACCAAGGCGACACTTGTGAGACGGGAGCAGAGCCGAGCATCAGCCAGTATGTCCACATGGATCCTACAAGGCCACATGGATGGAATGGTCCCACTCTGGAGGTTCATTTAAATGTTGGTTTGCTCTGTGTTTCAGACATCCCTGCCAGCATGAGGTGGAGTGCAGCTGCCACCTCCTAGGGACAGGTCACCACCAGTTTGGAAAGGGCTAAGGTTTCAAGAGTGTGTCCTGAACAATGTCCCTTGTTCCAGCTGCTCGCCTGGCAGAGGTGCAGCGCAGCAACACCCAGGAGAAACGGCTGTTGTGGCAGCTGGGAGGAGGGCTCGCTAGCAGATCAGAAATCTAATATATTCCCAGTTTTCTGTCAGTTTTCATTAGCCAATACGGATGCTGCTGGCAGAGAAGTGGTTTTACCATCGGTTATTAGGAAAGCATAAAGCAAACGGGTTTCTAAATGCAGTTATGAAAGATGCTCTGTCACGTTGAGGCTGTTACTGGCACTGCAGGTTCGAAGGGCTGCAGCTCTGACACAAGCAGTTCAGCAGTTGGCCTTGTCTTGGGGATTTTATTCAACATTTCCAGCTCCCCTCTCACCCCTTTCCAAAAGATATATTCCTGCCATGAGGGATCAGAAACAGCAAGCGTGGCCTGTTGCCATAAAGAAGGGAGCTATGTCCCTCATCTGAAACAGTGCTCCTGAAGCTGGAAGTGCCAAAAGTCTTGAAAATGAATCTGTTTTTTAAATAGACCCCCACCTTGTTTACACCCAGGGAAGAACTGCAGCAGTAGCTATTGTGAGGCCAAATCTTTGCCTAATTAAATTCACAGTAATCTCCTGTTAAGGCTCAGAGAGATTTAGAGCTTTGTGCCGATGTGACTGCTTCAGTACTGTCCTTCAGCCCAGAGCTGTGACTGTGACATTGTCTCCATGTAGAGCACCGAGTACCTACTTAGGGGTGGGGTTTCCTGAAACACCTTGCATGAAAAGAAAGCTGTGCTGGTGATGTGGGCAAGGCTGATGAGGCTGGAGATCCACTGGGGCCCATCCTTCCCCCAGGGTTCATGCAGAATCCCGTGTTGGCAGAGACCTGGTCTGGTGTGTGTTAGAAGATTGCTGCTGTCCCCAGCCAGTCTGGCAGAGAGGCTACACTACTTCATCTTTATTTCTGGTGTTGGACTGATGTTGAGATGATTCGTGGATGCCTAGGCTGCAGCTAAAGTTTCTCCAAGCAGAGGGTTTTTTCTCCATCCCCCTGTAAGCAGCAGCTTGTGGTGGTAGCTTTGCCAAGTGTTTTGGGACCAAAAAGGCTCATCATCCATCATGGCTCACAGCTCCTACAAAGCCACTGGATATGGAAAGTAGCTCCCCAGTAGGAATCTTTGAATTCCATGGACATAAGTATTTCTAAATGATTACATTACTGCCTCTTGAAAACACATGGTGGAAAATCACGCAGCAGCCCAGAAGAGGTCTTGTCTTCTCTAGTCTCTGCTCAGAGGAGACTGCATCCCTCTAACTCCGTTTTCAGCATCCAAAAAACTATTTTCCAGGGTGTCAGAAACTTTCTGCTCATCATCTCTAAGAAACTACCCTCCAAGGGTCATGTGCTGCTCCTCTGAAATCTTAACACTTTGCATGAGAAAGAGCAGACACAGACTTCCAAGGCTGTGGCTCTTTTTTTCATGGGCCTGTTGAAATTTGTAATGAAAACCAAGTTTTTCTTGTACTCTGCCTGTACTGCAAAGTCTAAAAGTGTGGAGTTGACAACAAGGAAAAGAAGTCCCAAGACGCAGTATGTTCGGTGGGCAAGTAATTTGGCATCATCCCTGTGTCTGGCCTTTAAATGTGTAAATCAGCAGCGAGTTACTGTATTCCTGGGTTTGTTTGGATCTAGGACAGCGGCAGTCCCTCTCTGCTGGAGAGGGAGAGCTGAATCATTTGCTCCATGGGTCAGAGCCTTAGCTAGAGCAAGGGAGAGCCATGTGCAGAACAGCACTTCGCACTAAAACTCGTAATTTGGAAATTTTGCTAGATACAAATTTTGAGCACACATTCTCAAGCAATAGCAAAGATAATTAGTCATTAGCCCCTATGATGTTCTGCTTCTTTAATAGCCATAGTGTAGAACTTTTGTTAATATTTAGTGGTGTTTTATTTGGTTTTGCTTCTGTTAGATCAGAACCTTTGGAAGAAACCCCTGCAATTGCATCCAGCTCTCCTAAGGTTTGCACAGTTAAATTGAAATGTCCTAAAATGGCACATTCTGTTTTATCTGGTTACTCCTAAGTTACAAAATGCTTTCAGGTTATATTCTGGTTTACACTTAAAAAATATAAATCTGTGTCTCTAGAGAAGCAGTTCCAGGCTTTATGGAGTGCACGGGGGCACCTGTGTAGTTTATGTGTCAGATATACCCAAGGGCGAAGGATGTTTTACTATATGGGCAATTATCTTCCTTTGAGAGTGTTATGTGACTGCACTAGTCTTTCTTTTTACACACCAGATCTGATTCAACTTGTCCCCCTTATCCAAAATAGGGGAGACCTGAAGAAGGAATCCTTGCTTCATGACTAAGAGGAGCCCAGGATCCTGTATCCTCGTTTAAACCAGGAGAGTAAAGCTCCATTTAATGCAGGGACAGGAGGAGGGATGTTCTCCTCTGCTTCGTAGCTAGAAGATCTCCATTCCCAAGTGATGTGGATTGCTCCCACATGCAGGTTTTGGGTAATGAGATCGTCAAGCTCAAGGTCAGAGGCGAAGTACAACCATGCCAGTTTTGAAGAGATATTCATTTTTGTGGGTTTTCTTCTTCCTGTTGCCAAGCTGGGAATACTTTAAAGGCTACTTGGTTTGAGAAACTGTAAATGAATAAGTAATTTTTAAGCTCTTCTACTTGCTTAAACAAGAGAGGATTGGGGAGAAGGACAGTTGTTTAATTAAACAGCTACTTGGTATTGTTAATAAAAGATTGAACTCCAACAGTAACTCTCCTAATTCACATTCCTTGGGAATTCAGTGACCTTGAGTTTGCTGTGCTTGAAACTTGCCTTAGATACTTGGCTTGCTTTCTCGAATACTTTGGAGAGGAGAGCGGTGCAGAAGACGCTGCGAGGCTCTTGAGTGAGACAGACGCTGTTTCGCTTAGTATCATATAAGAAGAGGCAATTGTGTTGTACAAAATAAACATCTTGTTCCAGAGCATGCCTGGAGTTATTGCACTCAGAGGTCGCAGTATATCACAGCTGGATCTGCCTCTGCTTCTCTAGCAATCTACTATGGAAATTTTGAGTACTGGGTTCAGAATGTCCAGCTGATTTTCTTGCCCCTCTTTAATTTTTGAAACAAAGCAAATGCGAATCAGTGGCACATGATGAAATTTGTGTGAGAAGTAACTCGTCTGAGGAATCACATCATTTAATCATGCCCCAGAGCTCAGGGCTTCACTTGCCAGCTGAGAGGGAAGTCTGATCTCCTAGTGCCGAGTGGTGTTTCCTGCATCCTTTCCTGTAGTGGCAGCTGGGGAGGTTACAGGGATGAACAAGTGGCCAAGTTCACTGGAAATGAGTGTTTATGCATGACTTCCCAGTGTTTGTCTCTACCATAATAACTCTGCCCAGGAGTGACTTCAGTCATGTCAGTGGTTAGCTGTGGGATCTCACATAAAGCATCGGGATTTAAAACAGAAATATCATGTTAATAAGAACCCTGAACACACAGAGATGTATCCAGGGGGGGTCACTGCAGTCTCTCTTTCCACCATAGGCCAGTCAGCAGTAAATGAAGACCCACTGCTGCTTTCCATTGTGTCTACGTGCAAAATATTTTATCAATTTAGCTATATTGGCGATTTTAAAAACCAGAAAACTAGTGATCTGTTTTGGTTAATCAATCCAAAGTGGCAAAGCGGTGTTAGTGCAGCTACAATTATTTCATGCAGTTACTTGGGATATGGGTGCAAAACATCTTTCATTTCACTTCAGCCAACCAAGAGGAACTTGCCCCTTGCACCACTGCGGCTGCACCTCTGGAAGGAGGAGCAAGGGGGAGATGGGGACGAGCACCCTGCGTAGTTTTGGCAGCAGAGCTGTGGAGCAGGGTAACGGCTGTCCCGGCGCCTGCGTTACTCCCGAAGGAGAACAGCTCTGTACCAGCTGCGGAGAGAGACCTGCATGCTCATCTCCCCCCAGCTGAGCTGCTCATATGCTAGGTGACATTAGCCATCTTTAGAGCTTTTAATTAGTTTGGCTTTGTATTTAAAGCACATCTTGGGCATTCTGAGACCTGCCGTACAACATGTCCTGTCCATGATTGCGTTTCATGAGACTTGTGGGGCTGCGCTTTCTGGGCTATGGTAGTACAATCTGGAGCTGTGAGAGAAAGCCCTTAGGGGCTAATCTGTGGCTGCGGGCCAGTTTCTGCATAAACTGGTCTTATTTTTAAAGTCCATTTTCTCCAGTACACTTTTTTTGGCCTGCAAAAGACTTCTTCATTTAAAATGAAGAACATAACACTCTCTCCTTTCAGTTGGTCTTTTGGACATGAGCCAGTAGTGCCCACAACAGCTGTACCACAGTTTAAACATTCAGTCTCTAATGGTTTGGGGAACATTAGGGTTTTTAAGGCTTCAACAGGTCTAGAGTAAATAGTGGTCAATAAAGAGTAGCTCTTCTTTGTATCCCTACTCTCTCAGTGCTCTGCACTAGAATAAAGCATGCTTAGAATATAATCAGTGCAGAATTAATATCCATGAAAGGTTCTTTTTTTGAAAAGAATCATAGAGAAACCTGTTTCACTAAAAGAAGAGTTTGCAAGAGTTCAACTCACAACAGTCTGGTAACAGGCCTGGGGAAGTTTGCACGTAATGTCTGTTAGAGACGTGCACGTTCTAGGCTCGTGTCACTCCCCACACGTGTGTTTAATGGCTGCTACGTGGGAGGAACAAATAAATTACGGGTATTACTTTCTGTGTCGTCTTCTCCCACCCACCTATTAATGATGTACACAAGAGGTAATTACGATTTTTTGTCTTCCTTATGGCTTTCTGGTATTGCGTGGAGTCAAAAACCTGTGTGTGCTAATAGGTAATATTGAGCATAATGTTTTGGACTCCGGTGAGGTAGAAACTACGTTAGCAGTGATGGGCGAGTCGGGCATTGCCCTTGTTTGAGATTGAACCCAGTGCAGAGGACTAGCACTGCCGTAATGATTTAAGCAAATTAATGTTGGTGGAGCTGTCAAACTGTTTGGAGGGAACTGCTCATCTCTTTCAAATTCTGTAGATGGGGATGAGAAAATGCAGTCCACATGGGGCTCCTTATTGTGAAGGGAAGCCCACGAGCATCACAGCACTTGTGCAGCATTGGGTCAGTGTCTGCAGGTGCCTTGGCCCAGGAGGGGTTAAATTGCTCTGTTGGCTGCTGGCCACTTGGGCTTTATTTGCAGCACTTTCATGCCATTGTGCAAAAATGTTTGTAAGTCATTATACTCTCTGCAAGGAATTGATTAACACCTTCCCGTACCCTTGGGTGTGTTTCTTACCGGTGTGGGTGTACACTGGGTCCAGGCCGGGGTTCGGGGCTGCAGGATGCTGACACGTCCCCTGCCTGCTGCCACTTGCTGAGTGCGAGGAGACAAGAGGGACGCTGGAGTAGGAGAGGGGGAGACTTTATAGGAAAAACAATGACAGTGCCAGCCTTGCAAGGCATTCTTCTGAAAAAACAGGGTTATATAAAAGCCTGGCTACTGTGGTGCTTCTCATTAGTTGCACTGCAGGGTTGGCTGGAGTGCAGGGTTTGTTACAGTTGTCACCTTTTTGGCTGGAGCAAGGTGGCCATTAATACATGTTTCAGTTGTAAATTGCTTTGCTTTGAAGCACCAGTAAAGTCTTGCTGAGGTATGTTTTATCTTCAGTTTAGTTTTTGAAGATAGCTAGTTTGTGGAAGAGGCAAACAGTAGTACTAAAAGTTCAGTAGTTAACCAGCCTAGCTAAGAGGTTACCCCTGCATGGCAAGCCAGAGCTTTAAAATACACTTGTTAATTTTATTTGGGGCCGTTTGCTAGGAGTTCATATCTTTACTTCCACTGGGAAGTTTCATAACATTTTCCTACCCATCAGTATTCTATTAAAACTTTGTTGTGTAATCTAAAAGCTTTTCTGCTTCTCATGGTTTCCTCCTGCAGCTAATTCAGAATGCCCTAGATGGCAATTTTGGAATAAATGCATTCAGGCTGTATGGTCTTGATTTTGTTTTCTTATAAATTCAAAATGAGATTTGAAGTTAAGTCCTATTGTCAATTTTCCTTTAAATAATAGTTGCTGAATGACATGATTTTTTTTACCTAATGTCACAATACTCCTGGGAAAGCCTGTGCCTATAGTTGTACTGTAGCTAAAATGCCAGTGAATTCTGCTACCATACACATTTAATACTTCTCATCCTAGATAGAGAGAGAGAGTTGGAGAGGATAAACCAGTGGAGTCAGTAAAAATATATGTGTGGGTCCTGCAGTGTTGAGCTGGTCTTGTTCTTGCTGTGTGAGCTCTCAACTGTAATAAATTGTACTTACAGGACTGACCATAAGTGGGTAGGATTTGAGGTCTCCTGGAGCCCTTAACAGAAGCAGCGAGGTTCAAAGTGGACAAAAAAGAAAGTGTTATTAGTAGAGGAAACAAAATAGGGGTACAAATGAAGAACAGTCTTCGGGTGAGTGGAAAAACATGCTTCTCAGGAAAACATGAAATTCATTCAGTCTGGGTAACTCTGAGCTGAACATAGGATTAGACCAACTAACCTCTGCCTGTAGCACTCTTTTAAATCTTGCATGACTTCTAAAGGGATATACATCTTGACAGGCAGTTCGTCTGTGGCTTGCCAAGAGGCCATCGCCAAGATGTTCTCCTTTGGCTGCGTTGCAGTACGGGATCTATCTAATAAGAGGCAGGCTCTGGCCTGAATTGCTCACAGATGGCATGAAAGCAGCAGGAGTCACTTGGGGGGGAGTGGGCAAGAAAGTGAACTTGAGCAGGAGAGGAGAAGGGGTGGCGGATTGAAAAAACCCCATTGAACCCATGAAAAAAATGGCCTTTCTTTCTCAGTCCGGCTGAAATTCCTCCCTCCCTCCTTTGAAATGAATTACGTTTGTTCAGATTAAAATCCGTGTGAGCCGCTTCAAATAAACGCAGCTTGCTCCTGTGCTGACCACAGCGATACGCTGAATTTCGGGTTTCAGTGTGTGCACATCTGGTTTGTTAAGATAGCGGCAATTAAATCCAGGTGTAAGTTTATCCCTTAGATTCAGTGTCTGTCCACAGTAATGGGAAAAATGCAACTGCAGGCCTAATAAAACAGGACTTCGGCTGGGTCTGAGCAGCTGGTAGAAGCATCACTTGCACTGTCTGTTAAAGGGAGGCTTTCTGTGCCTGTGATTTTCCTTTTAGTGCTCTGTTTAATTGCCATCATATTTGAGTCATTCTCAGTTCTGTTCATCTTTTGGATTTTAGCTCTCTGCTAATCTTTATGGCCCTTTTTATGTGTGCTTTATTGACTATATTACCTATAGCAAATTCTGCTGCCAGTAACATAGATTGGATCCTGTTTGGAATGAAGCTGTCCTGTCAGCTCCTCTGGCAGGTTGATGGCATCTGTGTTGTGACACAGAAAGAGCCCGTGATCTTTTTAGGTGTCCGTTGTCTAGGCTGGTATATAACTTTAGCCTTGAGGTGTTTTTTTTTTCTCTCTCGGGTTAGGTTTTTTTTCAGTTTATTTTCCATGTATCATCCTGGTTTGCACATGCCTTGCATTATATCAGCTACTGCCTGAGCTACTGGAAACTGTAAAGCTGGTTTGTCTGCTTTTCTTAGGCTGTGGCTTTCCATCAGGCTCGTGAATCTAATCTCAGCTCGCTATCTTCTTGTTTTGAAATATCATTTTCACTTTAAGGATGCTTTTATTCTAGTGTACATATGCATCCTGCATTACCTGCTTTCTGCAACCGCTGCTAGGAATCTCAGGCGCATTTTACTTTCTTTTGACATTTTAAAAGGACAGGGGAACCGTAGCTTTGCATTGCAGCACTTGAAATAATGTATTTGGCAACCTGACTAAAACATTCAGCAAGCTGGATTTTTAATGCCTAAACAGCATTTGGGTGTAACGGAAAAGGTGTCGTCACACTTGCTTACTATGTACATGGCATCCTTTTTTATTGTTCTTTTATTATTCTTGTTAAAGCCCTTGGGAAGCAGATGAATAGTAAGAGTTTTGTAGCAAACACTTCATTTTGTTTTTTCCTGGTGATGCTATGTTGTTGTGAAAAAATGAGCTTACAATCTACTTACTGCTCAGTTGTTTGGCCGACGGTGATATCTCTAGAATGGGCTGTAGTAATCCCAAATCCACGGTCGATGTTTCTTTCACCAGTTTACAATGAATAATCCTCTTAATTTCCTTGAATAGCAGCTGGTATTGCTACAACCTGTGCCTAAAACCAAGAACAGTTTATTCAGAAAGCTGCCTGGCCCTGCGAGCGAGGAGTTTTCTCCCTGCGGGAGGTTGCGTGGGCTAACTTTCACAAGGACAGCACTGCCAAGACGCTAACTTCTCCTTTCTCTCTTCTAGATGCAGCAGCTGTTTTATGAAAATTATGAACAGAACAAAAAAGGTTATATCCGAGACCTGAGGAACAGCAAAATACACAGAGCCATAACACTGCACCCCAATAAGAACCCCCCGTACCAGTACAGACTTCACAGCTACATGTTGAGCCGCAAGATAGCAGAGCTGCGCCACCGGACTGTACAGCTGCACCGGGAAATCGTCCTGATGAGCAAATACAGCAATACAGAAATCCACAAAGATGACCTGCAGCTGGGGATGCCACCCTCCTTCATGCGATTCCAGCCCCGCCACAGGGAGGAAATCTTGGAGTGGGAGTTTCTTACAGGAAAGTATTTGTATTCGGGTGCTGACGGGCAGCCCCCTCGGAGAGGAATGGACTCTTCTCAGCGTGAAGCGTTGGATGACATTGTTATGCAGGTCATGGAAATGATCAACGCCAACGCTAAGACCCGGGGGAGGATCATTGATTTCAAGGAAATACAGTATGGCTATCGCAGAGTAAATCCCATGTATGGAGCAGAGTATGTTCTTGACTTGTTGCTTCTCTACAAAAAGCATAAGGGGAAGAAGATGACCGTCCCCGTCAGGAGGCACGCGTACTTGCAGCAGACGTTCAGCAAGATCCAGTTCATGGAGCACGAAGAGATGGACGCCAAAGAGCTGGCCAGCAAAATTAATCAGGATTCTGGATCCTTGTCTTTCCTCTCCAACTCGCTGAAGATGTTTGTTCCCTTCCAGCTCAGCCGATCAAAAGTCGAGAGGAAAGAACTCAAAGACAAGAAGATCAACATCCTGATTCCTCTCTCTGGACGTTTTGACATGTTTGCAAGGTTCATGGGGAATTTTGAAAAGACATGCCTCATTCCAAACCAGAACGTCAAGCTGGTTGTCCTGCTTTTCAATTCCAACTCCAACCCTGACAAAGCGAAGCAGATTGAGCTGATGAGAGATTACCGCTCCAAATACCCCAAGGCTGACATGCAGGTTTTACCGGTGTCAGGGGAGTTCTCGAGGGCACTGGCTCTGGAAGTCGGATCTTCTCAGTTCCGGAACGAGTCTTTACTTTTCTTCTGTGATGTTGACTTAGTGTTTACCACAGAATTTCTCCAGCGGTGTAGAGCCAATACAGTTTTGGGTCAACAAGTATACTTTCCCATCATTTTTAGCCAGTATGATCCAAAGATTGTTTACAGTGGAAAAGTTCCTAGTGACAATCATTTTGCCTTCACCCAGAAAACAGGTTTCTGGAGGAACTATGGCTTTGGTATTACCTGTATTTACAAAGGTGATCTTCTTCGTGCAGGTGGCTTTGATGTCTCCATCCAAGGTTGGGGCCTAGAAGACGTAGACCTGTTTAACAAAGTCATTCAAGCTGGCTTAAAAACTTTCCGAAGCCAAGAAATTGGAGTAGTTCATGTGCATCACCCTGTTTTTTGTGACCCTAATCTTGATCCAAAACAATATAAAATGTGCTTGGGGTCCAAAGCATCAACTTATGGGTCCACGCAACAGCTGGCTGAAATATGGTTTGAAAAAAATGACCCAAATTTTGGGAAAAGCAGCAATACTAATGGCTCAGTGAGGACAGCCTAATGTCCAGCTATGCTGGAAAAGACTTTTTTTTTAATTATCTAATTTATTTTTGGGAAAATGTTTTTTGATAATTCACTTTTAAAAGACCACACAGGATATATTTTAGAAATCATCGTTGTTTTCTTACAAAGCACTCGTTTTGAGAAGAACAAGGCCGTTGTTTTTTTTTTTGTTGTTGTGTTTTTGGTTTTGAACAGAACTGTGATCAATATTTGCCTTCAAACAAAAAAATTGTTTAAGAGTTATCTGACTGATCAGCGGAAATCTGACTTGAATTAGAATTTCCTTATGAACAAAAGATTGTTTCTTACCTTTTCCATTGCTGTCTTCATTGCTGGGATTCTGTAAATTGGGACCTGAGCGTGCAAGCCAAGTGACAAAACGGTGTATCTAAATGTTTTGTTGTGATGGCTACAGTGCAAAGATTCCGCTTCTTTTGTTAAGGATAGCCATTATTTTTTAAATTGCGTTAGAACAAAACAAATCAGTGTGACGATGATAAGGGTATTAATCACAGATTTTTTTTTTCCAAATGGCTGATTATTTCAGTTTAAAAATACACTTCCACTTATTATGGCCAGACGACTTCAAGGGAGGGAAGAAAGTAAGCACAACCTGCTATCCCATTAGTCCTTGTAGAAATTTTTGTCTTATATATTTGGTCCATATATGGACGTAATGTTTTAAGAATCCGTGGTGGGTTCTGTGTATTATCCTCAACCGCTGTCCTGTCTAGAGCTGAGACGATGTGATCAAGAAATGCCGAAGCGTAATAAGGGAGGGGAAGAGGATGGGAATGCGAATCTTGCAGCAAAGCGACAGTACATAACGAACAATTAGAGATCCCTAACGAGAACTTTTAAAAATCTTCTATACTGAGTGTACTGCACCTGATTGCATTGATATTGTTCAGTCGGTTATGTGATGTTAATGGGAACAATTATTACATTTGATTACTAGTTTTGTTTTGGGATTATTTTTTTCTGTATCTGATAGACTGTTAATTTATTTAATATCCATTGTTTTAGGTTCTTGACCTTTCCTTGAATATCTGTTAGTCATTTTAATATTTTATATATATATATATGTGTGTGTAAATATATATATATATATTAGGAATGTATTGCATCTTCTCACTGATAAGGTAGTGTACATCATACTTGCAGTAAATGATCTCCAAAGATTACTTTCTAAAATATTTTTTCATGAATCTTTTTTCCCAAATTTCTTTTGACATTTTTGGAATGACATCAGTAAGCTTAGGAATTTTTTTGGTATTGTAAGAGGAACTGGGGATGGGGAGGCCGAATACAAGGAAAGTGTGATCCCTGTGAATTAACACCTAGCAAGGTAAGAGAAAAATACACAAAATAAAGTGCCTTAAAGCCAGAAAGGGAGCCCTTTACACTGAGACTTAGACAGTGAATGGACATTGTCATTGGAGCAGATGATCTATTGGGACCTACCTACCTGTAAATATCTTGCTCAGCAGAAACAAAAAATAAAAACCAGCGAACAATATATTTTTCTATTGTATCCTCCAGCACCATTTCTTCTCATTGCTCTCAGTTCCACTTTGCCTACTCTTTGGGAGGTGAAGACTAGTGAAGGAACAGAAAAAATTGATGCATAGGTTGTTGCCATGTTTGAAGGGATCTTATGGAGTAATTGCTATTCCAGTAGAAGAAATAACCATTGTTTACATGTGTATGGAATATGAACTGCAACTAGTGTAGAGTCGATGTCTTATATAATGTTCATCGTTTTTTGGTGACAGTCCCAAGGATGTAGGTACTTGGATGGATTCAGTGCATGGAAAATATCTCTCTCTTTTTTTTTTTTTTTTTTTTTTTTAAGACTTGCTTCTAAGATGCAATAAAGATTTTTTATTTGCAATCGGAGCTTCTCATGTCGTCTGCCTCAGTCCATATCTCTTCAAACAGCGTAAGCACAGCCGCGAAGGTAAAGCGGTTTGGGGAAGTCCAGGTGAAAGGATCTCCCTCTTACAAAGGGTTTTGACCTCTGTTTTGTGTTTTGGCCTGGAATAAACTTAATGCCACATACCTTGGCTCCAGGGAAAGGGAAAACAAACCCGTTCATCAGACTCTGGTGCACTCTCCTGCCGCTGCCTGCACTGATGAGCTGTGTGACTCCCTGGGGCAGCTGGTCGTCTCTAACAGAGGTTTTTAAGTTTTTCCTCGTGAAAAGATTAAAAGTGTTTTTGCTGTCTGAAAGCATCCATAACTATACATTTTAAATGCATATGATGACAAGGCTGAATAATTTAGTAATGTTTTGTGTATTCAAAACCACAGTAAAAATAATTATTAAATGTGTTGAGCGCTTATTTTTAATAGCTCTGCCAGTCTTATCACAGTCGATTAATATTGGTGTGAGGGTTTTTTATGTAAAAATTAAGTCTCAAAGAATCTTAGGGATTACTGAATTATTTCTTCACACAAGGAAAAGAAAAAAAGTAAAAACAACTAGTATTTGTGGCTGCAGAAAAGAGCTTGAAGAATATGAACCCTAGAGCACTGTACCAAAAGACAGGGGGAAAAGCCCTGTACTTATACTGTATTTATTAACATGATTATGTAGGACTTTTTTTAGCCCATAACAGCCGGTAAAAACAGAATGCATGTAAATGGAAAAAGCCATTTAATGAAAAGCACCCATCTGGTATTGGGTTTTTTTGTCTCTGTTGCCGCAGTTCTGATTCAGTTACCAAATCTGTCCAACAGCATTAAAAGCAGGTTTTACACCAGGCTTGCAGGCAACTCCTGAGGCCCCACATCTTAATTGACCACATATTTTATGGACTCACAGCTTAAAAGTAATCCATTTTAAAGCTAAATTTCAAAATATAACTGTCTATGATAAATTCTAACCTTATAAAACCCATTTTATGCTAAAATAAGTGGTATGTGCTGCCCAGGTTGTAAGGAGCTTGACCAGGTGGAAGTCATTGGCTGGCAAGTGCTAGCCCAGCCTCTGACAAAAATCCCTTTTGGGGCTGGAACGTTTCATTTGCAGTTTACTCCGGTTGTTTGTTTCGAAGAGAAGTTTGCTTCATGCCGAGAAGTCAGTTGGTGTTGGAGAACCCAGGAGGGTTTTCCTCCAATCCATTAAGAAAAAACAAGGTATGAGAAAACGAGATGGTGTCAGCCTGAAATTGAAGAACATGGTGACCAAGAGGCATTCGCTGAGGTTTGCTTTATATTGAGATGCTTCTCTTCTGCATTAAAACAATTTAAAATGTGAGACATTTCTTTTCCCTCATTCTTCTAGTGTATGCAGTCTGTGTCAGATGCCGTGCTGTGGGCACACTCACAGCAATGCAACTCCCACCCAAGCAGAGCTTTGCAGCCCTTCAACACCTTTTCTGGACACCCATGGGTGCCATTTCCATCTTCCTGGGGCTCACGGTGAGAGACGTGGGGTCCTCGCCCACATTGGCTGCACTCGCCCTGGCCCGTGGCTCGCAGTTGGCAGGTTGGTGGCTCTGGAGGGCTTTGGGGGCCCGCTGTGGCAGCTGAGCTGTGGCAGGGGCCATGTCCCACCAGTGACTGCTGAGGGACCGTGTTCTGAAGCACAGATGGGGTGACCCATGGCCATCCTCACTCACCCTTCAGGTATCTTTGCTCCCTGGCCCTGCGTTGCTTGTCGAGGGCTTGGTGTCCCCACGCCAGAGCTCCCTGGGGTCTGACAGCAGCTCAGCTTTGGGTGGGTGATCACCCACAGATGGTGGAGCTGGTGGCCAGGAGGGGCTGAGGTGAACATCGTGGGGGTCCTGCAAAGGCGCCTAAAGCCAACCTTGGCCCTTCCTCCTGGTAGGGATGTTTGTGGGGTAGATTGGAGAGCCTGGCTGTCCCGTGGGCTGTCGGAGAAACAGCCAGAATCACTGTGAGCCTCAAGCCGGTGTGTCGAGACCACGCTTGGCTCTTCGTTCATGAACGTTCATCAGTTGCTGGAGTTAAACGCCATGTGAAACTTCAGGGGGGGGCACCAGGGGATTTATTACCACTGCTTTCTAAAAGCACTTCCCTCCCAGCAGCTCATTTCTTTGCTCAAGGATCAGTGATGGCAAAAAGAAGCAACGGAGACGGAAAGCGTGGGTCCGGGAAAGGCAGCGCTGTACTTTCAGTGACAGTCGTGCTTGATGCGGCTATTTACAGGTTAAATATTTATATGTAACTTTGCAGAGTCACAGTCCATGGAAGGATTTCAAGTTTTGGTCCTTTAGGCACAGTGGGGTTTTATTGCCCTGAAAAATCAGTGACCAGCTCCAGCCTCCGCGCAGCTTCCCTGGACCTGGCTGTACGGTTCCTTTCAGCAAAATCAGCAAGAAAGTCCTGCTGACCCCAAATCTGCTTAGTCTGAGTTTTTGTTGAAGCTCTAACTTTACATTGCAAATTATTAGCCTAAGTTGTTTCGCATGAATACTTGCTAAAAATACTCTGCTTCCACTGCCAGCCTCACTCAAGAGCTTTTTGGAAAGAAAATCTTTCAGAGGAATTAAAAATGGAGCAGGTTAGCGCCTTGCCTGGGGCGGATGCTTCCAGGTTCCCCCGGGTTGTTCCTCCTCTGCTCTGGGATGTGGTGATGTCTGGGCTGGTGGGACGCTGCCCACCTTAGGACCTATTTTAAACAAATGCTTTTGTACCCAGGTCTGCATGCTCTCAGTGTGAGTTACTGCGCTGACTGGAGCAGATTCAGGGTTTTTTTGGTCCCAGTTGGAGCTCCATGGAGCATGGGCAGCCTTGGAGACATCCGAGACTCCCCAGCCAAGGCATGTTGAGCTGCAGTGCAGCCGCATCCCAGGAGGTTTCCTTCCCCCACTCTTTTACTGGATTTCACCTGGCTGCGGTTGCCAGAAGCGCTTTTATTCCTCACGTCCAAACTGCTGCTGACGCTTTCCCAGGTGCAAGAAACCCGTCTGCATCCTTTCCAAGCTCCAAAACCCATCTCCCGGCTCTCCTCCAGCCCAGGGATCTCTACCACCTTTTAAATCACATTTATGAGCAGGGTGAAAAAAATTGAATTAACATCAAAAAAATAACAGACTGAATACTGGGCTGGCTGTATTTACTTTCACACTTTAATTCAATAAAAACCTCAACTTTAATTGACCTGAATCAGCTCCAACATTTCCAGTGTGCTGGGCTTGAGTGTCTTAGAAATTGGGGATCCCCACTGTGCAGCTGAGGGTGCTGGGAGGACTTTGTCATGGTCCTGCTACACCCCTCGCCCGCTGTTTTAGGAAAAAAAAAAAAACGAACAATACCTTTGTGCTCCATTGACTTTTTAATAAAGGGATCATACTAAGGGCACAGTTTAAAGTAATTCCACCATAAAACAAACTTCCAGAGCAAACACGCTGCGATATGGGGCAGATAAAGGCTGTTTGCTTCGCTGGCGTTGGCTCTGCGGACAGCATTCAGGCTGTTCAGAAATGAAAGATGGTGGAGCCAGGGTGGCTCAGGGTAGGACTTTGACGGCGCTGGAAATTTGGAAAGCCAAATTGCCAAATTGCCACAGACATGCAGCCTCGAGGGTCGGGTGTGTGTCCTGGCTGGCTGCCCACTGCCAAAACCCACTCTTTTGTGGGTCCCCTGATGCTGAGCACCTGCCGCAGGTGATCTCATCCCCATCCCCAACCCCATCCCTGGCATCATCCTCATCTTCATCCCAATCCCCACCCTTATCCCCACCCTCCCCAGATCTCATCCAGGCTGCTTCCTCCCCACACAGCAAAGGTAATTAATGTCCAAATGCAGATGGTGGTTGGAAGTGTGAGTCTCAGTGGGAATGACTTTTTTTTTTTTTTTTTTAATTTCAATATTTTTTAATTGCTTTTTCTCCAAGCAGCTGTGAGCCATGTCAGGCGCCTGTGCAGGAGCTGCCTCAGCCCTTGGTGCAGTGGGACCTTTGGGGTTAGGGGGTTCTCCCTGGGTTTGTTTTTGGAGGCAGGAGGGTAGCAGGGATGGATACATGCTGCCCTTGGATGTGGCAGCAGCAGTGCTTGAGCACCTCCCGGGACTGGCCCCGCTGCCTGCCACAGCTCCCCTGGAGAATTTCTCTGCTCCTGGGTTCATGTGAAGCTCTCAGAGCAGTTTCTGAGCAAAGCTGAGCTGGTTTTCACACCGCTATTGTTTTCCACTGCCTTGTGGGCTGTGGCAGAGCTGACTAATGTCTGCTGCTGCCTCCTCCATCAGAAACCAAGTAGAAAAGAGGAGCTGGGCCGTGTTTACATAAGAAAACCAGGCAGGTTTATATATTTGGAAAAATTTGGCACAATTTTAAAAGTCCTGTTCTCGCATGGGGCCCTGCTTGCTACAGCCATAAGGGGCAGGCCATCAGTGTGGTGGCAATCAAAGGGAAACCCCCTTTCCCAGAGGTCAGCCCAACAAGTCCCCAGAGGAAGGTTTATTTGGTCTGGAAGACCACGCTGAAGTGTTTAATAGTGTGGAAACCGGCCCAAATTGCTGTTGATGCAATAACCAGACTCTGGGGTGACGGTGTGCAGGGTTGGGACACCCATCCTGTACATGGCGTGGGGGCTCAGCCCCAGCATCACAGCCCCACAGCCAGCACCCGCAGCCAGACCCCGCAGCACCCACCGGCAGCTGGTGGGGGGCTTTGTGCCCAGCCAAACACCTTCCTCGGCCATGCTGTGTAGAAGACCCTATTGTCAAAAGACAGAGGGGAAAAAATAAAAAAAACCCAAACCAGGATGACATTGTATAGTAGAGCTTCCAATGGGTAATTTTTTTCACAGGGAGTGTGGCCCCATGGCAGGATGCAGCTGCCTTAATGCTCCTTTCAGTCAGCACATCCCCATAAAGTGCCAGTGTAGGGCCCTGGGGCTGAACAGGGACCCGCAGCCGCAGGGGAGGGCCGGGGACAGCAGGTCTGGCTGGGAATGGTGGCAGTGCTGGGGTCCCCCATCGGTCTTCTGTCCCCTCAAACCTCCAAGCCCCCATCCCTCCGTCCAGCGCCGAGTGCTCACAGGGTGGAGGAAGACTCGCCCAGTTCATGTGGGCACCGCAAGCGCCTAAGGGAGGCTCAGCCCCAGGGCCAGGCCGTTGTTAGCGGAGCTGCTCGGGCAGGGAGCAGCGGAGGGGCAGCGCCTCGGTCACGGCACGCTGCCGGGCTCTGGGTCACCCGGACGGTGGCACCGAGCGAGCTGGTGCTGTGCCAGGGCTCCGCCCGTGCTGGCAGGGGAAGGAACAGGAGGGTCACAGCTTGGCATGAAGGAGCAATTAGCAGAACCTGACGGTCAGAGGAACTTGATGAGGTGCTGCCGTAAACACAAAAGCACAAAAAGATGAGACATAAAAAATGAGGGACGAGCTCAGCAGAGAAGCATTCTGCCAGGGATGGGGGGAGAGGGACCCAGCTGTGCAAACCTGGCTGGAAATCCTTTCCTCCAGGAACGGGTCTTTCCTAGGGGATTTGCTGTTTGGTTGTTGGGGGTTTTTTTGTTTGTTTTTTTTTTTTTATTTTGGTGTCATTTTGTTAGGTGTTGGTGATGAAAAATAGCCACCTGCCCTGGCAGCGCAGCAGCTTTCTCCTGGTAAAACAAAGCCAGGGCCAGTGTGCTGGTTAAGCCACCAAAGCCCGACAGTGCTGCCCATCCCACCGCCATGGTCTTGGGGTAAGCTGAGGACAGGCCGGCAGCCCAAAATAGTCACAATATTTCCTGTCCTTTAAAGTTTGCTTAAAGAAAACTAATTTCCTCTGTCCTTTCAGTAGCAGAATACAAAGCAGCAAGCACGGCCCCTTTCCCCACATCCCTTAAAAAAAAAAAAAAGTATCACCTTATTTTTTCCTTAGTCTGAAGCCAAGAGCCCTCAGTGCAGTGTGGGACAGGGGAAGCATCCAGCTGGTGTGTAAAGGTCCACCTGCCCCCATGCTTGTCACCAGGGAACAAGAAGGGGATTTTGCTCTAATATATTACTTTTTTTTTTTTTTTTTTTTTTTTTCCCCCTGCATGTTGAAGGTAACAGAGAAAGGAAAACAAAACAAAACAAAACCCAAACCCAAACACTTGCATCATCCAATGCTCAGAAAAATGTAGCTGAAAATGGAGTTTTAAGGCTGAAAAGCACAAAGAGCTGCCCAGGCCATTGGGCAGGGGTGATCGCAGGGTGTTTTCATGCTTGTGCTGGTTTTTGGCAGCAGCATGAAGGGGACTGGGGCAGCACTGTGCAGGGCACCTATTTTCTGCCAAGGTTATTTCACCTGGCCAGGACTGGAGAAACTTTTAATACTGTTAAATTGCCCTTTCTGTGGCTTTCTTCACAGGAACACCTGGATTAACTGCAGGAATGTGCCTGGTGATGACACCACAAGGTGTAATCCCATCAACTGGGTCTTCGAGGACTGGGGTGCTGGGCTGCTATGGGAGCTGTCACAGGTGTTTGGGCCCAATCCTGCACCCCGCTGCCCAGGGCAGTGTGAGCAATGGGGCAAAGAACTGGCCCTTCTTTCATTTTTCTAGCAGAATTAGCTTTAATGTTGTCCCATTTTCCTGCACACAGAGGAGTCGGTTGGTTTCAGGCAGCCCCAGGCTGGCGGGGTTGATGCACCCGCAGCGCTGGGGGATTGTGTTGAGTCCCTAAAATGCACCAAGATGTGGGCCCACATCACACTGCACCCCCCCAAAACGTCCAGGCTGTGCCCTGAGCCCCACCAGGACCTGGGTATGGAGCATGACAGCCGTTCTCCATCGCAGAGCCTGACCCTGCATCCCGCTCACCGCCCTGATTACAGCCAAGAGACAGCCAGAACTGCTGTCCAGATATAGCAATTATTTTTCTTTTAAAGCAGGTAACGGAACCTGAGCACATCAGGGAAGAACCCCAGGGCGCAGCGTGTGGCTCCCTGCTCGCGGGAGGCAGCTGGGCGCGGGGTCGAAGCCGGGGGCTTTAGGCAGCCGCGGCTGAGCGGGGGGCTCTGGCGCTGACGGCTCAATTAATCCCGGTGGTGGCGGGTGTCCCCGCTTCCTCGGCGAGTAATTAACAGCCACGGCACCCGCCGTCCTCCTGCTGCCGGTGCGGGGGGTTAACCTCATCTGAGAGCATCAGTTTCCCTCCCAGTGCCGAGCCCTTTCCGTGTACTCCCGCTGCTCCCAGAGGGGCTGGGGGGGACCTGATATTGACAAAATAAAACTCAGCTGGTTTCTCGTCTCTCCTCCAGCAGCTGAAGGAATAACCCTCCCTCCAGGCCCCTGCCCGGGCTTATTGTTAGAAGCTGAAATAAAATACAGGACTGTGCTCTAGGCAGTGAGGGATGAGTAACAGGGACTTAGACCAGTGACGGGGTGAGGCAGCCCCTTGGTCCTGGGTTTTCAGGGCTTCTCCTGCCTTTGGCCTTGACCCCGTCCCTCTCCCCAGGGATGGAGGCTGCCCCTCACCCAGCCCTGCCGTCAGCGCAGCTGGAACGAGTATTGAAATCTCACTTAAAGGGTTTGAGCTGGTGGTTTTGTTTTGTTTTGAATTTTAATTTCTGTTTATTTTTACCTCTGGGGATTTGTTCCCGTAGCATGTGCGTTGCTCACTTAATGGAGCCTTGTGCTAACAAGGTTTCAGGTTTGCTGAAAGCGGGGTGGGGTGGGGTGGATTTTGTCCTGATTCCAGGGTAGCAGCATTCAGGCTCTCAGTCTCTTTCATGAACCAACCCACTGTGTCCCCAGGGGGTTTCGGGGGACCCCTGCTCCCATCCCTGTGGCAGGGACCTCCTATGCCCCCCATGCAGCTTCTCTCCCACCATCCCGACCCGGCTGGGGAAGGTGGCAGCAGGTTTTCGGCGCAGGGAGGTTTCGGTGTGCCAGGGGAGGAGGGTGTGCGCGACGGCTGTGTGCGTGTGAGAACAGCCCCGGAGCGCGCGGCGGCGAGCGGAACAAAGCCCCTTTTGTGGCAGGGCCTCAGCCGGTGCCCACCGGGTTTGGGAGAGGCTCCAGCCGGCCCTGTGGGTGCTGGGCAGCCCGTGGGGGCACGGCCCCACGCTGGCGTTGGAGGCACTTTGGGGCTGCTGGCAAGGGAAGGTAAGTGTGTGCGGCGGCTCTCACAGATACCGTTTTCTCAAAGAAGACCTGCGAGGCTGAAGGAAAGTACAAACTGTTTTACAGCCCATTGGGGCTTCAAGCATCACAGAGCCGTACGTGCGTGTTTACACGTGGGTCTGGCACCTGGAAAACGTGACCGTGAGGTGGTTAAAGCCCAGCTCAGGTGAGGGGTGTGCGTGGCTGGCGCAGGCCTGGGAGGTCAGTGACACAGTTTCAGGGAAAACGCAGTTAATTAGCTCTGACACAGCCACAGCTAAACCGGGGTCAGGATGAGCTCTGACAATACCTGTCAAAGCGCAGGGGCAGCGACGGGCTGAGCCATCTCCTCCCCATCTGCGAGACAGCAGGTGGGAGAGCTTGTCCTGGCAAGGGAGAGCAAAGCTGCTGCCACGGGAGGACAGAGACAGGTAAGGGGCAGGAGACAGACTGTACTTGTACACCCGACTCAGGCTGTGCTCATCAGGACACACCTTTCAGTCAGGCGCTGCAAACCCTGAACACGCCGCAGCTGACGCAGGCATGGGCTGCCAATAAAAAGTGCCACCAATGCAGTGTCGTTGCGGGAAGAAATCGGTTTATTTTAAGACACGCTCTGTTTCTGAAGAAGGATATTTTAGCAGCCTGCAACAGAAATGTGAACCAGAGGGTTAACCTGCCCATTCGGCCTTGGCCAGCCTTGCCGATGCTCACACAAGTTTCTTGGGATAGAAAAAAAAAAAAAAAGGTCCAAAATTCAAACTGTACACGTTTTTACAGGGTGCTTAGCTGGGCTCACTTTTTACACTGCTGTACATGCTTGGGATAACTAAGTGCAAATGTATTCAGAGCCAGTACATCATCCCAGGCCACTAATGAAGATAAAATAAACGCTGTGGTGAGTGGAAGCTGCACAGATACACAGGCAAATTAAGCTTATTGTGTTCCCGATACTCCAGAGTGCATTTACCAAGAGAAAGAGGAGTGGAGAAAAGACAGTTTATAAACCTTCCCAGTCACAGGGCTCCCTTCTTACACCAGGAAGTATCTGTCAAACTGAATGGCTTTTCTTTGTATCATCAGCTCTACTTACAACTGACTTTGCAACGGTGCAATTAAATAGCTCGCTCGCTTACCAAGATTGTGCAGTATTCTTGGCAGATTATTTTAGCTCTCTCACAGTAACACTGTACCACAATAGCTTTTAGGAACCAGAAACGCAGTGGCCAGCCAAAGCTTATCACTGGTTCTTACACCCGGATGTCGCTCCAACAGGGGCTACACCTGAAGTAGCCTCTAAGAGCCCTGCAGGGATGTGGGTGGCAGCCCCAGGGCTTTGGGCAGATGCGTTTCCCCGGAGCAGGGTGCAGGAGCCCGCAGGCAGCCACACCGCCGGCCAGCAGGCAGTGGGGACTGGAGAGGCTCCCACGACAGAGCCCGCCGAGGGTAACGGAGCTCTCCTGGCTGACAAAACACTATAAAAGCAGCAGCAGCAGCCAGGGCATGCTGAAGATGAGGAAGGAATTCAAAATAAGGAAGAATAAATTGGAAATAAGAGGGATAAGAACTGCAGCCACCTCCACCTTCCGCTCTCGACTAGCGCAGGGGAGCGCGTGACAGAGCGAGAGTGCGGAGAGATGGCCCCGGCCCGCGGGCTCGTCCCTGCCCTGCTCACACCGGGTTCTTCAATCCCCGAAAGCCCTGCGGGGGCTCCAGCCACGGGAACCCCGCAGTACTCCTTAGCAGCAAACCAGACGCACGCTCCCCCCACGCACCCCCCGTCCCCTCCCTCTCCGGGGCTGTGTCTCGGAGTCCAGGCGCGCTCAGAGCAGGATGCTCCTGCCTCTCGCCGAGCCTCGGGTTCCAGCACCACAAGCACTACCTTCTTTTTCGCATGCAGGTTTCAAGCCTTCCCAGCTCTTCGTAGGCCTGGTAGAAAACGTCAAAGTCTCTGGCGCTCCAGCCCCTCCAGACAGCCAGGCACCACTCCATGTTTTCGTTCTCAAAGCAGCACACAACCGTGTCCTTTGCTATGAGAGCAGCGTCCACCAGCACCCTGGGAAAGGCAGAACAGAGCAGAGAAGGGCGTTACAGCGGGGAGCAGCCCTGCTAGCGCCGCACACCGCCGTGCAGCTGGGAGGCACTGACTCACAAGCTTTCCTTTCCAGCTACCGAATCTCTTTTTATAAGCTGCAAATCCTTGAGAAAGGAGAATGTAACAAAGAGAGGGATCAGAAACAATGTCACGGCAAAAGCAAGTGGCTCAAATGGGAAAAGATTTTTAAAGGGATTCAGGGGCCTAAACATGAAAGTGGGTGTTTAAGTCTGCCACAACATTTTGAAGTTGCTGTTAATCTCCCAATTTGCTAAACCACAGACTTTTGCCTGCTGCCAGCCGAGCATTTTCAAGACAGCTCCATCGTGCCACTGCTAACAGGCTGCCGAGAGCTTCCACAGCCTGAAGTACGGCGTGGAAGTGGGATGGAGCCCAGCTCTGGCAGCTCAGGGCACGAGCCCCTCGTCCAGAGCAGCAGGCAGGGCTATGGCAACAGCCCGGGTTCGTGCAGGAGCCATCCTGTGTGACAGCATCTCGGTGCCTGTGCTTCCCTTTGTGGTCTCCGAGCATGTTATCTGATCAAAGAACAGTGGCTGAAGCCAGCCCTGCAGATACGGCAGCGGGAGGTGGCCAAGCAGAAGGTGACACTTTTGTCCTTGCAGGGTTCAAGGGAGAGAGTCCCACTCTGATAGCAGATGGGGGAAGGCTGGCCCCAAACCACTTCCCCAGAAAGGCCCCCGAGAAAGGGAGCACTGGCAGCAAGTGCTGTCCTTGGCAGCTGTTTTTTATCACAAACTGCCCCTAAGAAGCCACTTCCCTCCTCTGCTCTGCACTTGGAAGAGTCAGGCACTATCAGTTGGTTTTTATCCTGCTGGTAAAACAGGGCAAGTCAACACCCACTGTGCCTGAGGCAGCCAAGGCTGACAGACAGCAAAGCTGGACAAGTCAGGGATGGATCTGTCACTTCACCTTAACTCCACATGTAATCTGGGTAAAGACAAATCAGCCTAAGAGTACCTATGAACAATGAAGAGAATACTCCACCCCCAATTAACTGATAAAGACACTTAGTTAGCAAGTGGAGGGAATGGCAAGAGCACTTTGATCTCTTGTTGTGTTTGCTCAGTGGTAATAAATGATCATTTATAATCCTTAGCACTCCTTAACCTCCATTTCTTTGGACATAAATAGTACAATCCCAGACTGGTATTTAAGTGATCAGCAGGAACACCCCCATCTCTCTAGCAGCTCTTTATTTACTTGGACTCTCGTTTGGTGTATGAAACGTTTTAAATTAATGTATATAACTGCTCTCCCCTGTGCTCCAGGAGCCTTGCCCCGGCCCGTCACTGCCGACAGCACAAAGGTGCTCATTTAGAGCCAGAACGTCAACCTGACCCACGTGAATGCAGCCACAGACAAGCACTGCGCTCTGCATAAATACACCTCTTGTTCTTAACGCAGGGCCTGAGTCTGCCAAGCTCCAGCGAGCTTCTGCCAGGTGCCCCCAGAGCACCGGGAGTCAGCACCAGGCAGAATCAGACCAACGTTTATCGCATTGTGCGAGACGGTGCTGCCTGTCTCATTATGGGGGTAGTTGGTCTCTGTGGCTTCTGGAGACCGTGGTGGCGGTGCCTTCCCCTCCCCGTCTGTCATGCTCTAAGACCACGCACATGCTGCAATGGGCAACCAGCAGCCACATCTCCTCTGGCTGGGACTTTCTCAGACGCTCCTGGAAGCCAAGAGGAAGCTTCTGGAACCCAAGAGGAAGATCCCCAAAGCCCCTGCAGCCTGCAGAACCACCCAGTCCCCTTCTGCCCACAGAAACTGGTGTGATGGTCACTGCCCAGTCTGCCTCACCCATAGGGAGCCAGTTCCCCAGCCTTCAGCACAGCAATCACTCTGCCCCGCTGGGTGCCAGATTCCTTCTCCAGTCCAATAACGATGATGTCCCCTCCTCTCCTAGAAGAGTAACAAGGGAGATGTCACATGTACTCAGCAATGGGGACTGCTGACAGCTGAGGAGGGTCCATGATGGATATCCATCCCTTTTGCTGCAATCCCTCCTGCAGTTACATGACCCTTTGCAGGGAATGGGGCACTGCGATGCCACCGAGTGGCATCTTGAAGCCAGCACAGTGAGAGCCCCCGTGGCAGGCAAAATCAGATTCCTGGTGGTTTCCACCAGCTCAACAGGAGGCAACAGGACTTGCCAGGTTGCGTCTGAGCAAGGAAGCTGCCTGCTGTTCTTTGTTTCCTCAGTAGCTGGGGAAACAGGGCTTCGAGTCTTACCACCCACCTTCCTTTCTGCTGAAATCAATCTGGCAAGATCTTAGATGAAGCCATTCTGCTCAACACTAGATATCTTTAAAAAAGGGTAGAACATTCATGTACCATTGTATTGGGAGCAAAATTTCTTAATGGTAATTTGACTTTCTGGCCAGGTCAATCATAATGGAAATGCAAAAGCTCCTCAATTAGCCTGAGCTAATCTCATGTTCAGCCCAGGAGGGATTCTAATGAAGTTGCTTTGATAAATGACCCACTTACCTGGGGATCCATATGAGGTCTTTTACTGGAAGAATTTTGACAGCTTGGAGATGATGCGTGTTGTCACCCACAGGCACAGCATCATGATCCAGGGAAGGCTTCAGCTCATGAAATTTGTCAGACTCCTCAAAATCTGCAGAGAGTGGTGCACTAGAAGAGCTCATGGGCGAGCTGGGTAGGCTGGAGGGGCACCGGGTTACCCTGTTAGGAGGTGAGGAGGAGTAGGAAGACACAGAGCAATAATCTGTGAGCGAGTCCTGGTGGTTTAGTATCTGGGTGCCAACCTCTGGGCTGTAGATAATGCTCATGTCTGCCAGTGGGTTACTCTCCATCACCGCTTTGTGGTTTAGAGGTGCTGTAGCTGGGATGGCTGCCGAAGGCTGCTGGATTGTAAACATGTCTCTGAGGGGGCTGCAGTCTCCACAGAAGTAGCGGGCGCAGAGCTGGTAGGTGGTAACGTGATACATCACCAGGAAGTTGCTTTTATCGTCCAGACACCACACCACCTCCTCCCCGTGACACTCGGAGTTGCAGGCGATGGATGTGATCACCGATGGCGGGCTGAAGGGCTCCAGCCTCCTGCTGATCTCCATCGTGGTGCAGTCTATGATGAGGATGCCGGGGCCGTTGCTGTACCAGACCTCTGCTCCGCTGTTGGTGATCTCCATGGCCTTCACGGGGTACGGGTTCTGCCGGGGGTCGTCATCAGAAATGTTGAATTTGGATCTGTTTGCTGTGTGGGAGCACAGGTAGGAGCAGCTGTCCCCTGGGATACCCTGGGACACTGAAAACACTGCTACAAGTCCATCCGACAAGCCGGCCAGCACCACATATGAGTTCTGCAAGAAAGACAGCAGATTCGCTATCCAGATTCTTTACTTCTCTGCAATACAAAAGCTTTCAATCCCAGAGGCTCTGTCTGCCTTTTACAATCCTGTGAGTACACTAGTAACTTACCCCAAATCACTCAGCGATAACAGCAACATAAAAAGAAGTCATTACATAGAAGCTGCTGCAGAGGCATACTCCTCTCACCCAGTATTACCTCTCTCTTTATTGGCAAGGGAGGACAGACAGACCTGGCAGTCTGCCCCAAAGGTTAACAAATTCAAGCTGGAGTATGTTCAGAGACAGCCATCATGATCCTAGGAATCCAGCTGTAGAAACCCGGCTCATTTCCAAAAAGGAGTAAAGCTATTGCTATCAGTATAGGTAGGAGAGGAATGGAAGAAATGAAGTAAAAACGGAAAGAGGGAGACAATCCTCTCACCAGCAAGAGCATACAGTGATCACTCTGCATCCGATGTCTGCTCCTTTGACAGAACCGCTCCTCACAATGATGTGCTCTGGGTCTGGAATCCCTGGCAGCTCACAGACATCCCAGTGAAGGGCACAGAAGCAGCAGCGGTTCAGCAAAGTGGCTACCAAGTGCCATGAAGAGTTCTGCAGGTAGTTAAAAATCTGCCCCTAAATGTATAGATGTGTTGTCGGCTGCGGGAGCCGCAGCCAGCGTTGAGCTCTGTGACACTGCTGCGATGGATACTGTCACAGCCCGTGGACAGGAGCTGGTGAGAAGGCCATGGCTCACCAGGTCTCTGACCCCTCCAGCTCATCACAGCGGTACAAAATCCTGTTAAACAGACTGGGGAATGGATCTCTCAGGAATAAAACTCCCCATGACCTTGGGTCTGTACCAGAAACTCCCCCATCTGTGAAGCAGATAAAACAATACCTACCCTCAAAGGCCTATTTCCTCCCTGTGGAGCAATAAATTCTAAAATAAGACCCTTTGCCCAGGGCTTTCTTGCTGTTGTTACAATCTGGCCGAACTAAGCAAAGCAAAATGAACAGAACCAGACAGATCACCGCCAGCTGAACTGACACAACCTCATCCCTCCGCAGCCCGGGTGCGGTGGAAAGCCCTGCCTCCTGGCCTGCCCGGTACACCAGCAACGCTGCCCGCCTCTGTGAGATGGGATGGGGATGCAGGGTCACCCCTTGCTGCTCATAAATTAAGGGAAAGCCTGTGCTCTTCCAGGGATCTTGTCTGTGCCAGGCCTGGAAGACAGCTCCCAGGCTGTTTAAGTCTGTAGAGGCCCAAGTCAGTATCTTGAATAGCTCTGAGATATGAAGGGGCGGATAGCGTAGGGGTAAGCATTAGTTTAATCGATAGCACTGTTTGCAAGGCTTATTAAGAGTCTTGGACAAAAAGACACTATCTGCATACAAAGTATGAGTAAAACCCATGAGTGTGCTGAGCCCATATGACTAATCCAAATCACGGCAGAATTTTACTGTAATGGGAAAAACTAGGGAAACAAGTGGAAAGTTGTGAAATGGGACTTGGACTTTAACTCAGTCCAGTCCCAATTCTCTAACCACTAATTAAAGAAACCCAAATGGTCTGAAGTGTTCAGTGCCATGTCCCTGCTGCCTTGTGGATCTGGTGCAAAGGCTCCTGGATACGGGTTTGCCAGGGAGTTGCATCAGTAGGTTGGAAGATGGCACAATGCTTTGCACAAGCTGGGTTTTGGGTTACTTCTTCCTTGGAAAGGAGTTCAATTATTTAGAACAGAACAAAACAAAGCAGAACAGCCCACATTGCTCTGGTGAAAATGGTCCAATTTCTTCAGTCCAAAGGACTCTGCACAATAGGTATTTCTTACTAAAAATGGAAAATTTAAATTGAAATGGGAACATCTGAAACTAACTGTAATGTGGGTATGACAACCTGAACTGCTCCTAGAGTGACACAGGACACTACTAAAGTCTTCAGAGATCTCTATAATTCTGTCTCATTTGATTTGAAAATGCTGAATTATCCCAGCACACACACAAAAAAAATTCATAAAAAAATACTTTGATTTCTTTGATTAGTGTCATTTACTGCAGAACAGAATCCAGATGCCCTTTTGGGTTCCATAGGCCAAATTTCCCCAGTACTGAGCAATCGGCACCATAACCAGGCAGAGCTGCGTCAGTGATCCCCACCCAGATTTACTGGTAATACTGACTCTGCCAAATTCAGCCTGTCTGGAGTAGCACAATGGTGGAAGCAAATCTGGAAGATATTTTATGCTTTGGGGCACTTATTACTCACTACCTTGGCTATTGGGACCTGTTTCTATCCAGCCAGTTGTTACCTGTTTAAGAAATGAGGAGTAGGAACTTACATGCTGAGAAATGCTCTCAACCTGCCATTCTTCGCCTGACCGAGATGAGGGAGTGACCCATTTCACAGAAGAGCACAGCAAAGGCCACCCACGCACGGGTGCCACCGACTCAACAGACTTTATTAGGTGCAGTGCAGCCAGGCAAAACTCTCCAAATCAGGGTATTACAACAGTGACCAAAGGCAGGCAGGGCAGCAGCCTCCAGAAACCTTAAGTAACTTTCTCAGAATTCATTTTCAACATTTGGGCTCCACAAAGAGCCAACAAAAACACACAGCAACAAAACTGCATTTGAAGTCTCCGTCCTGCCAGAAGTCCCGCTGTGCCAGGGAGGAAGGCCTCTGAGCTGGGCTGTGACGGTATGTGATGTGCAGGAGATGAGCTGGCTCCAGACGTCCTGTCCTCGCAGCTAAGGACAGCGCGAGGCTCGGAGCCGCCAGGATGGCTGCTGTGAGCAGGTTAAAAAAAAAAGAAAAATACAGCCCCTGACACCACAGCCTCGGTCACCTCCTCCTCTCTTCCCCGCAGGGTCTGGCACTGCTGGCACCAAACGCCACGGCAGGCTGCAGCCTTTAAATGCAGCTTTTGTTTTCGTGTGTTCCAGGTTTTTGCAAGAGGCCAGAGGCTTGCACCCATTCAGATTTCTCTCTCTCTCAACATCTCTTTGTGAGAATGCTGCAAACCAATTCAGAAAGCATCTTGTTTTGATCTTTTTAACCTGTTTGTTTGCTTATTTGTTTTTTTTTCTGAAGGAAAATTTACTGAAAATTGTATTGTTTGCCAAAAACAATGATACTGGTGAAAGAAAGCATGCAACAAATAAGCTTAAATTGTACAAGACTTTTCCTTGGCGGGTGAGTTTTGGATTCTGGGCCCCTCTCTGCTGCTTTTAAATTTCCATGATGCTTCCTTTGGATGAGAAACCAAGTTTTGGAAACTATTTCTTTTGGATCAGTCTTCCCAAGGCAGTCGTAAAGAATTCCCCTTCCCAGCAACATCCCTCGGCAATTCGCTGACTGCAAGTTACCTCACATCTCATCAGTTAAAGGCTTTCTTCCCAGGGAAATGGGAGCAATTCTCTTCTCCACTGGACAATAATGACTGTGTGATAACTCTGATACAGCTCCCTGTGCCGTACAGGGAGTCTGACAAGTGCATGCTTTCCATTTAGCTCTGTTGGAAGAATTGGCTGTTTCAAAAAATGGTTTAGCTTCTTGCCAGCTTGGTCTGCACATCCCTATGGCTGCTGCTCTGGCTATTTCACTGCCAAACTCATTCATAGAAAGGAGAGAGGAAAAAGTAAGTCCAATAAACTAAGACAGAGTGCGCCGAAGGGATGTGGATTTCTGGAAGGTTGGGTAGGGTCGGGGGAGGAAGGGAGGTGTCTAGACTCAATATTACTATTGTAGGGCCTGGCATTATTTATGACATTTTCTAGGCAAGCCACAAACTGAAAATAGAAACCAGGAGACATAAAGCCACTCGTAACCCCTGAGGAATGGCTTTGCAAGCTGTATGACAGTGGAAAAGCTGAAAGTGAAAGACTCGTTCGACTGTCCTGGACAAAACCTCAGGCAGCATGAAAAAGAAATTTGCCCTACACATCAGAAATGAAACTCCACGGAGGAGAAACGCTGCAGGTCTGGGAGCCAAAGCAAGCCGACAGATGCAGCCTCCTGGCGGGTGAATTTTACTCCTGTGCCAACTTTAGCTCTATGCCCTACTTCAGTCCTACTTACACCATGTTTAGAAGTGCAGCAGTACACCTTACACTAACCATCTGCTTCGGATTCAGTTTGCAGCGATGCAGCAGTCTGAGCAAACGAGCCAGAAACGGACAATAACGCAGAACAGGCACGTGGTATAAAACAGCTCCACTGTCGCTCGGAGAGCTGCTCCATATTGAGCTTTTAGACACATACCAGTCTGCTGGCAATTGCAAAAACTACACAGCTACCCATAATGTTGGAACATAATTACATGTTTTTACTTGAGGTGGCTGTATGCAAACCGGAGGTAATTTAGCCCCAAACCAGTTTTTATACATCTCCCAAGACTTGTCCGCAATAGGCATTCATGGTCAGATTTCTCTTGCCAGTAACTGGATGCTAGCAATTCCAGAAGTAGGCAGATAGTATATAGCTTTTGTTATTACCCAGAAGAGTAATTAACCATATTACCCCTAAGAGTATTACCCATAAGAGCTGTATCACCTCTAAGAGCTGTATTATCTAAGTGTTCTCATTCAACACAAAAAAAAGAAGTGTGGCTGAGCCTAGATAATATTAAAGATGATTGTGCACAAATGCCAGCATGCACACACACCAGGAAAAGCGTGGGTGCAAGAGCTAGGATATACCTAAGCCCCGCATTAGCAGTTAACAAATCTCTATTCTAGTTATTGTTTCATGTCCTCTTTCTTTTGTTTCATCAGCCTAAACCTTGTCTTTCAGTGATGTGGAAACACAGCTGGAAAACTTCCTTGCAGAGGAATTTGATCTATTTTGACTATTTTCCCAGCAGGCCTGGAAGTGCCAGCTTTGGCCCCCTGATTCAGGTTCTTACCCAAACCTCTGTCTTCTGAAAGAGGCACAAAGACCTGGAAACCTTCTCCTCACACTGCCAAAATGTTCCTGGGCATTGCAAAGTCCTTCAACGCTAGGTAGTGACAAGCCACACAAACTGGCAGCTTGGCCTGGCAGCAGATGGCTTGGTCTCACTAAAGCCCCTTTTCCTTTAGGTTCCTCCTTACCTTTTTGACAACAGGGATTACTAGAAAGCAGCTCACAGTAGCAGGAGTGTCTAAACCCTTCTGTGGAGTCTTTAGAGGACACATGCCCTGCAACCCGTACACAGAAATCTTCTGGTCCTGTGAAAGAGCACATCAAATTCTATAAATTTCAATCATCTTCCATGCTTTTCCTATTTTGACACCTGAACAAGAACAAATTGGTTCCAAAAACAATTTTTACTTGTATTTTTCAATATCCAAAGCCTGGATTTCTCTTTGTTTTCCCAGAAGAGCATTTGCCCTGTCTCTGGGTAGAAAGCAGGTACAGCCTTCCCCAGAATGAGCTGTGAGCAACATATGCACTATCCAAAAGCTACCAAAATCACCACTATAGGTGTTTTAATCATTACTGCAGGTGTTTTACCACCATATATAAAAGTAGCATTGGACAACCTTGACTGCACAAATCCCAAATGTGCCAGACAACTGAAACATGTTTTATGTTATTTTGCATTAATCTGTCAATTCAAGGAAAGCTAGTATTACATTGTATGTGGAGTTATCCCTGCTTTACACCTCATAAATCTACTAACCTGACATAGAGCACCCAGTTCCAGGAATAGCAATACATTTCATTTCAATCAAAAATGCTTACAGATTTTTTAATTTTAATTTTTCTATACTCCTTGTTATGAAAAAAATGTGAGCATTTGAACTTTACCTCTATTCTGGAACAGAAAAAGTCAAATATCTACTTTTCTTATGGGGGGAAAAAGAGCTATATTCTCACTCAGTTACAGTGTCCACACTAGGGTGGGGTGAATTAACCAACACAAATTATTTATTTAGTAAGTGGAGCCTTTTTTCCCCACTCTGAAACACTGAAATTCAGGAACATTTCAATTTGTTTCAGCCACTTTTTGTTTGTTTTGTGTCTAACGATTGCCTCAGAACTAGCTGACAGTTAACACAGCCCTTTCTGATGGGAGGACAGGGGCTCTGAGGGACAAATCAACCATGCTCTCTCACTCTTATTTTTTTAGCTACAGTTTTCCACAGTGAACACAAATCTTGGGTACCCATTTCCCACCAACTTTCAAATCCCTTGGGTCTCTTTCAAAACCCCACCCTTAAACGCATGGTTTCTTTCACTGCTTCCCTTTATCGCTTACAGATAAGGACACTTCCCAGATGAAACTCTGGGTACAGATAGGCTACAGCCTGGAAAGTTTTGACTCGGAAAGCTGAGGTTCCCACGATCGCTTTGAACACCAGGAGGTACGATTTTGATCTAGGTATCAGCTAAGTAACAGGCAGAAACAATACACCCAGAGACAGCAGATGCAAAGTCACGCTGCTCATCTGAGACGTCCATTGTCTCAAACACTCTTAGCTTTACTAATTTAATAGGCTCTTTCTCTTCATTTGTGTCTCTTCTAACGAGGCCCCCCTTGAGTGGGGTGCTGAAAGTGCAGGCAACGCTCACCTCTGTGGCAGCCCAGAGGGCATTCTGAAATTTTAGTTGGCAGCATAGCTTCATCCCTGGGCAGCTCATCCTCTCCACTTCTATGACTCCTTTCTCTGGATTCACCACCGTGTAGTTTCTGAAAGGAGCAAATAAAATTTTTCTCTAGCTAACATTCAGCCTGCACACTGCTACAGGACGGCACTCAGCACTTTTGGCCAAGCCATAACATGACTGTCCAGACGTGGACGATGCTGCGAGGCTCTCCACCCCTCCAAATGGTCTTCATAAAGGAAGAGAAATGCAGATGTGCCACAGTTCTTCCTCAGGGGGCATATACACAATTGCTTCTGTGAAGATTTAAACTCAGCTATCTGACTTTGTGTGGAAACGGATCAGGAGAATTTACATGGTCTGTTACTATAATTCAGCTGTGAGACAAATAGCTCCAGCTGAATAGCAGTAATTAATAGCTGGGAGGTCTTAGCCCATCCTGCCCATCAGGTTCTCAAGAGAATATGTGCTCATTCTCCAAGTTCCCTGTCTCAGTATTATCTGGCTTCATTACTTATTCTAGTACATGAACAGAAGAGCATGACTCTTCCAAATAAAAGCAAAGATCTGTAACCTGATAAAATAATTTATAAATATGACTAATTAATATTTCTGTAACTAAAAGGATTTTGTTTGTTTGGGGTTTGAAATGTTGATTGGGTTTGCATGTTTGAACAATAACTGGATATTCACAACCACATCTGCGAGCCCCAGATGTTTTACCAACTGTGGCACAAGCAATTACACATCCTCAAATCTGTCACATATAAGTAATTTGTTACTCAGCAGTCCAGCAAGTGGATTGTCCAGTCAGGAAGCAGATTCACTGAGACATATTGCTGTGAATATTTGGACAACGTCCATGTATTCAAAATACATCTGCGAGTCCCATGTGTTTCACCAGTTTTAGCAGGAACAGTTATACTGTCTGCACTGAACGACTGACCAGGCACCATAAATAGCAAAGCAAACTGTTCGTGAACAAATTACATATCTTTCCCATTAGGTTAATGGTTACAAATAATGAACACATTAATATAAAATTCATATCACTTTGTGGATGTTTCCAAATAAGACTAGGGCTATAAAAGTCAATAACATACATAAAAATAAACCTAACTACCCATGGGTCACATGTGGCTGAGCAAAATACCATCATCTCAGTCACAATTTAATAACATTTAAAGCACATGCCTATTCAGTATAGCACACATTTTACTGGCAGTATACACTTGGATGCACACACAGCTTCAGGCATGTGGTTAACTCTCAATGATTTCAATCGGATTTAAGCATGTGCTTAATTGCTTTGCAGAACCGAGATGGAACTGCAGTCTCAATTAGGAAAGGTTTAGTGTTAAATGGCCTCATTAGGAAAGGCAGAACACGTCTGTTCTCATGTGCAAATGCTTCATCCTGTGTGTATGAATCATTACACTGCCCTAATCTTCTCCTCATATTAACTGAAGCAGAGTTAAGCTCATTAAATATCCTTTATAAAGCAACCACTGTTCCCAATTAAAAGAGTTTGGGAAAACAGAGTTCACCATATCCTTGGCATCCACCCAAATTTACTTTCACCTTCTCTACCTCCCTCCCAGAGGCATAAGTGAAGACACTGAAGGATTTTTATGTAAAAAGAAAAAAAAAGAAATTACTAATATAAGCCATCTCACCTGGTGTCTTCCTTCCCATCCCAGAACACCACAGTGTACTCCTGTCCTTGGGAGCAGAAGAAGGAAGACTGCTTCCCACAGGACAGCAAGTACATAAATGTTGCAAAGGTAGGATCCTTCATCTGTCCTACCACAGAAATGGCCAGTGGACGCTGTGGGGAAAGAAAAAGAGAAAGACATATGTCACATAAGACAGCTGGATGTCAAGATGAAATAAAATAATCATAATAATCATTTATTATAGCTAGAGAGCCAAGAATTAAGGCTTCTTTAATAAATGCTTCTGCTGCTTTCTCAAATCTCCACCAAATTCTCCTTATAAATCCACCCTGTTGGCTCTTAACATCCTCCGTTTCCAAGACACTGAAGCCAAACCTCTTCTGTACTTCCATGGTTTGGTCTGTGATTTTCATATACAGTTTTTTGATTAATTTCTTCAGGTTTATGAATTTTGAAGCTGACCCACTGTCATGACAGTGTCTAGCTGTTAGTGAGTCAAGCTGACCTTTGCTTGAAGGATTGCAGCTCTGAAACACCAACTTGTAATTAATGAAAAACGTAATGCAGCATAATCCTTTTCTTATTCTTTGAACACTTTTCTTCCTCTGCCTTCTATAATCTCAGCGGTTTTGAAGTCTTTGTAGTTTCACTCTCAGCATGCTACTGTAGCTGTTTCTAGAAATTATGGGTAATGTCTTGCTCTGGTGAAATCAATAGCTTAACTGCCATTGACGTCAAGTGACCTTCATGTCACTGCAGATGTCTAAGGCCAGCAATCTGCCATCATTTCATTCATAAAACTCTTGTTTAAGTCAACAGAAGTTCTGGGCAATCGCAGCAGGAGGGGTAAATGGGCAACTGAGCTGTTCTGCTGTACTGAGAGCAAGCTCAGCTCACCAGCATGAAGAGGGCTGCCAGATCCCCTGTAGCTACAAGGTCAGAAAACATTAGTCACGAGGGTTGTCTTGTACCTTTTCTGGCTTAGTGTCCCAACACTCCATCATGAGTGCCTGCATCCTATATAGCTGCACCTCTTCTGGCTGCCCAAGAACAGGACGGATCCCTTTAGACAGCTTCTTCGCAATCTGGAGCTGGTGTTGTCCTAGCACAGGCCGCTGACCAGACAGCAGCTCATACAGGACCATCCCATACGAGAACATGTCGACCTAGAGCCAGAAACAGAGAAAAAAACAGGGCAAACCTCCCTTGGTGGGTGGAGAAAAGAGCAAGGAAGGCCACAGTGGGAAAGCTAGTGCTGCACACCGTGCATACGTAAGGGAATTCAGCCTCATGCATGAAGCCAGCCACCCACTCCCGTCACACAGGGATACACCACAGTTACCTTCTCATCGTAGACTATTCGAGGCCTGATCTCTGGAGCCTGGTAGCCCGGCGTGCCTTCCACGCCGAGTGCGCCTTCGTGGAACGACTGCCGGGAGATTCCGTAGTCAGAGAGTTTGATATTGATGTGCTCTTTGACGTCCAGGGACCACACCAAAATATTGTCTGACTTCAGGTCGCAGAAGATGATGTTCTTCTTATGCAGGTAGGCAAGGCCTGTTACAATCTGATACGCTATTTTGTGTGTCAGCATGTGTCCCAGTGGCACAAAGGAGGACCCTGGCACAAAGGAACAGCCTGTCTTCAGTTCTTCTAATTCCAGTAACAACTTTTTTTGGGTCCCTTTCTCTTTCTCTTTTAAACTCCAGAGCAATAACTAACAACCTTTTAAAACATCACCCAATACCACAATTTGAAATTACACTGTTCGTGTTACTACACATGTCTGACAGTTCTATTAATATTCTTTTTTTTAAACCCTTTCACTTCTAGACCCCTAAATCTTCTGGTGAAAATTAGTGTTTGACTGAAAGTTGACACAAAGCCAAGGCGCCAAGAGGGTCAGATGGCCTCAACCTATCTAGGAATTAGTGTCATTCATTTGACAGTGACAGAAATACAGATAATTATGAGATAATTTAGAGTGCCAGACACCCAACTGTAGGGGGAAGAACACAGCGTTACCCATGCAGCACTGAAGAGAGATGCACTTCTTATTAATTTGCAGAGAAATTGAAAACCCAGGCCTCCAAAGTAGTTTTTAAAATCCTGAGCATCAATTTTTACTAGGTTCCCAAAGGCACAGTTTAAGAGCAATTCCATCCCTCCCACCATCTCTAGTCTGGAAAAAAATCTCCTTCAGTAAATGAAGCAGTGATTTAAATGTTGTTGACCATTTGTCACTACCATGACTCGGAGTATGAGTTCTCCCAGGAGGGTGACTCTGTTTTTACCTTTGGAGTTTTCAGACAATACAGTGGTGAGGCTGCCCAGAGGGGCCAGCTCTAGGGCAAAGCAGAGAGGATGGATGCTGATGCCAATGAGGGAGACGATGCAGGGGTGTTGCAGCGAGTGGAGCATGCTGGCCTCCTGGCGAAACTCAGAGAAGTTCTTCATGGCGTCCATGGCTCTCAGGTGTTTCAGCATGGTATCTGGCAAGAAACACAAACCCCTTCTCACTCCCCAGCTGAGAAACCAAGGCAGAAACTCCTTGGAAGGTGCTAATCACCGAGCAAATGCTGCAGGAGGACGGCAAGTTGTGGGGTTGTCAACATCAAGGCTTTAAGTTGCATCCTCATATTAATGCATGACCCACTAACAGACACTGGCTTTAAGTGGGATATATATGGCTGCCTCAGGAAGAAAGTGCTCCCTCAGTCCTTCAACACCAACCCTGAGTGAGTCTGGCACACACTGTTCTCATATATCACTTGGATGACTTTGGAAAATTCATGCTGTGCTTTTTAAAGCAGGGACTCTCTGGGCATGGATCTCACATTGCAGACCCTTTGGTGGAAGGAGTCTTCCCTACTCTTTCCTGGCTGCCCTGCCAGAAGAGAGACCCTTCACAGGACTTTCTGCCACTGGACACCACAGGCTGCTCAGGTAGGTCTGGTCTTTCCAGAGGTTATTTGTCACTGGGACAGCAGCTAGCCTCCTCCACAGCTCTGCATCCTTCCCTGACAAAAATGAGGCACTTCCCCCCTTTCCTTTGCCCATGGACTGAGGCTCTGCTGGAAACCTGGGCTTGACAGACAGCATGGGCAGCAGGAGAACCTGTCCCTGCCTGGAGGAGCTGGCAGGCTGAGAATAATTTCCAGTTTGCTTTCTGTAGCTGCTGGCACAGATGGAGTAAAAGACTTATTCAAAGATGGAGACCCCCAAGTCCTTAGTGCAAACCCATGCAAATCCACACTTCTCATTGCTAAATAGCCTGGAAACTGGAGATGAAATCTTGCCTCCCACCTCAATGAGTCCACCCACTGACCTGCAGAAGAGAAGCTTCCTGCAGTGCCAATGATCTTCACTGCTACAAGTGCTTTCATGAAGGACACTTTAAGATGTATCCTCCTTCTCCAAGGAAACACATCACTTTTGCTATATATTTCAAAGCTGTATTTAAACAGGTGCTGCCAGAACTTCGGAGAGCGAAGGTTCTTTGGTCTTAGCTTGGGATCACAGACTGCAAGAGCTGATTCCTACAATGATGCTGTGTACTGTACCTGCAGCTGAAGTGGGAGAACCTTTGCATTTTTTAATCTGAAATCTCTTCACAGCCACTGGTTTTCCTTGG
The DNA here is from genome assembly GCF_003259725.1 of Athene cunicularia. NCBI lineage: Eukaryota > Metazoa > Chordata > Aves > Strigiformes > Strigidae > Athene > Athene cunicularia. The sequence continues at coordinate 10,997,662 of NW_020799112.1, forward strand.
TATCGTGCCCGATATATAACGGTCCCACTTCCACCCTGGCCAAGCACGTTGTTTTCATTTTCACTGCATTCCAGTTTGCTATTTTCCAGGAACAGTCTGCCAAAAAGAAATTGGGGCTTTCTAATTAAAAGTTTCAAAGACATGGTAAATTCACTTTTTTAATGTGATTTACATTTTCACAAATCACTAGTAGGTTCTTGTCTTATCTATTGAGAGGACAGGATCACTTAAACTGCCTTGGTCATCTCAATGTACTCTATGCTGGCTCATGTTGTACAACTGATTTCTCCCAGGAAAAAGTAACTTGGGCAAATAAGCAAAAAGGGCTTTTTACTGCAGCAATTTATCCTGCAAGAATCAAATAGATCTGGAAATCACATAAGCTCCTTTTCCAAGTAGATGACATAGATACAGATATTTGTACCATTTATCTGTATTAATGATTTTGTTGCTTCATTTACCTCCTGTTCCCCTTCTCTCCACTGAGGCAGGACAGGATGTTTATGAACAGCCCCACACTCTGAAACCTGATTATTCAAATCAGCTTACTGTTCCCAGGCTGCAATTCATCATTTCCCCCCTCTTCCAGAGACTACTTTTACAGCTGTTCACACTTCAGACATCTCCACTCGCCTCACACCCGTCAAATAAATCTCTAGGAGATAGTACTGCGAGGAGGGTTGTCATGATGTGCCGATGGGGTGTCTGCCCAGTAAAATGACCCCAAGAAAGGAACAGGGGCCAGTGGGAGCACAGAAAGCTCCAACAGCAGCCAGCAGGACATGGCTTGGTCTAGAGGTCTCACAGCTCTGCATCGGGCACAGAAAGGTCTGAGAGAGTGTGAACCAAGAGACATTGGTCTCCTGTCCTGCCTGCTGTCAGGAAGTCTCTTGCTCTGCACAGTAAGTAATAAGGGGTGTAAGAATGAACCTATCTGGGAAATCAGTTAAACAGCTTAAAGGTTTGGGAGTGCTGCTATGGGTAGGGAAGAGCTGTTTCAGCTGTTCAGGACTGCCACACTACTCCAACACATCCAACAGCACTCAGCCAAGCAGGAGCCTCAACAAAATGTGAATTCTCTAGTGGTGTCTATATAAATTCACTTACCTACAGGCTCTTCAAAACTAAAGGTGATTTCAGTGCCAATCCTGTGACGCAGTAGCACTTCCTTTTGGTTTTGCCATATTAAAATCTCTTTTCTGGGATCCCAGAAAGACTCTAACTATAGAAAGTTCTGGCCAGAGTATTGGGCAATGCAGGACAGCTGCAGCTTTAAAAAGGGACTTTCACACTGCACCACAGTGATCTCAAAGTACCCCCGAAGTGATGACTTGGGTCAGCACACAGCAATTGTCTAAGCAAGTGTGGCTGATCACCAAGAGTGCAGTTTAGGATGAACTGCCAGAGCAGGGATTGAGAGCAGATGAAATTGTTTCCTGTGGTCAGTATGTTCCTCTAGCAGAGATGACTTAGGGAAAAAATCCAACTGAATTACATAGGTACACTGAAACTTAACCAAAGACTATCAAATAACATTACCTGGCAGGGAAATCAGTCATGAAAAGCTCTGGGACCAGCTCTTGGAGAGAAACAGGGATGTCAGGGTGGTTAGGACATGTGATGTAGTCCAGCTCAATGGCAGTCAGGACACAGTCCTCCATGTTAAAGTACTGCGCGTCCTCTGCCTTCTCTCTACACTCATTCTCCTCTGGTTTGGAAGCTGCACAGATGTGGCAGGGCACATACTGCTCCATCAGCAACGTGCCATCACTCTCAGTGGCTGTGAGTGCTTCAAAGCAAGCACACAAAGAGAGAACACACAAACTGAGAAGGAACAACAGCTCCTAGTGCATTCAAATGTCTACAGTCACTACCTGCCTCCACTGGCTGAAAATAGTTACACTCATGAGAGCAGCAGTTTATTGCAGTGTATTAACTGGAACAACAAAATAGCTTTTTGTAAAGTATACCTAGCTAGCAGGGACAATACTGAGGAGGCAGGACTGTTGACATAACAGCTACTCTTCTTTGGTCACAGGTTAACGCACAGGCTTGCGAAGAAAATATATTCAGGACCAGTAGAAATTAGAGGTGTGTGAAAAAAGCATTGGAGAGAACTTCCAACTTGGTGGGTGTCTCTGTGTGAACTGCGTACAGGGATCACTGCGTATCCTGAAGAGCATGACTGTGCAGCAGAAGGATGGCAGCTGTGAGGCTCCCCAGGAACCCCAGCCACGGCTGCTTTGCACATTGCGAGCTGCCAGGTGGCTTCAGGCAGAGAGCAGGCATGGGAATGGGAATGGGAGTGGACTGAGAGGCACGGCACGCTGCGTGCTTCATGTGCAGGCCAGGAGTAAGCACTCTCTTGCAGCACCCAAGATAGAAATCTCTATCTTGGGTCACTGTGCTCCCTCACAGACAAGGTTTTCAGCCTCTCTGGGGGAAATGTGGATTCTACCAAGCCTAAACCTTTGGGAGGTTCACACTTCTCCTGCTGACTACAGAGGGATTTTGTGGTGACAGGCTCCATTAAATGCCTACAATTAGGCAGAGTGAAATACAGACTTAGCCTTTGAAGTTATGACTCTTCTCAAGCTTCAGTTATTAACGTTATCATTATTTTAATCCAAAGGCAAATAAAATCTTCTTTTATATTCATAACATGCAGAACATGAATATGTGAGAGTGCACAACTGTTTCTTCCAGAGAGCCTCCAATTAAGAGATTTTGGCACTGCTTTCTAGACCAGTGTGGGATGACAAAGAACACTTCAGATTTTGTTTTGGTTTTAAACAAAGTGTATTGGGGTTGCAAACAGCCCGCTGGGTAACAGCAGGATCTGTGCTGATCAGAGGAAAAACAACTGCTGGAATCAAGGAAGTTACCTTGGCACAGAGTCCTTGGTATCATATTCACTCATGCCTCTCACATCACAATTTTATAAATTATAGGGTGTTAGAAATGGTGGGCAAATGCTGATCCCAGCTGATGTCAAAACAAGTTCTGCCATCAAGGGACAGTGCCAAGTAGTTCGGGCCAAATCCTGTCCCTTCTATGAGCACTGTAAGACTGTACTGAACTCCTGCAGAAGCAGGTCCTGCTTGAACTGTAATGTTTCACCTGTGCCTGCTGTGCCTGACAGACTGAAACACATGCCGTCTGGACCAAGGTGTGCTGTCAAATAGTCTTGATCTGTCTGCAGGTTATCAGCTTTTCTCAAGATTGTCAGAGCCTGAGGGGTCTTCAATTAACATACAATATTGCCTGGAGAGCTCTGTCAAAGAACCTTCTGTTAAAAAGACATTAATACTGCACAGAAAATGACAGTAGCTCTCTTACCAGGAAACCACTGGTCTATCAAAGAGTTGACGTGATCTGTGATGAATGCCATTGCTGAAAAGTCTCTCACTTCTGACTGGCAAATGATTTTAATTCCACCACTTTTTTTCTTTTTCCAGTTCACATCAGAAGACTCAACACTGTAAGAAAGTCAAAAGACAGCCACATGAAACTTTTGTGAAGTATCAGTGTCAACAACTCCTTTCTCGCAGGAAAGCTGAGTTACATAATAACAGTAGTTCATAACTAATCAAAATAAAAAGCAATCTAGCTTTGAGGATGATTTTCAATTGTCTGTTCTGCAAATGTCTTTCAGGAGAGAATTTCTGCACAGAAATGCTGGTTGCTCACTACGGGTAAATGCTACAGAAAGTCAGGCCCAGAGAAAACTCTGGTCTATCTGAACTGAGTATGATGGAGAGTTTTGACAGAAATGTCCCACACAGTGTGATGGAGGGCTTGGAGTTTTAAAAATTGGTAAAAAACCTCCAGTGGCCTATTTAAAAAAGCTGTGGAAAAGTTTAAGGATGTAGTAATTTTTGTGCAATTCCTACCAAAAAAAAAAAAAAGTTTAATACAAAGAGTTGAGTTCTGTAACTCCCTGAAGTACATGGGGAGATAAGAGTATGACCACCACCATGGTCCAGAATTAAAGATTCCAGCCTGTGATTTGCAATTTCTGACTCCAAGACTCTACTCAGCCGCAGACTGCCTAGGTGAACTCAGGACAGTCACTGTCTCCAGCCATGCAGCAGCACCAATGGTTCCTCCCCATCTTGCCAGGAACTGGAAGAGCAAATGCATCTGCAGATACTATGAAGATGAAAGTATTTGAGGCTTTGAGAGCTATCTCTGCTTTGAGAGCTCTCTGCATTTCTGAAAGAATAACAGACAGCAGGTTTTCTCCACACTTGTAGCAAGCAGACACTCTGCCTTGGCCAGCTTAAACCAGTTGTCTATAGACTTCGTTGCACACAGTCTGATAGTGCAGAAGCACCTCCACTGATCTGGATTACTGCCACACAGTGGTGACGTTTTAGGATTCAGTGAAACTCGCTGACCTAAAGAAATCTTTGCATGGGACAACGCATGATTTTATGCTGGCAAAGAGTTTTGCTCTGAATATTGCTTTCTGTTTTCAGGCCTCTTTAAATTTGTGGCTGCAATAACACAGAAGGGTGGTATATTCAAAACTGCCAAACAATCAGTTGTTCATCATTTTTGTCACCAGTTGTTACCAGATGAATTATGTCTATTAGAAGAGCCTCCTCTTCTACTGATGAGCGAGCATATAGCATGAGTCAGGCCCATTCATCTCCATTCAGACGATGCCTTTCATACACTCTTAGTCCCCTGTCATGCATGCTGCATTATGAACACAAATTACCTAAGATAGCCTCCATCAAAGGTAACGAACAGACCTTCCTGCCAGTAAACAGTGTGAGTCCTTTTGACTCGGAACGTGCTGCAGCGGTTCCTTTGGGTGCCTGTGAAGCTGTAGATAGTCACCTTTTTGTTTCTCGTCTTGGTGTTTTTCTTGTTTTCAAAAAGCTGAAACAAGCAGAAAAGCACGAAAATCATTAAATTATGGAAATTTCTCATAAGGCTGTTATTTTAATCGAGCAGCAAGGTGACTTCTTTTTTTTGGCTTTCACAGGTGCTGTCATACCTTTTCCATTAAAGAGTGACTTGTGCTCATAAAAAAAAATTTGCGATGGAATGAAAATACAGGAGTAAAAGTTGGGTTTGCAGCAATGGAAATATTTTTCATGACACTCAAAAAGGAACAATTTCACATCAATGAACAAAGTTAATTCTATAACTGTGACATTTATTATATGAATTCTGCATTTGAAAAAGCTTTATAAACCTGAAGAAAAGCTAAAAGTTCTAGTGAATGATTGTTTGCCCTCAATGTAGAGAGTTAACTTGTCCACCTGTTTCAGTGGGAGGAAGATGGCTTTTCTCCAAGACACTTCAAACCAGCACTTAGAGCAAAATGTATTTCTGTTTTAAATCCAAAGACTTAATCTGAAGAACTCCACTATACTCATTGCTCAAGCGCTTGTATGTCTGCAGTCGCGTCTGACACCTGGGATCCTTCCCACTCACTTCAGTGAGGACTGGATGAGGTCCCTAGCAAAGGTGCTCTAGGGTTATGTAGTGCCCATGAGAATGTGAGCAAGGGGTTGCCAAGACAGCCCATTACAACAGGTAAAGTTATTACACAATTTGAGAAGCCTGGAACACAGAGGACCTTCCAAAACAGGTATCATATTTTCCATGTTCTGTACATCAGTGACAGAACAGAGTTTAAATGCATGGCTGTTAAGAAGATACAACAGTAGTACTAAAAATATTTTGCAGGTATTTATTATGGTTTACAGCAGGGCTATGTTTTCAGATATAAGCTGCTGCAAAAATATGTCTGTAACAACATCAAAATTCACTTAGCTTTCAGAACCTTACAAACACTACTTTAATGATTTGCATACCACTTGCACTAATAGGGTGCCTGCTTGCACTCATGATCCCATTAAGGCAACAGTCCTGTAATTTTCTTCTCATTTAAACCCATATAGATTCAGATAGCTGACTTTGGTGGAGCTGTTCCAGATCTCCACTGGCAAATGACGTGAGCAGAGTCTGGCCCAGTGGAATGGTCATGGACAAGAGCCGCAGGCAGAACTCCAATTACTTGTAATTGGAAGACGCTGGAGGTACTGAGACCTTCCAGGGGATCGTGTTATAAAGAGGCTGTGGAGAACGCAGACTTTCTTCCCAAGTGCCAATTAGTTGTTCTAAATGACACCTACTGTGAAAACAGAATCAGATTTTGATTGCAGAGTCTCATCTCTCCCTATTTACTCGAATAATGTTATTGAAGTCTGTGACTGGAGCAAGCTGGATATGAAGAGACACCCACTTACACTTACATTGAACAACAACTTTAGCTGTCGTCTTTTGCTTGCAGAGAGATCCAGTAACCTACCTGGAGGTCCATCTCTGCCAGGCTGATTAACATTCGGGCTATGAATCTTTGCCAAAAGCCAACTGGGACAAAACTCATCTTGAAGACCCTTTGGACTGTGTTTGTGGTCTGGTGGCAGAGCCCGTGGATATCTAATGCTGGCTTGGTAGGAAGCAGATGAGGGAGGAGGTAGCTGAAACACATCAAATTCAACAGCTCAAATTTTAGCTACAGCTTGTAACAGTGAGTACATTGTTGCTGGATAATAAGGCAATTCAGTCTCCAAAGAGATTTTTAATGGCACAGCCTACTGCGTATAAAAAGCTTTTAGACTAAAGGCACTGCACCAATACATGGAGAAATTAATTTACACTATGGAAGCAAGCAGAGGCAAAATAGACATTACATAATTCAGCCAAGGCTATTGGACAGGGCTAAAATTGATGTAATGAGCAGGACATTTGTATAATCACAAATTAAATGCATTAAAATATGAGTCGTTAGAACAGCTGTGATGTTGGGACTAATTCTTTGGTATCTTTACTACTCTGCCCTGGTAGTAAGCAGAGAATTACAGCTGTGCTCCTGTGTGGAACAGGAGATAAATGCAGAAACAATCTACAGCAGCTCAGCTTCAGTAAGCCCAGAGGTGGGAAGAGAAGGTTTCACAGGAGGTGACAATGAGGCGGTTACAGGCTGCAGGGACTGAATGCGCTGGATCTTAACCCAGTCCCAGAATGAGAACATCCTATGGTCAACATGGCAGGGCTTCCCGCTGCACCATACTGCAGCTGATGGACCCCTCCCACATCCCTGACAAACTCCCAGGGCAAGAGCTCACTTTGCCAGACTGATGCCAGCAGAGATATCACTCATCTTGCTCCGACTCCTCCTGCAATCAGGTTTTTTTTATTAGGTTTTAGCCCAAGTGTGGAGGAGACTCACAGTGCTACCTGAGTCTGACCAGTCAGAGCTACCAGAGCTACACTGGTGTAGAGGACCACAAAGTTTTCAAATTATTTTCAGATCTCCCAGTAAGCACAGAATATTCATGTCCTGATCTTTAGTATTTGGGAATTTAAAGCCTTTTGGAAGACTAGAACTGTTTTGAAAACTATGAGTTTAGGGCTTTCAATACCTGCCCATAAATCTCTTGACAGTGATACTTTTCTGTACCAAATACATTCCCAGATGCCTATACAATCAAAAATCTCATTTGCTTATAAGCAGAAACACTGCTGTTTTATCAGTGCTGAGCCTGAGAAAATGTGTCAGCATCTGGGGCTCATCACTGACAGGCATAATGACAGCAAGGAGGCAAATGGCCAAGGGACTTGACCAAAATAACAGTGGCAGGGACTAGACACACAACTAGAACTAATGTTGAGTCCAAATCCAATGCTTTAAGCTTGTCACGTTTTCTCTCTAGCAGCTGCAGTATTCTGTAAAACTTGACATATCAGCTCAGAAAAAACAGCCATCACTACACAACAGGTCTCTCCATGTGTCATAGTCCATAACATCTGATGACATTTTACATGATCAAATTATCCATTCCATGAAACCTCTTTGGAATGTAAAACTGATAAAAATTTATCTTCACTTATAAATTACAGAATAATGGTCATACTTTCAACCCTATTTTAACATGCAGAACAAAGCTAAATTACATGCACCTTTGGCAGAAAAGTGGAGTGCATCAAACTAAAAGTTCTTGCTCTATAAAGGTACTGGATTCACCGTATGACAGCCACTAAATTTTCCTCAGCACATCCAAGAAAGGGTCTAGGAGTATAAGAAGGCCAGTGAGGCCCTTCTGTACCACAACTATATAGTGGATTATAATACAGATGGTGATTCAATGCTCTTGAACAACTGCCAATGCAAATTTTGAAAATATGTGAAACATGCCCCCATCCACCCTTTCAGAACAGAAACTGGCAGCTGCTTTCTCTACTGACTGCACAGAAACTCTATCTGGCAATCTAGACAATAATTGCAGAAGCGCAGTAACAAATAACTGCTCTGTGTCTGGCTAGTACATTAAATTAATCCAACCTGCTATAGCTGCAGTCCATCAGTGGGAAGAATATTCTGCTAATGTGGCTTGGATTGCTCTAAAAAAGATTGGGCAGGCCATGAAAAAGCAGTTTCCTTGTTCCCGAGGCACAGACAATGTAATTGCCTTGGAGAAAAATGGCAGATAGTGACAAGGAGTCCAAAAGGCATTTTGGACTAAGCAGAAACATTGCTGCTTTATCTGTGTTAAGCCTGAGAAAATTTGTTGGCATCCGGGACTGGATAAGTGACAGGCATAATGACAGCACAGAGAATGCTGCACTTGTGCTGGCATTCAGAGCTCCCGAGAGGCTCAGGGCGACGCAGCCATGCTGTCCTGGAAGAGCAAGGAAGTGAAATGCAAATGCCACATAAAAAGTGCAATACAACTATGGTTTCACCCTTAACGCAACAACAGGCTGTCGCCAAGCAGATGGCAGAGAGAAAAATAGCAGGGAACTCTGCCTAGAGGAAAAGAGATCAGGGGGCAGAGGGGAGGAGGACTCATTAACATTTAAAGAGAATGAGGTTTCCTAGACCGTTTCTAGGAAAACTATTGATCAACACCTATTGAGGCTAAAAAGTAAGAAAATCACATTGCTATGGACACTACACTTCCCTGATTTCACTAGAAATAAACCACTACTACTTTCAGGACTGATGTAATTATTGATTACCCAAAGTTTTCTGCCATACTCTGGAGTGAGAATCTCTCACTGGAAACAGATGATTCCAGCCCATCTATATTTCAGGCCTGGCAGCCACGAGCCTCACATCCTCTCTCAGCTGCAGCTGCGCTGGCTGAGCGCTTACAGCTTCCACCTGCTCATCACCACATCCCCGGCGGTGTCACTGCCCCTCCGTGCTGGTGGCTGAGCCTGTCACCAGCCTTAATGCACCAAGTGGACAAAGACCTGCTTTGGAAAGTTTTTAGACTCAGCTTGTTTGGACCAAAGGATGCTCATGCCAGGAAATACAGCCCAAATGGATGGGTGCCTTCCATTACGCTGTTTAACGCACTCAACTGTTTTCTTACAGCAAGATCCTTGTCAAGACAACTGTTTATACTGAAAAAGCCTCTTAATATCCACTGATTAAATGGCCATTTTTCTCTAGCCTAGCTAAGCCTCTCCAATTATCAACATACCTGTTATTGGCCACAGGCAGTGCAATTTCAAACTTGGCCAAGAACTGGAAGTACTGCTCTTCGGTTTGCTCAGTGAAGCCTGTACCAACTAGCAGCATCCTGAGATCCTCTGCTCTGATAACCCCATTCTTAGCTACAGACTTGGAGCTCTTGATGTTGAAAATCCTCTGTAGACACTCTGAGAGCCAGACTGGGTCAAGGAAGTAGAGGTTTCTCAGGCCATGGCTAGTGTCTGGGAAGTGCAGTAGTGTACCTGTTTCTATGAGAAAATTAATCGCTACAAAAAATAAAGAATCGTAGATTAGCAATAGAACAGCATTAGGAAACCACAGTGCAGAAAAATATGAGGCAGTCTGTGCAGTTTTATACATACCAGATATAGCCAGGACGTAGCCAAGCCAAGAGAATAACATTTATCTGAGGAGTGCTGCTATCTGGCACTCCACTTGTAAAACCCACATCTCACTGCTTTACAGTTAGTATTTCTGTCCCCATCACACCTCCCCTTTACCCTCCTCCTGCCAGCCTCACAGGGAAGGGCTCACCCTGGCTCCTGCAGAGCAAGGCCTCTGTGGAGATCATAGGACTGAGGCCCTACAGAGAAGACAGCTTTGAAACTATGGCAACCCTCGCTCTTCACAGAGCAGAAATAAAATCAGACAAAGCTTGTTTAAAAAAAAAAAATAGCCTCAGACCATCCTAGAAACTTCCAAGCCTTCTCCCCAAAGCCCCGTTATTAATTTTACATCTTACCCATTTCCAAAGTGACCTCTACACAGGTGTAGAACACTCTGTAACTGGGGTTTTTTTTGCACAGCAATTATCTGGTGGGCATTCACACCCCCCCACCCCCCCCCCATTTTTTTATTAATGAATATTTCAACTGGTCACACATACTGATTTCCAAGAAGCTACTGGTCTGCTCTGACCTACCAGTCTGCAAGTCTTCATAGTCTTTGATATCATTTCCAGGCGTTTGCTCAATGATCAATTCTATCTGTCTGTCTGTTAAATACTGCACATCATCATTCTGACTTCTTCTATGCTGTTCTGCAAGGACAGCTTCTTGAAGACTAAGGTAACTTCTTGGTATCTGCAAGTCACATGAGAAAAATAGCAGGATCAATATCAGACAGCAATCACTCTGCTGGAGATGAACTGCTAAGTTTAAAGGGATCTTTTAGTGCTATCTTTTCCCAAAGCCAGATAGTCATCTTACATGCTTCACATGCCTTCTGCATCAACAGTAACTCCTAAAGTTTACCTCCCAGTCCAAACCCAAGCCCAAAAAAAGCCCCCCTTTGGTAAGGATCACTAGGAAGTGCAGTTCTCACCAATCTCCCTGCAAGTTTCTGTGAGCAAATTGAGCTGCCGACATCCTTCATGTTGCAAGTGACATGAAAAATCAGCTGTCGGAGTCCTTCGAGGCCTTCCAGAGTCTTACAAGAGAGCTCACTGCAAAAGTCATGCAAGGATGAAGATTATCAAACCTTATCAGCACACTGGCTTCCTTTCCAGACTCACTTTCTCTAATCAGTGACTTTAAATTTCCTGTGTCAGATGAATGGGAAGAAGGCTGTCAGTGAGCATTTTCAGCTTTGGACAAAAATATGAAGAAGTCTGGAAAAGATATATTAGGCTAAATTCTGCTTTGCCTGCTTCATTCACTGTGTGCTGCTCTTCTGTCCTCTCTGCACCGTGATCTCTGGGGACTTCCCTGGCACATTGACCAAAATTAGCGCCCTTTTTCCCTCCAGGGCTGCACACATCCTGGAAGGGACTGAAGGAAAGGGGAAAACGCTGCACTCTGGCAGTCACTGGGGACGAGTCCAGTTCTCCTCGGCTCAGATCAAAGAGGCACGATGATGACTACCAGACACCTTTTCCCACCCTCATTCTGGCCCTTGCTCAGCCAGATCCTATGATCTGGGAATTGATTCTTAGATCCTAAAACCTGGCCTTCATCATCTCTTTAACAGCTAAAAACCTGCTCTCTCCAGCTCCTACTATTTTTGGCCTTTTTGTGGGCTGAATAAAACTGGTTCTCTTCCACTTTCCCCAACAAAGGGTCTTTCTAACTGATCCTACACATGTTCCTGTGGCAGACAGAAAATCCTTTTCTAAAGCAATATGCTTTATCTTAAACCTCAGCCATCAGTGGCACCAGGAAGCATGCACACACTGGGATGCTGGAGGACCAGCAAGATAAAAGCACTCTCCCACACGAGCTTTTCACAACATACACTCTTCACACTCCTCCAGCTGTCCGGAGCATTGCTCAGAGGAGCCCCATCCGGGAGGATGATGGGGTGTGAAGGAGAAGCACAGGAGGGAGGAAGTACAAAATCAGGCACAACTCCAACTGGGAGGAAATGTAGGGGAAAAGGAAGGTGAAGAAGGGGAACATGCAGGATGTGTGGCAGAGTGAAAGAAGTCCCCTTGAGAAAGAATGATTGCAGTAATGTTAGGATGCTCTGTCATGATGGGGAAAGAGGTTTGAGACTGAACCACAAGGCTTTCTCTTTCTGTGAGTCTCTGTGCCTCACACTGGCTCCCTGGTACTCCTCCTAACAGGGAAGAGCCAGCTGAGATGCCTGACGCAGCACTTGTGTCTGCAGAACAGAGTGTGTGGGGGTGTCCTGATGACTCTACCAGGCAGCAGATGCAAAGCGCTAGGGGCACTGCAGCGCCCTTCTTTAGTTGCCAGCTGCCACCTGCTCTTGCCCCAGGCACTGGTAATTTCACAGTCTGGTGCCAGCCTGCTGCATCCACACTCCCCACCATGCTGTGCACTCCCTTGGCTGACAGACCTGCTTCTTTCCTAGGCAGAGAAGCCTCCTCTTTCCCAAGGGCATCCATGGCCTGACACTGATCTTCTGGACAGCACCACCCCTCCGTTATCACACCCAGAGAACTCCGATGGCAGAGGTTTGGACTGCCAGGGGCTCAGGGGGCTGACCCACTCCTTGCCCTGCCAACACCGCCATGTGACCTGCATCCTCATGTCAGGTAGCAAGAGGTTCCCACACAGCTTCCCCTTTACAAACCCCGCAGCACCCACTCTCTAACAGTCATGCTCTCAAGCTTTGCAGCATTAATTACCCAATATGTACCTGCTCTCATTGTGACTAATAAACTGTATCACCGTTTAATGGTGAGACATCTGAGTGGAGCACTAAAACAGGCTGGCCAAGGTCATGATTTTGGAGCTGCCAGCTCTCAGACCCATGATCAGACCCCTGAGCAACAGTGAACTTCTCTCTAATTATACTACATTATCTCAGTCAAAAATAGATTAAATGCAACACTGACAAGTCTTTAAAACAGTTCTGTTGCCAAGGAGATCAAGTTATTACAAAATGGCTTAAAGTGACATAAAATAGTGACAGAGCTTCATAAAGTCACAAGTACTTACTGCAGGTGCTTGAATGTGATATCTGGGAAGCCAGTTGCTCTGGATCCAGAAGGAGATCGACAGAGAGCCAAGACGTACGCCCTCAGAGTTGCTATTCTCTCAACGCGGAATTTAGTTTCAATTAAATCAAGGTGTGTTCCTACCACTAACACCACTGAATTTGGAGCTTTGGCCTGTAAGAGAAAATACTGACAATGATCTCACCCAGATTATGTTGTGGTAAATTCAGGGAGGGTGTGTGTAAAGTCAAATATTTAAGAGGCGGTAGTAAATACATTAATAAAATGGAATATATATATAAAATGGATGCAACCTGTCATGGCAGCTTGACAACAGCAATAAGTGATGTAGATATTATAGAAGTACTCCTGCAGAATAGGGCTTAATCATCTGCTGCTACTGCAGAGCAAGAAACTGTCAGTTTGGGTTTATTACATCAGGGCTTAACATAAAGAGAGTTGCCATGTGGTATTAAGTTGCTACAGGACAGCTAAATGATAGGAACTATTTCTGCCAAGACAAAAGAAGAGAAATTAGCTTAACCTGTTAGCCAGATCTAACTCCGACATCCTGAAAAAGGCTAGAATCTGGAATGGATACCTTGAGAAGTTTTACAAACATTTTCACTGGAGGTACATGGAGAGGTGAGATAAACTGCTAGAAAAGTCTAAATCTACTTAATCCCGAATCAGTGCAAAGGAATGGTTTAGATGATCTCGTGGTTTCTTCCAACCCCTCCATGATTGTATTACAGCACTGGAAAGTATCCAGACTTCAGAGAACTTGCTGCCAAATACAATGGGATTGCACAGGCTTAAGCAGGGATCAGCCTGCCGATCCAAATGACTTTGACCACAGAAGAATATTCAGATGCAGAAATATATGTTTATTTGCACTCAAACGTTTCTCTCTTATGATGCCCACTGAAATCTCCTAACCAGAATGACACCAAACTTGAACCCTGTGCAGACACAGGAGTGATGGATGTACCAAGTCAGACCCAAGGTTCCACCTGGCCCAATGTCCTGCCTGGAGGCTAATGAAGAGTATAGGCACAGCATAAGCATGTAGATTTTCCCTGGTGTGCTCTCCCAGCATTCAGAAGCCTGCAGCTCACCAACTTCCTGAGTATGAGACGGTACCTCTGAATTACTAGCTCTTGATGACTTTTTTTTCCACCAGTCATTTTTTTCAACTTCTGACACTCAGAGCACATTGTAGTTCCAATAAATTCCGCAGGTTAGCTATCTGCCATGTTTAGGATACCTCCTACTGTTTGTTTCAAAGCTACCATCTCATTATTTCATTTGATCCCTCTAATTCTTCTATTGTAAAAGACCACGAACAAAGACTCCCATCTGGTTTTGTCCTTACCCCAGTAAGTCTAGGTGCAGCCCTCCTCACTTGCCTCTTTTCCAAGTTGAAAAGGCCTAATCTATGTAATCACTGTGCACCCAGAAACTTTTCCATTCTTTTAACCATCATTGTTCATCTTTGTCTGTATCTCTTCTGATGCTACTGTGTGCTTGCTGGGGTGTATTAAGGACGCAGGCACATCATACATTTTTGAAATATCATAATTATGCTTTTGGTTTTGTTACCTAGTTCGGGGTTTTGATTGCTGCTGACCATTAAGTTAGTATTTTTGTAATGTCAAGATGTTTCTGTTTTGAAAGACACTAGCTTAGAGTCCATTTTTGTGTATGTAATGTTAGGACAGATATCCAATAATAAACATTTACAAAAAATTATGAACATTGTATTATAACAATCAATCAACAGCAACGAATTCACTGCAGCTCTGAGTCTCATCTGAGAACTGTCTGGGAGATATTCTCTAGCTTACCTGAATCTAAAGTGCTAAAAATATAACCTCAAGACTAATGTGTGTCTAACCCACACAAGAAAGAAAAAACTTCAAACCCTCCTCAGAGCACAGTGTGGTCAAACACTAATTACAAAATAAGTATGTTCAGCCTTACTTAGCAAGGGCTTATAAATCAGCTTTTGTTTCATTCTCTGATGTGTGTGAGGCAGAACAAAGCAAATTATAAATTTAAACCGTTAAATATAGCGATTTGCCTACAGCATAATGGAAAATTAATTCTGAAAGCTATGCAAAATTCATAGCTTGTGAAGTTTTTAAAAGCAGACCAAAAAGAATCTGTAATATCACATATCTGTGTGCTGAGCTACTACTTGATAAATAGATACCCCAGAGTCCACCAATGACTTCTTACCTCAATGTTCAGCAACCAGAACTGTAAGTTTGCCACAGCTTCTTCCCCCAGTGCCAAGTTCCATACCACTATGTACAATGCTTTGTCTGTGAAGAAACACTGATTGACTGTAGACATGCTTGCTGGGCCTCCAATATCCCAGACATTGAACTCCACTGAATCAACCTACTTAGACAAAGAGAAGTGTTCAAATCAAACCGTTGCAGTAAATCACAGGGAGATAATAGCTGAAGTATAAACCTACGCCTGCATAATGTATGACACAAGAAGGGTTTCAATGTCCTAATTGTGCCTCCAGGAAAGAAAAATCAACAAGCAATTGTTAAGCATGGCTACCACTTCCCCACAGGAAATCAAGACTAATTACTTGCTGCTAAAACGATAGAGGTGCCCTTGATGCTGGTAAATCTCCAGTTAATGCTGTGGATTCTCCAGTACAAACAAGGGTCTCATTCTGAGCCCTGTATTTCACTGCATCTGGAATAGAAACTGTTTCATCCTTGACAGTGCCACGCTCGACAGGATGGTTGAAGCTACTTATCTGCCACTGCTATGGGGAACAGGAAACCCCCTACTGAAATCACTTCCACTGAGCTCAGTCCTAACTGAGCCAAACAGAATATAGATGCTCAGGAGATGGGAAACTTCTCAAGCCTTTCATTAATACCTCCTGCACGTTGCTCAGAGGCTTTTGATGTGTGTGTCACACCAGAGATGGGCCAGAATTACAGCTACTGTAGATGAGACTCACTGATTTTTGGGGGAACGTGTAAACTGAGGCTTCACTAGCTCTGGCTCTCTTCCAAGTATCTCAGCATCTTCTTCCATGCAGCCTTGCAACAGCGCTAAGAGGGAGCACAGCTCTCTGCTTAAATTGTATTCAGGCTCCCAGCTGCAGCAGGAAGCACCTACATACCTTGGAAGCTCTGTCCCTAAATCACTTGGCCCTGGGGAGGCAAGAAGCCTGTGACTGAAGCAGAAAACCAAACCCTACTCCAACCACCATCCTCAGAACATGATGTAACACCAAGTGGGCTCCTTTTACTGGTCCAGGTCCAAGTACGGACTGATCCCACATGACAAGTTACCCTATGAGATTTCAGAAAGCAGCTAAGTATCTCAGTAGGGCTCTGATTTCCTAGCATAGTCCCAGCTTGAAATCTTCCAGAAACAGCTGGAAGAACTTCCATATTGTAAAGCCCTAACTAGCACCAGGACTGCTTTATTCATCCAAAAGACCTTCAGCTGTGGGTACTTGTATGGAGAAACCAAGAGGTCAGCATCGTGATTCCACTTCAGGTCTCTGATGCTGTCTAGGTTTTTATTTTATTCAATTGCTCTTCAACACAAAATGCACAAATCCCTTCTCCCACCAAAGTCTTCTCTTTATAGAGTCAGGCTGTGCTTGCTCTTTTTCCTTCTGTCTCTGGCCTGGCACTCTTCGCTGTAGAATAGCTGAACTCAGCAGGCTCCTCCAGCCCTTCCAAAACAGTCTGGTGGTCACAGCTCTCATCCGGGAAGGGAGAGCCATGCATTTGCACACCCTCAGCTCTGACAAGACCTCAGGACCAATTCTGCATGCTCTAATCCCTGTGTTACTACGCAGGTGGTGGACCAGGCCACCTACAAATGTTAGAATGAATTCAGTGCTGTTCAAATGAGTTCAGTATGGGTTGACACACTCCCTGAATGAGCCACCTGAGATTTGGGTGTTTAAGGTGTGCCTTAAACATCCCTGGATCACACCAGAGGTCGAGCATCCTACCTTCCACCCACCTTCCCTACCTAGGACAGTTCTGATATCAAGGGAGTTCAGCTTTAGGTACTGATGTCCCATTTTCTGGCCCCAAATGAAAGGAGAATCTGCTTTATAGAAGTTGATTTAAAACATTCTGTCAGAATCAGTGTCCAAAAACCACCCAAGCTGGGAGAGCCAGTATTCAGGCAGTCTATACATGGCTCTCTGTCTTTAGGATACAAAGTTGAATGCTTAAGAAAACACAACTGTCCTCTACTATCAACTGGAAATTAAACAGAGGAATTGTGATGGGTCTGAAAACATGTCACCTGGCTCACAGGTAATGGAAAGTGTTCTTTATAAAAGGGAAAATAATTTCAGCCCAAAAGGGACACTGCGGGGCTCAAACATCCCACTGGGGCTAAGGATCTTCGATTGTTTTTCACCTTTGCCTTGTGTCCCACCGGCTTGGGGAGCTCCCATTTTGTTGTACGTATAGTGGCATCACTGTGCATCATCTGAGGGACTTTTCCTGTCTGTAGGATCTCAATCAGCGTTGACTTTCCCTGTCGTGGAGGACCGATGATGATCATCTTCATTAGCTTACACTTTTCTGCTTTGCGCAGCTGTGCTCGTAAATACGCCAGCACTGTTTTAGGGCCTATAGGAGAAATTGAACAGGCTTTATCTGTGGTTAGCAGTTACAAATGTACATATGTACAGCAGGACTGCACAAAACCTACTGCTGCAGACGCATCAGTTGAATTAATATTTTCCCTGCAGTTTCACTGTGGGCTGAGACAACCCGGAGAATAAACAAAGAAACCTCTAGTGGACAAACCTGAGACAGAGACCCCAGACAAAAGGTCACTGCTCGGAGACTCTACAATGGAGCACTGTAAGAAGAAACAAATGCTGTGGCTCGTACGCTTCAGAAGCTCAAAGGAAACATAAAATACTAATTTAGTATTGGAAAATACTCATTTTTTCCTTCTACTTTTATGTTTCCAGTTAAAATTAGATTTAGGCTTCAACAGCGTGCTGGAGAAGGAATAATTCCTAATAACTTTGTTCCCACAGGATTTTCTTATTAAAACACACAAAAAAAGAAGACAGTATTGTAATAGATCCAAAAACCTAACAGTTTACAATAAAGTCACTTCAATGTGACTGACTGCTGATCCTAAACACTTCAGCCTTTAAAAAGACTGTCTAAATACCCGAAAACATATATATTAAGGAAGCAAGCCATGGAATTTATCTGCCATGCATTCTGCAATGAAATATTGCATTTATAAGTAATTGTTTTAACATGTGATCTATCTTAAATTGATCATATAGCCAGAGCTTAGCACCGATTATCAAATTTGCAAATATGCATAGGAGGCTTCCCTATGCAATTCCAGTTAACCACAACACAGGTTTGGGCACACACTGTCTGTTCCTGTTCAGGACCATTAAAAGGAAGCGATTTTCGTTATAAGTTCAGTCAATTTATTAAAGAACACACAGGATCAGCCTTACCCTCTTTTCTGATCTCCGCAGGAACGTTACTGATATTTAGTTCCTCGATATCCAGCTGCCAGAGATTAGCCAGCTGTCCAAGTTCTGGAGGAAGCTCTCGGATACCAGGGTTACTGTACAAAAACAAATAAATCTACCAACAACCAGGCTTTGTGTGTAAGTAGCTGCTCTCACGGACTCTCAGATTACACTATTCTCTCCTTGCAGAAATCTTCCATTAACATTTTAATAAGACTACTCAGCACTTTAATAGTAATTTCCATCCTAAAAATGATGTATAACCTCAATTTATCCTCTGAGGCAGACAAATGTAATCATCTTTACTGGATAGTTGAGGAAATAAAGGCAAAAATGATGAGTTATTGACTCTAATGCTATAGAAGCTGACAGCAAGAAGCCAGAATGAACTAGAGGCACATTAGATTCCCAGGCCTGTGTTCAAAGCATTAGATCATCTTCCCTAATTCAAAAGGCCAGCCTTCTCCTTATCTAAAGCAAATGATGGACATAGTTCTAGTAAGGGGCTGACTATTTCAAGATTTTTGACTTCAAAAGCACTGGATATCTGGGGTGGGGCTCCACGAAAGACTAGTCACTAAAACAACATGGAAATAATACTGCATAGCTTTTCCAGGACATGGACTTACTTTCCTAAATAAAGTTCTGTTAAACCTTTCAGAAGGCATACGGACTGTGGGACAGAGTCCAGCTGATTGTCATTCAGATAAAGGACTTCCAGAGAATCACTCAGAAATGATGGAAACTCCAAAAAAGGACCTGGAACAAGACAGGAAATAAATTGCACCTTTAAAACATAACAGACACCAAGGCTCTCAACCAAGAGCCTTCACCTTAACTTTGCAGGCAGGACATGAAGTCATGTTCCTTGGCAGGAAACACCATGAAGCAACAGCAGAAAAGCAAATGGCCTGCGATGGTGATCAAACATCAGTGTTCACATCTCAATTTTTTAAAATCATGATGATGCATGTGTTTGAGGACAACATTCTCCACGACTTCTGGGGTGGTGAAGGAGGAACTCTAGGTCTTCCAAGACAACTACACATCAGAGGATGAGTGGCATTTTATTTCTTGTTGTTGAATAGCTGATAATACCTCGCAAACTGCCCCTATTCCATCCTAACAAGCTGGCAGTGAAAGGGCATACTAAGGGTGGTTCTCAGCATGTTTTTTCCATGTTGCCTGAGAAAAGCCAGAAGTTGGGCAGAACTTACATTCAGGCCCCCATGTTGTATCCTGGAGCAACTTATGGTGGATCAAAGTCAGTAACAACAGAGAAGAACACCCATATTGCAGCTGACAGACTGCAAATCAATGCTGCCTCTAAAAAACCGCTTGCATTTGCCCCTCTGTTCTGTTTTAGACTGCAAGGTCTCAGAGCACTTCAGACTTCCTACATGTCTGAGCAGCAACTAGAGTATGTGGGGAACAACCCAAGCAATAATAGCATCAACTGCATGGCTGAGTTGCTGCTGCTGGAGAAGTTCAAACAAAGGGAAATTCAGCTGGTTCCAAAGAGCATCATTTTGCTCCACAAATTACTCCAGGGATAGCGGCATGAAAAGCTGCCATGAATTGTGCTGCTGTCTTAAGAGTGTCACATGTATCTACCAAGGAGCATCCTGAAGTCAAGGAAAACTAGGCCACACAGGGACAAGAAGATTCTGAGTCTCTGATTATGAAAGTACAACCAGCACCATCTGCTGCCTCCACAGTCAATAAAAGCAACTCCCTGAGATGCGAGACACACCCTTCCTCAAGGATAGGACAGTTGCACTTCCACCAAGATCTGCTTCCTTTACAGAGAAGCCTTGAGGAATTGTAACTAGACTTAGCTGAAAAAGAGGAAAAGAAAAAAAAAAAAAGAAAATGGAAGAGGTCTTCTCAGGAGAAAATTCCCCAGTCCTAATATTAATAGCATTTCTAGCCTGAGCTGTGATCAGAAAAAGAGCAAGATAGAGTCCTACTGTCTGCAGGGGTGTTTTATATACGTGACAGGACTGTCTGGTGTGGGCAGGCTGTCACAGTCCACCTTTGAGTTTTCAAATAAAAAAAATCATCGTTAGGATTATTTTAGGAGAACAGCAGGCTTATTCATGGACTCAATTCACTTCCTTTCTGGCTCATCGCTGAACTTAAACTTTTCATTGTTCCTCTTCAGCATGTACCTAGGCACAGACAGATTTAGTCCCTCTTGGACACGTAGAAGCAAATAGCTAAAATAGCAGCAATACTCTCAATTCACCAAAGAGTCCCAGGTGGAAAGGAGTGTACTATATTGGAAGCAAGCTCGAGGTGTTTATGAATTGTAATTATTTATTCATGAGTTATTTATGATTTCTCTGGCTTGAGCTCAAATTTTCTTTTAAAGAACCGTAGAAAACTTAAAACAAATCCCATCTTGAAAATATATTTTTGGATGAGTAAATGCTACCAGCACCACATATGTGCGCAAGAAGTTATTCTGAGATTTATTAATCAAGTATATGAGCATCCATAAATTATTCTCTTTATATAATCTAGACTTAAGTAAATAGCTTTGTTGGTAAAATTATATGAAAACCTGCCCCCCACCTCGTGAGGAGACTTCTGTGAGCAGCTGATGTACTCCAGCTTCTGTTTTCTCTCGATGTTCTTTAAATTCTTGGCCACATCCTCTAGTCTCACCAAGCTATACTTGGCAGAGGAATAGAGAGAAAAAGATGAGCTGGCTTTGCTCTGTCTCTGTGGCTATTCAACTGTGGCACCAGCCAGGTAGGCTACTCCATGCCCTCCTGCAACCTGAGGCAACCTCAGGCAGTTTAAAGTGGCACCAGGGTATTATGTGCCAAGGCTTTCCAAATGGTACTAATGCAGAGTCCACTCCCTCCTTTATGTAGGGGAGTTACGCTGGGTTTACAGCATGTAGAAATTTCCATTAGGACAGCAATTCCCTTTTATAGTTGGTTTTAGCTGCTTTTGCCTGCTGCTCCTGCCCTTCTCTCCCCATTGGGAAATGCTGCTGTATCACTTCACAGAGTAGTTCTGAGGATATGTCAGACTCCACAGATTCACAAGATTTAGACTCCTTTTCCAATTCTTCCATGTTCAGGATTTCACCAGTGTCACAGAACTTCTATTTCCATTTCCCATTTGCAAAATAATGCAGACAGATCGTTTCTCCTCCTTAGGGTGCACGTACAGGACTTGCTAGAAAGCAGCCTCTACTTCCACAGACAGAAAAATGAGGTAGGATTAGCCTTCCCTGGAGGTCCAGGTAGAACCTCTGCCCCCCAGATGAGCAGACTGGAGCAGACTACAGCTATGGCTGTACTGGGTGCATTTACCAATTTTACCTATTCATACTGACCTGAGATCATGCACCATTTCCAGGGGAACTGAGGAAAGCATTTGCTGCAGGAGGGCCTCCCCCTCCTGCGAGCAGCTGAGGGCTGCTTGGATGTGCGTCATGAAGACGCCAGCTCTATTCCAGTCTGTGATTTGCAAAGAATGCTTTAGAGCAAGCTATTCTTCAGGCAGCCGAGAACAAGAAAGCTCTCCAAGGGCTTTAAAATAAAACAAACAAACAAAAAGAAATGCTGATGAATCCCACAGAGAGCAGGAAGCAGTGCAAATATCTTCACATATTCCTTTGTTCTCTCTGGGATTTCACGTGCGCTAATCCACAATGTCTCCTCTGCTCTGCCCCAAACTGTGGGTGCAAATCACAAAGACAAGGGAAAACATGCAATTTTCAAATTCAGCAACAGAAACAATTCTAGGAGTAATAAGACTAATTATGGGTTAATTTCCCTTCAACATACCAGTTAGTATTCTGTCCAAAAAGAATAACCTTCATGAAAAGAATAAAAGCTCAGTGAAAGAAACAGGTTTCATTCATTCTTCATCTTTCTATATTGATGGTACCAACCAGCTACACCATTTCTTTAGAGACATTTTATCTAAACATATTTCCTGTTAATTTAATGCTGTTGCACTTTAAATTGCGGATGAATTTACACTGATTTCCCTCCAGCCAAACCCCACAGATTCCTGCTGCTTCACAGCTCACCTGGCATTTCAGAACTTGCTTCCCCATGTTTGTGCTGCTGTGTATCTTACCTGCCTCTGGGCCACAGCGCACCCTGCTCTTCGTGGTGAAAAAGGGAATCCGCTTTGTTTTAAATCCCTCGTCACTCCTGTGAGCCAAACAAAATGGTGACACGTGGAGAAAAAAGATCTTGGATGCAGCAGTTGAGAACTGTGGTGCAGAGTCTGGCCCCACTCTAGGCTGTGGGATTCACAGCACAGCTTTTATGGGTTCCTGTCTGCTTTTGAGAGATGGGGTTGAAACCTGCTGTGCAATCACAGAGTTAGACTCCACCAACACTCGTCCAGGCCCAATGGTTTTCTTCTGGCAAATTAACAGAGCTCTGCAATGCAGTGCTTTCAGCTCCCAGGGTGAGAGCACTTGACCCCCGGCTTTACGGGTGTCAAGGTTAAGTAGGCTGTCAAACATCAAATTGAACAACCTTCATGAGAAGCGGTGGAGAACCAACCTGCTGCCATTCTCTGCTCTTACCACAGAGTCTCAGACAACATGACCCAACAACATGACTCTGGAAATGCAGAGACATTCAAAAAACCAGTAATTTTTCTTTTGCAACTGACACAGCAACTCATAAGGACTCCAGAAGATTTGCTGGAGAGGCACCCAAATGAGAAGATATGACACATTCAGTGCAGTTCTGGAGAAGATAAGGGACCTTTAACTCTCTATTGTAAACACCTCTATTGTAATTTCTAAATAGAAGAACATCACTCTTTTATGGGATGACCTTATTAACGTCAGTCTTCTCTATGAACTTGCAGCTGGTTACACTTCCATTGAAAAATCAAAGATTTTTCATTTTTTCCAAAACAATACTCCCACGCTAACTACAAACTGCAGTCCAGCCAGATGGTTTATGGTTAAGATATGCTCCCTGCAAACTAGTATATGTAGTGACGAACCACACACTGGGTTAAAGAAATTTCTACATGCTCTGAAATTAAACTGCCATTATCCGTAATCCATCCACTTAATAAATGATACAGTGTGCTAATCAGTAAAGGATAATTCATCACTGTCACAGACACACAATATACTTAGAGACATGGTATGTGGATATCAATGCCTTCTATGCAGGTAATTATTTCACTACTGACACCCTTTGTATTACAGGAGGGATTGGGTTTGCTGTTATTTCTTCAGCTTTTGTTTTGTCAGACAAAATTTGAAAGAAACACTTACTTTCCAAGTTGGTTTTTTGAAAGATCCAGTGATTTAAGTTGTTTGCAGTTCCACTTATCTTGTGAAGGCAATGTAACTAACTGATTTCCCAGCAGCTTCAGGGACACCAAAGCCTAAAAGAGGAATAGCCTAGAGTTAAAAGACAGAGTTCATCAAGCACACTGAAAGAAGTTTTTTAGCATGGCTATTAAATAACAGAAACATGAAGAAAGTACATCTTATTCATCAGAACATCCTGTCCGTGCTGCCTAGCATGCAAACATTTCCTTCTGTATATTTTCTGCACGAAGCACCACCACTATTAGTTCTGGGAGATTATTAGTCTACTTGCTGACAGATGCAATTGGAAACAACCCATACAAGAGGACATTTTACTTTCAGTGAGGAAACCTTTCCAAATGGAAAAGAACAGTATGATTTACTTACACAGTATGCCACATATGGATGAGAAGTCTTATATGTGTGTGAAAACTAGTGTCAGAGTGGGCTTACACCTGTTGTGCATGCATAAAATCAATGTGCAAAATGTGAACTATTTCACATGAGGAAAGTTTTTAATTGCTTTGTTATTATATGTCTATTAAAATGGACAAGATTTATATTAACTTTAGGAGATTTATACAAGTTATCTATCTCCTTTTTTTCCCTCACACCAGAGCCAGAAATTTTAAAAACAGGAAGTGAAGCTGATTAACACCATGCAGTTAACACCATACAGATAGGGCTCAGCTGCGAATACCATGAATAAGGTTAAAACATGAGCTCGCCTTTAAATTTAACTGAAATATAAAAGAAACAATGCAGTTCCCATTCAGATTTGTAAGGTCTATGCTCTTCCATCTGCTCTTAAAAATAATGTCAAGGCTCAAATGATCATTTTAATTTGATTGAAAATCCAGTTTTCCACTGAAAAACAGTCTTCTGTGCAGTTTCCAACCAGGTTTATTCTGCAAGTCCCCCCATGAAAACTGAGATAAGAAGAATTCCAGCTGAATTATCTCATCCCACAAGTGCAGCAATATTAATGAATTATACCTCATGGAAATCACGTTTTACCAGCAGAGACTTCAGCTTCAAGTGCGTTAAATATTTTATGTGCTCCACATAATGTAAAAGGTTTATGCCCCTTTTCATCAATCAAGATTAACAATGTCTCACAAAGCCAGGCTGTTGGCCTTCCTCCCCTTTTCTCAGATTGGAAAAATATGAGGTATCCATGTGACATAAACGATGCACAACCAGCAGTTGTTGGAATGGCAATTATCACGCAAAACGCTCCCTCTAGTGATAAAAGAGGGGCAGCACTGGCCCTCGGTGAGACTTGGGGAAGGTGAAGTAAATATAAAACTGCAGATACGTGGAGTGAACCACTGGAGGAAAGGGTTGAAAACCCATGCAAACTATAAAATCCTCCCCGCCATAGCTTGACAGCCAATGCTTTTATCATCATTAGCCTTCCACTGGCTCGAACCTCCTGTTGGAAGGAAGACCCAATCCTCCCTTGGCTCTTGGTGTCGAGCTCTCTCCAAGGATCAGCATGTGGGCTGTTCAATGACAATGCTTCAGACTTCTCCCCCGAAATATCCCTGGGCAGCAGGCAAGAGGAAAGGGAGGCTACACGTTCCAGAATTAGCACAAACTTTGTTCTGTGTGGTCTAGCTGGGGTGCCTAATTTTCAGTCAACTGTATCCACGTTACATATCCCCCACAAATGCTGACAAAGGCCACTCTCCAGGAGATCTGAAAGCCTGGTGAGATTATATGCAATGCTTATGTGCCTGCTCCACAGGGCGAAAATTAGTGACTTTCAACTGGCTGTGGCTCTTCATGACTGTAATTCTGGAGATCACTAGTCCTTGTTTTGCAACTGCCTCTTCTCTCTCATCTCTAACTTCTCCATTTCTGCTCCCTTTCAGGAAGAGAATGGGTGCCTCCAGAAGTGAGACAATGACAGCAGCAGACAGTTTCCTTCAAGCCTACTGCTACAGCATGCAAAAAGGGCTCTGGTGTGGTAGATTATCCAGAAGGAAGTTACTGCAGTATCCAGATTAGGCTGCCTCGGTCAGCTCATGATGTGGAAAAACTGATCATAGTCTTACGTGAATACTACCACCCAGAGAGGGTCAGAGCTCTCCAAGAGTCTAGAGACTAGTCTAGAGAACTAAGACATTGCTTAGAGCATGTATGGTTGGTTCCTTTAGAAGGCAACAAACAGGAAAGCTGAGAAGATCTCTGCTTCTCTTAACACCACATTTCTAGTATATACATCATATTAGCGACTGTGAGCTGTTCCTAGTCTTAAAACCCCTCCACAAACCAAGCAAAGGCCAGTGATAATCTAGATGTCCTACCAGCCTAGGTCAGAGACATGCTTTCAAGTCACAGACCTCCTCTGCTTTCAGCTTTTCCCAGGGAGAAGACATTTCACTGCTGTTCCTACATAACAATGTAGAACATACACTGTATGTTATATGTAGCAACACGTTACTACCCATTTCTTCCCCTTCCCCTTCCCACATCTACTTCAGGACAGGTAGAAGTGTGAGTACAGCCCTAGTCACTGACACAAACTCTACAACCAAGAAGGAGCTCAAGCCAGGGCTGATCTAGTCATGGCCTTTCACATTCTATTTGCTCACCACACTCTAGTCTTTGGGCGACTGAAAATACCTGCTGTTAATTTCTTTTATGATGGTAAGGCTGAAGAGATATGGATAAGAACTGGCACTATTTAAGGCAGCCAAAGCTTGCTAACTTTGAAGACAGACTATCAGCAGCGATTGCACTGAAGTCTTCTCTGATGCCCTGTACTGGTGCTTTCACATCCCTCTACAGCCCCTGAGCAGCGGCGCCCAAAGAAATGTGCCCTAGAAGCACCATCTAGTGTTTAATGTCTGTCATGGTAACTCCCACCCACTGGGCTTATTTTTAATGCATTCAGAATAAACGAGTTTTAGAGACAATAGTCCATAGGATTCATTCTAATTCAAGAGAAACGCCAATTGAAAACAAATGGTTACCAGAAAGCAAAGCCAAATCTGCAGGGATCACTGAAAACAACCGAGGGAGCAAACAACCCTCAGAATTCTTCTTCCAGGAAGGTGCAAGAGGCACCTTTGCAGCAGACTCCTGAGATCCACTGGACATAGATATGAACCATCACTTCTGCATCCTTCCTGTAGAGGCCAGCAGTGAAAATCATGAAACATCTGCACAAAGATTTACCTCTGTTTCTATCTCCATGGCCCTGAGTTTCACAATCTGGAAGGGAAGCTTGGAAGAAACCCCCAAGTTCTGCTTGGTTTTACGTTGAAATCACGTGAAGCCACAAATTCTGAAGAATTTTGAAGTAAAACTATGGATCTCTGATGTCCACTGGCAAGAATTATTTAATCTACAAGCTTAAAGACGAGAGAGGCCGACTAGCATTATTTAGGGCATGCTATTTTCAGCACAGAAAGACTAATCCTTAATTACACAACACTGGTGTGCCAGACTAAGAAAAAACACAACTATTTGTGAGCACATTTGAGTACATCTATATTTCAATGGTTGGACCTTGCAGTTACAATGCAGTGGTTGTCTTCCAAACTGCACTCCCAAAATCTGAAAACCACAGACATCCAAACAGTTCTCAGAAGACTTGTGTCAAAAGCCAGATACCATATCACAGTGGATGAGGGCCTGAATGTAATTCAGGGGGTTACAGGCTGCTCAGAGGCTCTGAGCAATTGCTGTGTTCCTCAGCTCAAAACAGCAAGTAGTCTTCTATCTTAACTGGGCAGCCACTGCTGTGACTTTGAGGTAGTGAGAGAAGTAATGCGAAGTAGGAAAAGAAGACACTTACTTCAAGCTGGAAGAGTCCCAGTGGAACTTCTTTTAGTGAGTTCTCCGAAAAATCCACTTCTCTGAGGTGATTTTTCCAGAAAATAGTCAACGCGTCAGGTAGGAATTCCAGTGAGTTTCTAGATGCTTTACAACATTTCTGGAACACATAAAAGCAAAACCACCCACAGAGTAGTAATCATCTCTTTAAATAATGAGGTAGGTCAGCTGTCACACGTTTAAGGCATTAATAAATTGATTCTAGGTGATGACTAGATAATTTGATCTAGATAAACTATTGTGCATTCAGGCACACAGGATTTGCTGAGGAGATGCACTCACTTAACTGGCGGGCAAATTCTTTGGTGGGCAAGAAGTATTTTGAAAGTTCTTTCGAAAATTATCCCCATCTGCTTTTCAACCATAACCAAACACTTCACAAAAGTATACGGTTCTGCTATCCCTGTAATACCGAGGAATTAAATCACAGTGATGGGTAGGTATAGATGCCCTATATAGCCATGGGTTTGGGCAAAGTTAACTTTGAATGAAGGATGAGTGTTCTGTAACAACACTCATCCTAACAATACTTCTGCTCATATGAACTACAGAGAAAACAAATACATCCATATAAGACATGTTTCTAGAAGTCTTCCACCAATACCATCAACACAGTGAGAACAGGGTAAAACCTCAGAAAGACTTGATCTGAGACCCATAAACTGAATCAGGCAGGGGCACTTCTACAGAAACAGAACAGCCTTTTAGCCTAAGATGTCTGACAGCTTTTTAAGCATCACAGTATAATTTTTGCATTGTTTCAACAGCTTTTTCAGCCTCTGACTCTGTCAGAGCAGTTTGACTTACCAAGGGGCAGGCCCAGGGATCTGGAAACACTTTCAGCTGATTTCTGGAAACATTCAGTATGTTTAGGGACTTGAAGCAGTATAGAAAAACCGTTGGAAGTTCCACCAACCTGTTGTCAGAGACGTCAAACTCCTGCAGCTTCCTTAAACCAATCCAATTAGTTGCTAGAAAACACGAAACATTGTGGACTTGGTGTAAACATACTTGCTAGACAAGAGTCAAAGGACTTCATGAGTGCTAAAAAACAACCAGGGCTTTTCAAGTACTTTAGACAAAGGATTGAGAGACATAAAGCATCTCTAGCTAATCCTGTCTTGAAGTCATTATTGTAACAGTTTGGGGTTCTCCCTTACAGATCAGGCCTTGAAATGTAAACATAACACTGGACTGTACGTACTGTTTTCCTCATCAAATAATTTCTCCATATAGTTTTTGGAAGCGATGAGTTTCTTAAGGTTTTTAAGATGTAGGAATCCAGAAGGGAGAGTAGAGAGCCTGTTGCTGGATACATCAACCTCAAGTAACCTGTGAGTAGAGAAGATAGTCAAGCATCAATAAAATGCTAGCAAAGACCCCTGTTGCCACAGATTTTTATTTTACCAGGACATCTTTAGATGTGAATGAAAGCAGCTCTCAGAAGGAAAAGCAAAAAAACCCATTTAGAAAATTAACCCTTCCAGGGAGCAACAAGTGGTCTGGATAGATAGCAGATCAGATAATTGATACCAGTCAGCAAATGTCAATCTTGAGTGAGCTCAGGCCTTAGACTTAGAGGAGTGGGGCTCAACAGAACTGGGGAAAAGCAGAAGCAACATGAGACAGGACAGGAATAAAAGTCCCTACAACTGTCCTGACAACTGACTTGGAAACACTGAGAATGCAAAAGGTCAAATCTTAAGTTAAACCCTGCAGCAGACAGAAAATAAACCAAGAAGCTCTTGCATATGATCTTCACTTATGCATCTTCACACAAGCACAATGGACTCATTTGCACCTGCTCTCTGTACAGGTTCAGTTTGCTGTAGGCATCTAGCACACCTGTACACATAATTACACACCTTGTACATATAATTTCGTCAGATGACTGTATGCTGGGTAACTCTGTCAGCTGATTGTCAGCCAGGCTGAGCTTCCTGAGGTTTATGAGGCCCCATGGGATCACGGATGGAAGGGAGACCAGGCAGTTGGCAGAGAGATCAAGCTCAGTTATCTGACAGGAGATATCAATCAGCCAGTCCAGATCCACCCAGGGCAGTCTGAGGTTTGACCAGTTCACACACAAAGCCTGCATACGCCAGAGAAAGAAGAGACAACCACGTTAGTAAAATCCCAATTGCTCTCAGCCTGTGTTACACCGCTGGGAATCTGGCAGATCAGAGCACAGACCATCAACATTTTGCTCACTTTCCAATCTGCTTCTAAGAATTAAACTGACTCAGAGATGAAATCATGCCTGGATATCAGTGACCTTCACCATATAACTGCTCCATGATCTCACTCCAAAGATCATGAGCAAGCACAAGCAGGGAACCTGGACTTCTTCACCAATTCATAGACCAGCTCCAGTGTGTCCCACGAAGGGTGAGCACCCTCATCTGAGAGCTGGACAGACTCTAACGGTTTGCTCATCCAGCAACGTGCAGTGAGTTTCCATGGGGCTGGGCTCCCCGCCCCACAAGACGCATTCACACCCTACATTAGCATCACGTACAGACAGATCATGGAAACCATCTTAAATCCAGACTCCGCAGCCCAAACCCTACTCTGCATCTTGGACATGGTCTGCATTGCTGCTCAGATCTCCAGGACACTCTGAACACCAACAGAGGCCAGGCAGGTCCAGAGGAACCCCTGGGGAGGAAGCAGCCCCTGAAACATGTATGGGTCATTGCTTGTGCACCTGCAGAGAGGACAAGGGACAGATCACCTGACTGCGGTAATGACTTCTCAGGAGGAGGCCAGTTGCTGGAATAATTACTATATGCCCAGGTACTGCTCTTCCATCTTAAACCTTCCAACAGTAAGCAGCCAAACTTTTCTGAAGAAGGTTTAGGTTTTGCAAAGGAATATCTGGGAAAGGCAAGGAAAGGCAAAAACCCTCTTGTAAACCATTTCTACACACTAGAAATTTGCTCAACATCATTTAGAAAGGCATTTTAGTTTCCGAGAGTTGTAATTTTGACAGTTTCCCCCTTTCTAGATAATGCTCTACTGTTTTTGACAGTAAGACAAAAAGTTTTTATCCTCTTTTGGGAAAAAAACAAGTTGTTAAAGTCTTAACTACTTATTTCAGGCTCCAGCTTATTTCAGGCTCCAGCTTGGACAGAAGAAAGCATGAACGCATATGGACATCAATACAAGTAAACAAGCCAAGGCTTCATTTTTAAGATCACCTCATTGCGTTCCAATGAGATCTATGTTCCAAAATACACCTGTTAAAAATGTTAGTCCTGAACCATTTTCATAAGCTCAGTTTTTGATGTAACTCATCCCAAAGACAGCCTCAATAAAGTGATCATTAATTCTCCACCAGGAGGCAGCAAGGACCTGACAGCAAATTCAATTTGCTTTCCAATTCCTAGTATTTAGCACTTAAGATTTTTAACCTCAAATTTAGTATTAAAAAAAATAAATTTTGGGAAGGCAGAGAAAGAAAAGAGAAACAAAGGTGTAGCTCAAACGCTTGTTTGAGACTCAGAACTCCAAGTAATGAAGATCACACAGTTCAAATGTTTAGGAGAATGGAATAAAGAGTAAGCACAAACAGTTGCACTTTCTAGAAGCTGACGGTAGTAGTACTTAGTGTAGACATAGTGCTTTTCAAATGGGCACTAGTGAAGCCTCAGGACACCCCTGCAAATAAGAATGGAAATATTATGCCCACTGTATCACTGAGGAAACCAAGGCAGAGAGCCCAAGCTGTCTGTCTAAAGCTACATTCACCGCCATGCCACAAGACATCCATATAAAACACAGCAAGCCAGTAGCAGCAAGAAATCAAATTTAGCAGAGTACTCACTGCTACTGAAAAATATCCAGTACCTAATGGGAGTTACACTGCAAAGCTTTCACACTGGCACTAAACATATTCTGCTTTACTGTTAGATTTTCCAAATCTGTATATTTAACAGCTTCCTCCTAACAAACTCACGTTTTAAATTCTGTATGTAGCTCCCTGTAATTTTCTTTTCACCTGTAACAGCCCAAGACTGAGCTTGTTTACATCACGGGGCAGCACTCAGTTGTGATTTACAGTAACAGAGCATATAAACACACAGGTGAGATTCCTTTTTCCATCCCTAGCCACCCCATGCTTCACAAGAGATGTAGGGATGTGGTACTGATGCTAGGGGACAGGAAGATCTATTTTTTTCTGGTTCGTTGAATTGTCCCAAGAGCTCGTAACAGAGGCCAGATCCCTAAATCCAGGTAATGCACAAAACCAGCTCTACACTAGAAACAAAATCCTCAAGTAGTATTGATATCTGTCTGGCTACTTACACACACATTCAGGGCACTACCCTGGCTTATAATATTATTACTCTTCAGAGAGAATTTTCAGCTGGTTTAGCTTCCAGACAAGGTCACCAAAAACTGACTCACAATGGTACTGATGCAAGAGGAGGGAGGAGTGCATGGCTGAGGACAGGAGGAGGGCATCATCATTGTAGCTCCATCCTAGATCTGCTAAATTTGTCTCTGACAGAAATACAGATTAATCAGCAGCGAAATTCTCTTGCTGATGTTGTTTGTACCACATTGTGGATTATAGTGATGGCAACAAAGCCTTTTTATGCCAGGACAATTAAATATACACCAAGACTTCTGCTCATATAGAAAAAAACCCCATCACTCTCCTACTTAATCGTGCTGGATAAAATCACATGCTCCGCATTAGCAAAATCACATACCACAAACCCCCTGGTTTAGGAAAGAGTTAAGAAAAGGCTCAATTCCCAAATAGCCATCCTTCATGTAGATTTTTAATAGGAACGGCCTCTTCAGGCTAGAAGAGAAAGGTATAATGAAGATTCAGCTGCTGAAAGTAGAATACAAGCCATCTGCCTAGGTATGTGAGAAATGTTTTAACAGGGAATTAGCCATTTTAACAACTAACCTTGGCCGGCAATGGATACTCCATCCTTCTCCCTTCTTTCCAGGAATGACAAGTTTTTTCAAAAGCTATGCTGAGACTCAGCCAAAATGGGGTCAGAAGGGTTAAACCAGTACAAATAGGGGAAAATACAAGCTTTTAGGCAGCAGTTCTAGTATCTATGGTCTTAAAAATTAACTGCTAGTAAGAAAGGGTATTCCTGTTTATATCATCGTCAAGACATGGGGTACGGAATTGCTAACACAGCACTGAGAGTTACAGAAAGGTGGATTCATCTGGATTCATCGGGACTGTCTATTAGACACATCAGTTATCTCCTGTACCCATCACAAAGACCTTGCTCAGAGGGAGTCTAAACCTCAAAAATGAAGCCACGGAGATGAGCCATGCTCTTTCCTCTATTTCCCTTTACAGCTTGCTACCTATCAACAGAGGGGAACAGCAACACCCTTCACAGAGATCTCAGGCAGTGGCTGAAGCTGCCTTTTACTGACCCCACACTGCTGGAGCTCAATCTGTGATGAAGATCTGGCTGTGAGACTAAAACTACTTTTCACTCTGCAACAAGGAAAACAGTGAAATTACATTCAAAGGTGGGCTCAGCACTGATATTGCAAGCTGTTAACTGTTATCCCGTGTACATTATCATCACCAAAGACTGAAAGACTAGCACTGTGTTGGGCAGGACACATAACAAAGATGCTGTCCAGAGGAGATTTACCCTGGAAGTTCAAGACAACTTTCAACAGTACACTGAGATGGAAGTGGTGGCTCCTGGCACTTCCTCCTTTGGCAATGGTATCGCCACATTGGCTGTGGATGCATAGGATCCACACCATGGCCCAAAAAGAAAATAGGGAATGAAAATTTTCCTGTTTTTTTCTAAACTTCTTTTAGCATCTGATCTAAAGTAGGATGAACTGTAGCACTTTTCCTAAGCTAAGCATCCATGACCAGAGTATCTAAACCCTTGATCTATTCACATGTTTTACCTAAACAAAGAGAAGCAAGAAACTCGAGAATTACAACCAAAACTCTGGGCAAATATTCCATGCAAAAGGTCCTTCAGGCAACAAAAGGATGCATGTAACCAAACAGGGCTTTGCAATTCTGGCAGTGATGGGAACATAGGCCTGAAGAGCTGGCTTGTTCATTCGGTTTTCTCCCTACAGAAGAAAGCAGGCTCTTGTGGTCGAAGTTCTGAATTCAGGTTCCAGAGTTTCAGATTTCTTCTGTCACCAGCCACCGTCTCAGGCTAACCAGACTCTATTTGCCAGTCCATATACTGGGACAATAACATTTCCTCTTCTCTCAGGGGATCCAGAAGTAAAAATGCACTACAGACTCCAACTCTCTCTTTTTTCTTCCTGCTTAATTAAACTGCCCCCAACAAAACTGCAATTAAAAAAAAAACCCGGAGAAAAGAATTGATGGTGTTTATCCCCTCTTTCAGTTCTTGCTGTGTTTCAAGATGATGCTCTTTAGAGTGGGCTCAGGCTCTTATTCCTGTACAAAAAAGTACTTGTCCTTGAGTACACTGACCAATGCAGTAAGATCTACCGGCTGCTTTTAGTGGGTGCAAACAGAACCATGCATCTCCGCTGCTTCTCATTTCAGACTGATACTCATCTCTAGTTTGCATTTAGATTGCTGTGTATCATTTACCTCAAAAATGCAGAGCCATGGCCTCAGGGTAGTTAATATGATAGAAAGATACCTGCAGAATTCAGAGACTTGTAAAACCACAGACCAGATTGTGAAATCCAAAACCTGCTATGAATGCTGTGGAGTAGGTGTCCCCATCTGCTAGGCAGCTTTTTGAATCTCCTTGCACTCAGTCCTCCTCATCCAGAGCCTGGGACTGACTGTCTCTTCTACCTAAGTGCTGCAAAGTGGAGGATCAGCCAAGCCCCTTCACCTGCCTTAGGGACAGTGGATCAAATTCATCTTGGTGCTAGTAACCTGATGTCAGTGGAGTTACGTCAGGGATTTACTTGGATCAGCAGTCTGCGGTGAAAATGTAATTAAGTGAAAGAAAGCCCAACAGCAATACCACAAAGAGAGGGGATGTCCTCCCCATCTCATACTTCATAATCTCCACTATCTTCCCAGAAAAGCCCATTTCTTTGATGCCAAAGGTCTATGATGCTGAACTTGCAGAGCCAGTGATCAGTTCAGATCTTCCCAATTTGGCCTTTCTCAATTTGGTGAGCTCTGTGCTCAAATGGGAGGGATGCTGTTCAGAGGTTGTTAGCTCCTGGGCACAGCCTGACTCTGGGCAGCTTACTGCTCTTCAGAAGGGCAAGGAAAACCTCTGTAGATTCCCCTCTCCTGCCAAGGAAAGACTTTCTCAATATGAGTCCTGAAAACTAAATGGAAATCTCCTACTGCAGTGATGTCAGGGCATGCACTGAGGAAGGCAAGGGACTGGAAATTGTGCAGAAACAAGAAACTCCACTGCTCTTGGGCAAATGATGATCTATAAATACAAAAAATATTCACTTAGATTTGGGACCATTTGGTAAAGTGCTTAAAAAACCCTGTTGTTCATTTCTCCTAAATGACGTGACATGCCCCAGCAGAACCTTGCTCTTGCCATAGACAGGATATTCTGAGGACGGTGATCTAATTTCTCCATCAATAATGCTGCTGTGAATCTTGAGTGGAACTGCTACAGATTTCTTTACCGGTGGTGATGTAACTGAGATTAGCCAGGCAGTGGATAAAGACATTGGAGGAGGATCACACACATACACGTACATTTGCATGCTTGTGCATAAAATACTTGGCAAAATATTTTCAAGAGAAAACGCAGACATTTAAGCTCTTTTCTGGTCTGTAATGGGAAAAATAAATCTATCTCACACTGCACATACTGGAAAGTTACATGTATCTCCATGATTACTACACCTACTGAAGTCTGGAATCTGCCCCAGTTACTGCAGGGGGCCTTTTGGCATTTGTTACCTCTTCCTGTAAAAATGGAGCACTTCCTCTCTTTAGCAAGACAGTGGTTTGCTGTGGGGATAAATTTATGCCGGAAAAAAAAAATAAAGGAGAAACAGATATTAGAAACATGAGATGTAACTCCTCTTGTCTCAGAAAGGGCAGCACTGCACAGTGCAACGGCTGCCTGGAAGGTGTGGCAGCTAAATCGAGCTCTCCAACCACATTTTATGCATAGCTGGTAGCATTCTCCACTGTGAAATCAATTGGAGATCAACTGTGCTGTGTTTTTACTCAGAGACAGCATAGACAGGACAAACCCTTTGGAAGTTCTTGGGCTCATTCTGAAATGATGGGTTCTCAATCTGCCCTGTCCAAGAGGAGAAACTTTTTGACATACAGCTGGCTCTCATACACATTGCAGTCTCCACAGAATCCTTTTATTTTTGCTTCCTCCCAGTGCAAAATGCATCACAGCACTGACACAAGAAGATTTACATTCAAGAACATTATGAGAGATGAAGAAAGCACTGAGGCAGCTTGTTTGCAGATGCCATGAAACTGTGTTTTAAAAAATGATCAGGGTGTGTGACTATCACTTCCCAGAGACCTGAGCTCTGCAGACAAACTAGGAAAAATCTTCTGAATTTGGCTCAGTCTGCCAATTCAAAGAGAAAGCATTAAAGAAGCAAACATATTAAAAATAAACAGCTACTAGAAGATCAACGTCAAGTTTCTGGGTCTGGTTTTTTTTTTCTTTTCTTTTTTTTTCTCT
This sequence comes from Athene cunicularia, assembly GCF_003259725.1. NCBI lineage: Eukaryota > Metazoa > Chordata > Aves > Strigiformes > Strigidae > Athene > Athene cunicularia. The sequence continues at coordinate 11,033,914 of NW_020799112.1, forward strand.
TTTTTTTAAATCAGGCCCTTCTGGCAACTAGCTGATGTTTTAAGACTGCTCTCTTCTTTGCTCAGGGTGTGACAACAGCAAAGCTGAGTCATTTTTACAGCAGCTAAGTTAAATATTGCCAGCAAGTTCACATGGAAAACAGACCTCTTCCCTGTGATTCAAACATTTATTCCAAGTTTATTCAAGCTGAATTATACAGTTAGTTGGATTTTTTTCTTCCAAAAGACATGTAGTTTTACCAACTCTTATCCAGAAGTATCTAGGATTTATTTTCCTTTTGTCTACCTGTCAGCGAAACTAAGAATCCCACAAGGAGGGCTCTAAATCTGCTAATTGAACCTAATGAAGTCAAGCTTATGTATGTGGACTGTAGTCCCTAACATTCAAAGTATCGTTGGGATAATGGAAAATCCTACATGCTTCCCTACAAAGCAGTAACAGTGTGTGCTGTGAGACTTTTTCAGCTCTGAATAAAAGAGACTTTGATAATAGAGATGAAGAGAATGAAGAATATAGCCCAGTTATACAAAGATATGTGATAATCATGAAATGTAATACGCTATATGAAAACAATGCCACTCATCTGTAGATCTCAAAGCCTCATCATCGTGTATTCAGCCTCCCAACAGCTGTGATATGTGAAGAGTTTAAATCTCCCCATTTTACAGTGAAAGAAATAGACGTGCAAATGAATTACCAAAATTGTCAAAAGTTTGCAAGTGGCTAAGTAGCAAACAAAGGTCTTGCCAACCTAAAAAGGCTTCAACTTCTTTTTGTTGGCCTCTGTGTCCCATCAAAAACCATTTCTGTGGGACAAGTGCAACTCAACTAATATGATCTGATCACAAATGACACTCTCCATGCTGGTCCAGAAAGCTAGACCCGTCATGAACAAGTGACAGTAAAGGCTACCAGCCATCCCTTACTAATGAGGATCTGAAGCAGGGATGGTATTTTGAGCAGATGTGAGCTTGCTCTACTCCATGTTAACAAAAAGACACATGAGCCTATTTGTATGTGCTGCATCTGGGAGATCAGACTCAGGGCAAGAGAAGGGTTTGCATGCTCAGCTCTGCACCATGCTGACATCCCAGGACAGCATGGTACTTGTGGCATCACCTTGCAACCAGAATGCACAATAGAAACCTAAATGAAGTGATTATCCTGGGGTCACAGGGGAAGCCTGTAGCAGCTTATTTCTCTGGAAGACTTTTTGCCCGAAGTCAATGTTTCCTTTCCAAAGCATATGCCTGGTTCACACACTGATCATAAAATTGCCATGTGGAAGTTGCTGCACACAGCGTCTTGCACAGTGATGCCATTTAAAGGCCTAATGTTTTACACCTTGCAATTCAGCACTGGCATGAAAGTGTCATGTCAACTGTCACAGCTTGTTCTCTAAATGGGTAGCAAACCACAAGGCTCTTAGCTGAGAAGAATCACCAGCCACATGGTACGCAAAGACAAATATCAGTTATTAACATGGTGCTCCTTTAAGAGAACATCTCTTCAGACAGATAAATGGCTACTTACTGTTTTTGCTGGAGCACTACCTGGTAGTGGGCTCGTCTCAATGAAATACTTCCTCAGAAGGTGTTTGCTGGATTCAGGACTGTCCATCAGGATGTAGGAACAGAAGAAAGCTCCATTCCGTAATAAAAACACAGCTACATCTTCATTCCCTTTAGAGAAAAGCAGATTGTCTGTTCTCTGCTTCTCATGTAAATGAACCAACAAGGAGCTGAACAGAAATCCTGGGAAATAACCACTTCTGAAAAAAACCATGGGGGTGTGCAAAAAGGAAACTGAACTGTGTAAGGACTGTTTCCTCCAGTGGTAGGATTTAGTTTAGTCAAACTGAGACAACAAAGACACTATGTAAAAGCACTGGCCCAGGCTCTTTTTTCTCCCTTTTCCCTGTTGTATTAAACTATACACACAGCTGTGTTTTGAAGTGTAAATTATTCAGCCTAAATCAAGTATGCATGCCAGAGTGTCCATAACAATAATGCTTCTACTTGCAAGGTTTCTATTTTTGAAGGGTCTTTTCCCTAGGAGTTTATAGAGGAAAGTTCAGCCTCTCAGTTTTTACAGTAATCTAACTTAAGAAGGCTCTGACTTAAATTTGGCTAAGTCAAAAGATTCAGAGCCAGTCTTTTATTAATTTATCCCACCAGAAATCCAGGACAATTCCAGGCAAACCAGTCCACACTGATACCTTCCTTGATGTGAACAACTCTGCCCATTCTTTACAAGATATTGCAGAACAGGGGTAACATTGTGAAGCATGAAAATACATACCTGCCTTTATAGCAGCATACAATGGCAACCGTATAAGAACTGGAAACTCATTCCTCCTGACTGCACAGCTCTCTGGGTCAGCACTGTAGGCACGAATTAGGAGTTTTACTATGTCCAAATGTCCCTGCTGGCAGGCTATGGCCAGCATCCAGTTCAGGAGTTGCTGGCAAGTACTAGGACCTACCAAAAAGATACAGCATTTCACTTAGTTGATGCCACCGGGCTGTGACGTGCAAGAGTCATCCACAAATAATGGCTGTGCAAAGGGATAGGGCAAAGCTCCTGAGGGCAAAGGAGCAGACTGCAGTGCAAGAGTGTGTTACAGAAGAGCCCTAAACTGGTCAGGCACAAAGTTTTCAGCTTTGCTTAACTGTTCTTCACTACCTACCTAGCTAATGGGCAAACTTTTTTGACTCTCCCTGATCTAAGCATGCATAAGCTAGCAACAGCGGAGGTTCTGAGGATGCCTGCTAGGCTATCAGCAGAAAAATCAAACATCTAAGCTCAAACAAAAGGGATGACCAGGAGTCTTTGCATCCAGAGACAACAGGCCTGATGCAACAGACATTAGATTCAAACATCCAAGATAGGCCACTTCTTCCAAGTTTATGAGAGAGGATACAAAGAATAGGGAAAAACAGAAGACTTTTCATGCTACTGGATGAATAAAGAAAAAAAAATTGTTTCAGGCAACATGAAATAATTGTTTTAGAAAAAAAAAAAAAAAAAAAAAAATTAGTTTCACTTTGAAATATTCAATTTTGGGTGAACTCTTTACTATCAATTCATAGCAAAGTTAGACAAATGACATTTAAGGCTCAAAATTAAAATAACATGTTCTGATTTCTGCATTAATTTGCTAATGTTTTAGTCATCCCCAAACTGCTTTTTTTGTGGAATTAATGTTTTGTCTGTAGAACGCTGCTATCCTCTAGGTGTGCATAATTCTGTGCATGTACCCAAATGCCCATGACAGGATTATTTCTGCTAACACTAAGAGTTCTCAAATATTCCCCAATTCACAGTATCACCTCCATTTACTTTACAAATTCACAGCCCCTTGGAAATGCTTACAGAAATGTCCACAAGCTCAAGTTTACATGCCAACTTCTTTCTGCAGTTTCTCCATGTGGAAATTACACCACTCTTTGCATTCTTAACGACTTGACTAAATCACTCACCCTCATGCTGCAAAAAATGGGCTCCACTTCAGCTCAAAGCCCCAAGAAGTTCACACTGAGCCAGAGAGAATCACTGCAGTGCATTAGCCCAACTGCAAATTCATGCAATTTATTCCTAAGCCCAGTGATTGGTTTCTGTGTAACTTCCCAGGGAAATAAATGGAAAATCCTGCATAAAAACTTCTGAAAGCTGCTGATTATATGAAGCACCTTCCCTGACTGCCCTGAAGCAAGGGTTTAAGGGAATTTGGTCGATTCTAAACTGAGCTAAGTTTCCAGAAACTACTTGTCACTTTTCATTACTGCGAGTATTATATTAATGTTATTTAATTTTTGCTACTAGCTTACAAAAACCAGCATTGTCAGCCTCCTTTCTGTCTGAAGGAAATATTATGTTTAATTGCATCCCCCAAAGTGGCACGTTTCTTTGGCTTATTAGTGCTCTAACAGTTTAAGACTATCAAATAAGCAGGTTTCCAAACAGGTTATTCCCGTTCTCATTAAGGTCACTGGCAAGTATACAGCTCCAGTGAGAAGCCAGAGCTGTATTCAGGGTCCTGGTGAGAAGCAGCTGCCGTGCCCACAGTACACTGAGAGAGCAACAGGGGACCCAGACACAGTTCCTGGCCCTGTCTCAGAGTAATGCTCTTCCCCTCGCCCCCACAGCTGTCTTAAGAATTGTGTCTAGGTCTAAAAGTATCTCTGTTCTGCTATAAAATATTTTTTAAAATAAAACATAACTAAAATATAATGATGATTCTAAAGAAGGAATTCCCCTGAAAATGAAAACAAGAGAGCATAGAGCATGTTGCCAGCTGTGCACCCAAACTACGGCTCGACAGTCATGCTGCACTCTCACTCCCAGCACCACTGTGTCTGCTGGATCAGCAGAGTGGGATGATGCTGTTTCCTGAAAATTCCCTAATTTCTCTGTAGAGTCTGGGACAGTACCCAGCTGTGAGGGCTGATGGGAATGAATTATCTAAATGGCATCTTCCTCCACTTCCAATTTGCAAACATGGAATATTTTTATGCATGTGTTTTTCCCCCCATGGGGGAAGTTTTCTTCAAACACAGCAGAGATGAGATCCCTCCACACACTTTCCCATGACTAAGTCCCTCCCCTTTCAAGGAATGTGAAAAAAATAAATAAATGCCTGCTTGAAGCTATAGCACACAGATACCAAAAAGCTTTAGGAAAGGCAGAGGCAACCCAATAGTCTTACCATGCAAGGAATCCAGCAGCTCTTTCACAATGTCCTTATGTCCAAAATACGCAGCCACCACAGCTGCATTGTCATCGTTAGGTTCTGTTGGTAATGTCACTAATGCTTCCTTCAGTAAATACCTCACTGCCTGCAGATCTCCATATGCTGCTGCAATACCTAAAAGCTGACACTGATGAAGAGAATACAGCAAAATAAACTCTCTGTGAAGGGGGAGAAGGCCAGGAACGAGAGCATTTCTAGAGCTATGTGTTAATTTGTGCCCATGCAAATGCATACCCACTGTCACTGTGGTGAACTGAGAATGTCATAAAGTCTAGTAGCCATTATAATCATCAGTGATGATATATTATTTATTTTAATTTGTTGAGGTTTTGCTTTAGTTTTTTGTATGGCTTTACGACAAAATTGCCCAAGGCACAGAATGTTGAGTGTAAATCCATTTTTCATGGACCATGAGAAAAAGCTTTTGCACTGCTCTGCTACGAGGTGTAGGCTTTCCTGATTTGCAGATGGCCAATATGCCTGGACCTGACATGCAGGTACTCTCCCATAACACTAAGATAAACTCTATGCAAAGAGCAAGCTCAAAATGAGGGCTATGAATGCAGAGCAGTACAGAAGCTGGTACAGAGGATACAGTTCCAAACACAAGCAGCAGAATCTTCCCAGGGGGCCATTAACCATCTTTGTACTGATGGGGGAACATTTTTTGCTAAGTCTATAAACTGCTTCCTTTTTATGGGGAAAAACGTATTTCCCTGTTTTTAGTGACCACAGCACCGGCACCCCTCCTCGTGCAGCCTCCTGTTCCTACATATGTTGCTCTCTGTAGTCTGTCTCATCTTTCTGATCAGAGTTTTCAAGGGCAAATACTGTCCCTGAGTGTATGTTTCTGCAGTGCCCCACACAACCAGCCATGTCTAGGACCCTGCAGCACCAGCATAACATACATAACTGAACAGATTTTCTGCATGAGAAACGACAGAAGACAGCAGCTTGGTATTTCGGTTTCTTTCCCAGTAAAACCTGAGAAAGCGTAATAACCTAAACCTACCTTTTCCACTTGCAGTGCAGTCTCCTCACATGACAACTTAATCAACTCTTGGGCCTTACTGGTGTCTCCAGCTTTGTAAGCATCCTGAATGCTTTCTGTCACAGATGTCTGAATTATGGAGACTTCGCCGACTGTGGACTGTTTGCCACCCATGTCCACAGTTCCTACAGTAAAAATAGAAAAGAGGGGTCAGGAAAAAGTACCTGTTCATTACTCATGCACAGCTGCAACATTGGTGCATCCTGGCAACAAAAAAAGGGGACGATTTTCAATGGAATATTTACTGCACACAATTAAAAAAAAAGGGGGGAGAAACCTCAAGACTCAGTTGCCTAATAAAAAAAATGATAATACGTTAAAGTACTTTCCAACAGGGACATGAAACTAAAAGTGAGTTCCCCAATTGGTCCCAGAGGTGGTTTCCAAAGGCCGGTGTGAAAGCTCACAGGCACAGACACGTATGCTCTGCAGCAGCCTGCCACACTCGACCTCCTGTTGCAGGAATCAGAGAAGAGTTTAGATGAGACTGGCACCTGCCATACTTCTGATGAAGCAAGGAGTCTGCATGACCTGCAAAGCAATTCTGGTATTATTAGCCTTGCCTCGTCACATTTCATTCAGTTGCTGACAACAGCCTAATAAAACCCCACTCTACTTCTCCAGCATTTTCAACCAGAGCTTTATACATCTTAATCAGCGTAAAAGAAATTGGGAATATTTTCACTGGGGGAAAAACAGAGTAAAAGGAGATTTTTTTTTTTTTTTTTTTTTAAATGTCATTAGGAGCCTGAAGAGCTTATACATGTCAAAGATTAAAAGCTGCAAGCCTTTAGGGAAGATGTTTGTGGTGGGTGGCCAACAAAGAGGCAGCCATGAAGTCTCACACTCACCTAGCCCCCCACTACCAGGTCAGGGAAATCTGCAGGAAAGTCACTGGATTACAAGTAAAATGTTCAGGTCCACTCATGAACAACATGCAAGACAGAGAAAAGAAGCACTTTTCACTTGAAAAGAGACTGTTTCATAGTCACTTTTTCCTGCTAAAACATTACTAATTATTATTGCTTATTTGCAACTGGTTAAGCTCTTAAACCCACAGATTTTCACATACGTCAACAAAGATTTTTTTTAAAAAATAGACACATATGTCATGCAGGGCCTAGTTTAATGCAGCCTAGAAAAAGAAGTAAATTTGGAACAATCTATAACTGTCAGTAAATATCTTTGAATAATGCAGTCTGAATCACCAATAGATTCTGACTAACACTTCTCATCAATTATTTAAATGAAGCTCAAATCACTCAGACATCGGAGATGGCTCCAAAGATTCGTGCCATTAAAAATTTGCCCACATCAATAACCTTTCTCAGATGATGCAGAACATGTGAAGGACAAGCAGCAAAAATCAGGGCAGATGAATACGGTGTTAAATTACAGGATAATAAACAGCATTCAGAGTTCATGTTAATAGGTGCAGTGCCTTCATAATTCTGTAGTTCTAGGGGGTACATGAGAAAAGAAATTCATTCAGCATTTGGTCCAGTTTTTTAGAGCAGACCACACAACCATAAGGGATCTCTAAGAATATTGCATATGATTTAATTCTCATTTTAATGGACACCAAAGGTAGGAAATGCAAATGATTCTTAGGCAAGTAAGTGTTTAAAGGGTGATAGAAGAGAGAACTTTAAAGAAAAACAGTTCTCTAGTCTAAACAACTCAGGACTGGACTAAGTAAACCCAATAAGTACAGATCCACGCAAACACTGCAGTTACTGGAACATGCAGCCTCCCTGTGCTCAGTGCCCTGTGATGAAATCCTGAACCTAGAGAGGAGCACTGTAATTCCCCTTGAAGGAAAAAATGCCTCATATTGCAGATACAAAACAGCTGGAAAGCTGAGCAGGAAGCCCTGTAAATCAGGGCTGGCAGAGCACAGCAACTTTAATCTGGTTCCTAAAAAAATACTGAAAGGAGGGACAAATTTTACTTCCTTCCAGCCTCAGTCCTGATTTTGGAGACTATCACTCAAGACCCACCTCTGCAGCCATTCCACATGTAAAGGCACATCCTTTCTGCCAAAGAGTTGAGCAGGGCCATCTTTCTTTCTTTTTAAATCATGGCCAGGGAAGGTGAAGGTATGAGTATCTCATGGTCAGAGATTCATTCACGATCTGGGAGATGCCAGTGTCACTTCCACAACTATTAGAGAGGTCTCCAGCCAAACTCTCACACATCCTGCACACAAAGCTCTTACAGGAGCATTTTCCACCTCTTATTGGACTGCCCCACTGTGCAGGAAGGACTACCAAATCAGCTGGCCAGGGAGCACAAGAAGGACCACAATGTCATAACTGAGGGAAGGAGGAACTCCGCAATCTAGACCCTAATCCCAAGACCACTTCTGCGTTTTACCAAATGACTACTTCACAAAACTACTTGGCTAATGTGTCATGCTTCCTCTTACATTTTTGTCCCCCTCAAAACTTCCTAAGCCCTTTGTAGTGCAATGGCTTAGTTACAACCATTGCTGCCATCATGGCTGTTGGGAGAACATGGGCTGGCCATCAACCATCGTAGTCTGCTCATGTGCATGAGGTGTAGACTTCTGGACTCTCCAGGAACAGGGAGGTCTCAAACAGCTGGCTTCAAGAGTTTACATGCTCCCAGAGTTAGCTGGCAGTTTAGTCAGAGTCTTTGGGATATTAATTTTATTCCTTAAATTCAATTTTTGTCTTGTCTTAGGCAAATTTTTATTGATCTAACCAAAAGTGTCCAGTTTTGAACATCTGAACATCTATCAAGTAGAAGTCAATAAAAGCTTCATTGCATGTAAGAAATCTGGGCAATTCTACTGTTTGAAACCAATATATTTATATTTAAATATTCTTGGCAGAAAGATAATGCTGCTCATTATTCAAGTTTCTTATGAAACTGTCATAAAAACTTCTGTGACTGCATTCTGCAGAGTAAATTGATCTCCTGCCTAAGACCTGAGGAAAAAAGCTGCCAAAGGACTTCAGCAAAAAAAGACCTTGTAATTCAACTATTTACAAGCCTGAAAAGAGCAAAACTGGTGAGATACAGTGAGATAAAAAAGCTTGTCCTCAACCAACTGCTGTACTCCATGATTCTGTAAGAGTTAACTTGAGCTTTCAAGTGTTAAATGAAAGAAGGTGGGCCATCCATTCCTAAGTTCCCAAAAACCACAGAAGCCATCCATTGCAAAGCTAAGCATCTCACCAACCAAATTCCCCAATTAATAGACTTCCTGGTGACTTAAGAAATAATATATTGACTTCTGACATACAAACAGAAAACAAGAAGCAGCATGTTTTATAAGCTTAATTTATACTCACCAGTAGAGAAAAAAAGGAAAATTACATTCTACCGACTAAAGACTGTTTTATTTCTACAAGATGCATGACTGAATTATCATCAGTACTGGCATTCATGTAGGCTGGGAATAAAGTTTTGCCAATATATGCATCAGCCATTTTTAGCAGAAATCTGGGATGAAATCCAAAGAAATTCTGCCTATGGTTTTAACCCTACAAATCTCATGCTCTTTACTCAAGCTCTTTGTGGCTTTCAAAATAGGGTCACCTCCCTTGCATATAGCCTTGAACAACATATGAGAGCAATACTAAAGCTGAATAATATTGAACCTATAATTTTGGACTTGATCGTGCAACATGCTGAGCATTTAAACCTGAATGTAACAAAGTGCTTTCAATTCTTAGATTGCATGGATTTAGGAACTGGCTTCTGCACTTTGCACAGTAGGGTCTACATTAATGTTTCGCAATGCATATGGCTATATGCAGTACAGTGCAGCAACTTATGACATTCCATCAGTATTTCTTGGGATATTCCTGTAATAAAAGGCTACTAGAAACTCCAGAAGCTCTTACATGCCCATTATGATTTCCTTTAGTTTTTGCTTTATTGCACACAGATCTGGGACAGAGTTCTTGAAAAGCACTGTCCCAGATCAGCAGCCCTCTTCTGAGCTTGCAGCAGGAAACAAGACAGATGAAGCCTATTTGAACCGAGGTGGTATCATGTGGGTTCATTCCTCCAACATGTTTGAATGTCAGTGAAAATAAAGCCATGGGGTTTACTTGCTATCATTCAGTCCCCTATCTCTGCATCATATTTGTTGAACTTCATAGATCCATGGCTTCTTTTCTTTGCTTGATTTCTAGTGACTGTAAGTAAACTGAGCACTGCTTGTAAGGGAAAACAGGAGGCATTTGCCGACGTTAAAAACGCATCCTTCATCTATTCCTCACACACCCTAACAGCCTATATCAAAACAACTAACTGGAACTATTTCCCACTCTTGATTTCAATGTTTCATACTTTGCAAGTAGCCTTTAAGCTCGGCTTTTCAGTAACAGCCTTTTACAAAAGCTAAGGGTAAGACTAATCTTCTTTCCAAAAAAATCCCAATGGAAACAGCAGTTATCAATTAAAAAACAGGGTTATTTTTATTGCCATTCAAAGGTTACTAAAGTATAAATTTTAAAGTGCAAGAGACTGTTGTCCCAGTTCAGAGAAACAGAACAAAAATAAGTCTCATTAATAATAAAGGCTACCATAAGAATTTCAGAGATACATGTTGTTACACCCTGTCTCAGGCCTTGTTATTACAGCAGGTGAAAAAAAAATATCTAAAACTTCTAAATTGACAGTATGACATTATTAGCAAAAAGCTGAGGGTTTGCAGATCAATGCTGTGAATCAGCAAATGGCTGCATAACAAAAGAGAACAATGTATAGATGATTATTACCTTTATGTTCCAAATCACTGCATTCCTGTCTCTGACACATACCTCAAAGTTTGTATGTGCTACATTAGTCCCTTTGATAAGGCAGGAGTTCTTTGGCAACTAACTAGGATATTTTTATTTAGCAGAGAAAGATATAAATGAGATGCTTAACACAGGATAAAATAGGGCAGAAAGCTAACTTATTCCAAAACAAAATTACAATAATAATAAAATGTTAAAACTGCTACTGACCTTGTCATAATGTGTGCAGGTATTTCCAGAGATGGGAGCAAATCAAGATGATGACTTTAACACAGCATCCCGTTCAGTGATGCTCAATTAAGCTATTAATTCCTAGGACCATTAGCCACCCACCTCTGCTTCAGCACATGCAGCTCTTACAGCAGCCACTGGATGTAATAATGTCTTTTGGCTTGCTGACTGCTTCTTTGCTTGAATTAACTACTACATTTTAGCCTTGACAGTTATTTTCATCTCCATGTCCCATTAGAGCGAAATCCAAGCCTCTGGTTCAGAGAGGATCTGGGGATGGGGGTGGGCAGGAAGGCCGCCTCTCCAGGCTGAGCTCAGACATAAATTCCTCAACAGCACCAGATGGCTACAGCTAACCTTTACCAGCTTAATATTTTGCCATTTTGACTTCTGAGTGCTGCCACAGAGCAAACAAAAAATGGGACAGAGAAGAGGTTTAAAATATGCTGAATATTTAAAGGCAATCAATCCCCCCCCCCAACCGCTCACAAGCATTGCTGAACATTTTTCATTACTACTCTATGGAAGCTTTGGCAGGCTATTTTGCAAAATTAACAGAAAGCCATGTTATTTCTGAGTCTCTGTATCAGACTCATGGATCTTCTGTTGCTTTGAAAAACTTCAGATTAATAAATCGAACAACAGTCAACAGGAAGACTCTAGTGATTTCAAAGGATGATGGATCTGTCCTACGTTGTGCTTTCCACTTGAATGGGTAAGAAAAAATTTTCAATCCTACAGAAATCTTTGAGATACTGAAAAATAATTCCCATCTCAAATCAGGAAAAAAACCACCAACCCTGGGTCCTTTAATTTAAAAAAAAAATACCAATTTTTTGATCAGCCCAAGTCAGTGAAAATGCTTCATGAAACAAAGATGCATCATATTTGTTTAACTTCATAGATCCATGGCTTCTTTGTGTTCCTTCTCTAATGACCTGAGACTTCAAAACAAGATTTAATTTGTTGTTTAAAAAAGGTTAAAAGATTTCGTTCATTCATTTAATTCCTTCATTTGTTAAAAGATACAGTCATGGACCAAGGTCTGTTCCCAGGAGGGAAGTTGTTCCCCCTGCCTGCCCACATGTCCTCAGACCACTGGGACCCATAGCCAGGACCTGGCCCAGAACCATTCAAATGATGGTCCTGCAGCAAGAAGTCAATGATCTATTTCACCCTGTTCTCACATTTAGACAAAATACATACGGCTCAACCAATTCTGCTATAAAATATCCCCAGCAGGATTCAAAAATGGTCAGAACCACCTATAAACCCCTCTGTGAGAAGACAAGGAGAGAAGGATATGGGTAAATCCAACCGAGAGATAACAGGATGGTTTATCTGGGAAATTCAGCATCCCCCACTGGAGAGCCCACACCAGAATTGGGCTGTGTCCCCCTGGCCCTGATTAATACCTCTCTTCACAACGAGAGAGCCGTGCCAGCTTCTCAGACAGTGGGAACACTTCACATGCTTTTTCTGCCTAGTCTTTGTGGTTCCATTTCACCCAAACACCCATTATTTCAGCTTATTAAAGGAGTGGCTCTACACTAAGATTTGCCTGCCAAGGCAGTGGAAAAGATGATGTATTAAGTACAAAAGACACTGACACCAACATAGCTTATAATCAATGCTCACTGTCCCAAAAGGAAACTTATAACCTTACAAAATACCAGATCTGAAACACAGAAGAATGCTTCAAAGAGAAAAATCCAGTACTGAAGGGATCTTTTTCACATTATTGCATAATCTGGAATTATTTTTAAATTGTTTACATGCCAGTACCATGCACACAAAGCACTGATCTGCATTAAACATTTTCCAGCAAGCATCCAGGATCTTGTAAAGGGCATGCTGACAATTTTAGGTACAGCCACGCAAAGTGACCAATTATCACCAGAGCCATTGGAAATTTTCTATTTAGAAACACTCTTAACCTGCAAGGAAAAAAAACATTTGCTAATGCAAACCTGAAAGGAAAATATTAAGTCCCGAGTGGAAAACTGCTCTGGATTCTTGCCTTTTTGAGGGGCTCCAGAACTAAATTACAAAAACCAGACGCCTCAGAAGGCTTTAGCTCCGCACTTACACAATTGTTTCTCCATCATTCAGGATAATGGGGGAATAGGGGACAGAAAAGCCTCAAGTACTAGTAACACTGAAACTCGGCAGTCTTTAGCGGGCAGGTTCACAGGTGCCTGAACGGCTGTGTGAAGCTGGCTGTCTGTCACAGCCAGCACTGAGCCAGGGCTGAAAAGCTCTACCAGATCTGAGCAAGCTCCTGCATTTGTGCATAGGCCTCCCAGATCCCTGTGACTCTGGAAATTTTTTGCATTGTCCAAGAAGTTCAACTGAAACCGAGCTGGTTATTCCTATTTTGCTGAAGTACAAAAGAGGCTACACAAAGGCATTACAAGACAATGAGGTTAGAGAGAGCACAAAGAAATACACACTGGAATAAGACTGTCAGAGCAACCCCATCATATCAGCATAGAAATCACACTGGAAAGCACAAGACAGCTGATAGCTTTGGGGTCACTAATGATACCTGCAGCTATGCAGGGAAAAGGAACAAGGGCTACTGCATGTGATGGCCTGGAACATGACTCTTGTGCTCTGCAAGAGGACAGCTCTACCTTAGACATAACGCTCCCCACTGGTTGGTTTTTAAGTGTACACACCATGTCCACTGCCTTGAGCTACACCTGATGGAAGAGGGGCAGCAGGACTGTGATCCTCACCGCAGGGTCAGAGCAGAGTCACCTCATCAGCATGGTGACTGGGCACCCCCCTTCCTCCCATCCAGGCTCTGGGGGCTGCACCCAGCCTCTTATGTACTGATAAACTCCACACAACCCCCCATCTGGCCATTCATACCAGCACAGAAGGCTCCCATTGCTCCACACTCCACCTTTAGTTTCAACCCCTCTGCTTATAAGGCTGCCTTAGCTGCAATAGGCAACACCAAGACAACCTCCACATCCCAAACAAATGGCAGCAGCTGACAGCAAACATAGGGCTGCCGCCGCCTCCTCCTCCTCCCTCTTCTCCTTCTGACTTTCCACCAAGCAGCTGGGTAGCAAACACAAGAAGGCAGCCCTTAGCTAACCCTGCCATCCCCAGCTTACCAGCACGACAAACTGGGCCATTGTTGATCACAATGATGAGTTTACTCTCTCCCCTAGTACAGGTGTCAGGCCTAAGCAGCTTCACGTGCACATGTTCATCCCTTTCGATCTGCAGAAGCACTCAGATGCCACAATACATTTCTTAGGGGTCAGACTGTCTCATGAAGGCACCATCATCCCTGGTAGACACACTCCTAGACTTCGGGCAGGGAAGGAACAGGACAGGGAAGACCTCCAGCCAGCACAGGGCAGAGGCTGGCTCTGGCAGTGAAGGGGGATGCCCTGCATCCCTCCCATACAGCGCTCTTTGGGGTATAAAGGTTCAGCAAAGACCACAGAGGACACGGATGGTGCTAATTTCCACCCCCAAGGGAAAGAGACTGAGGGAGCTAAAAAGCTCCAAATGGCCAGAGAGCCAACTGCTGTATTGAAAATATAAATGACTCAGCTCTAAGTGAAAGTCTCTATTTTTGTCTTTTGGCCTCAGTGATTTGGTTCTAATCCTACAGCTTGAATCATTCAGAAATATACTTTTGCATGCAAGGCCAGCTATGCCACTCTTGCTTTCCAAATTTTAAATTGGAAGATATACATTAAGCTTGCAGAAGTACGACTACGCTTCTGGATTTTCTTCATGTTCGTTTCCAGGCATGGCTGGAAAGAGAGGATTATTAAATGATGAAAAGTGTCTCTAGTGAGACCAGTTCTGTCCAACTGAATCAAATATTATAGCCATGAAACCAAATCAAGACTGGATTTCACTTGCAACTTTGTAAAAGAAAATTTTACAGCTGACTGTTTTCTTTTGAAACTTTTCCTTTTCCCTAATGTTCAAGCTTTCATAAGAAGGGAGAAAATGCATTAATGTTTTCTCTCTTTCAAAGAAATAATTTTCTCAACATCCTTCTAAAAAAAAAAACCACCAGTCATTAATTATTCACATTGGGGAAGCACCAAGTCATGGCCAGACCCCTTCTGCTACGTCCTCCTTAGACATATATTTAAAGACAGCTTTAGAAAGAAGCAAATGCTTTTAGACCCAGCTGTGAGAGGCTACATCTGAAAGAGTTCAGGGAGGGACTCCCTGTGTGCCTGTGAGGGGAGGACAGGCCCAAGGTCTCTGCTCAGGTCTCTTCTGAATCCAAGTCCTCTACTGGCTCCACCAAAGACACATTCAGCAATTCCACAGCTTGTATGAGTTCAGAAAAGCAGCTCCTAAGCCTATGTTTCACTTTAATAACACATGTAAACACCCTCCTAAATGGAAAAGCCATTTATGACACTCCAATGCAATTGCTGGTCAAAAATAATAGCACAGAAGCAGCCAGCATCTCTCTTTTCAGCCCCAAGAAACTCCACAGATGCTACCGGGAATGACAAGCCCCACTGGGGCTTTCAGAGATAGCTGATGGAAGTGGTAGGATGAAGCTCATAGCTGCTCCATCAGATCCCCTTGGGCCACAGCAGCAAGTCCAGTTCTCCATCCCTCTATCACATGGCAGGGGTGCTGGATATCTGCTGTCACATGCACAGCCACCAGTGTCCCTTCTCCCTTCCCCAGAGGAGCACAGCAGGGCTCTTACAGAACCTGGACATAGGAAGATTTTGGAAAGGCTGGCTGGAGAGGAAGAAAAAGAGAAAGCAACATTAAAAAGTAAAAATACCTTGCACGACTCCAGTTTATCATGTTCAGGGAAGATTAAGACAACCTGGAAGAGGTGAAGATGCTGAAGAAATGGACAGTCTAATTATAAGACTACACATGAAAAGAGCTTGGCTTGTTGAGCCTGGGAAAATGAAGGCTGAAAGCAGATAGAAATACTGTCTATAAATACATCCAAAGGGAGACACCAGGGAAGGAGAGCTATTTATGTAGAGGGTATGAATACATTCTGGCTGCCAATTAGAAGAAAGTTTAAAACGCTGGAGAAATGAGGCTTTGGAACAGTCTTCTAGAAAAAGCAGAAGCAACGGATTAGTTAAGTCACTTAAAACAGGCCTTGCATAAGGTTTAGGAGTGTGGCACCAGGACACTGACCCATATACTCTTTCCAGTCCTACAGGCTGTGTTCCCACATTACACACATGCAGAAGTTAACCCAGCTACCAAGCACTAAGAGTTGTAACACAAGACAGTAACAGCTTCACAGGCTACTTTGAGGGAAGTCTATAGAAAGAGAGGATATCCTTTATTAAACAAATTGATAGATGTAGGAAAAAGCAGACACATCTAAGGGAAGAAGCCTTTCCAGAGATTTGATAGGTAAACACCCCACACAGCAAAATGCAAGCTTAGTACATGATAGACACAGCTCAATGTGCTTCTTTAACCATGTCTGCTAGCCTAATAAAATACCTTACTTTTTGCTGTCTTCACTTCTCATTTCTCACCAGGACAACAACTCTAGATTAGTTTAGGTAAAAGTGTTGCATGCAGAGGAAAAGAAAATGCAGTCAAGATAGTGATTATGGTTGACATGAAGAGAGTTGAATGGGCAGTTTGGCAACAGCAGAGCTAAGGGAAGTGCAGATCTGAGAAAAGCATCAGAGGAAAGAGATGAATATGGTAGTCTGGAAAAGAAAAAAACCACAACAAAACAGCGGAGAAAGCAAGGCTCCACTCCAGCTCCTACTGAACTCCATGTGAGCACTTCCACCAGCTTCCATGCGAATAGGAGCTGATCCTCCGAGATGTCGGTTTCCAGGACAGAATATCTCAGATGGAAGATTACCTTAACGGCTGTGTCTGAGCAGAAGAAGAAAGCCTGATGAAAAGACCTCTGCTGTTGGCCAAGACATTGGTCCTGAATCAGGCTGCATAGCAATATGTTGCCAAAGCTTTAATGGGGGCTACCAAGAAAATTAAAACTTCCCCTCACTTGAGACAAAACCTACAAGTGGAAGAAGTGTGGGCATTTGCAGAGAGGGGGAATGGGGAGATATTTCCCTTTTGTCTTCTTGATGTCTAGGAATACCAGCATTCATTTCAGTGGAGGGAGGACAAGGGCAATGACTGGGAGGATGCTATGTTTGAACAAAGGTACATGCTGTGAATGCCCTGCAGTCCACAGCATTTTTAAATGGGCGCTCCAAGATAAACATGGCAAAATTTGGCAAAGCATGTTTCAGCATGGGTTGGTGGGAAGGGGAACAACTTTGATCCATTGTGTCTGAGAACCTGGTCCAAACCAAATGACTTTGATTTGACAGTTTTTACCTGCCCCCCCCCCCAATCATGCAAAAGGTGCAAGGTGCAAAACATCTGAGAGTTGCAACCATGATTACAAGCCCACTTAAGGAGCTAGACTTTTTGGGTTTTCAAGCTACATTTGAGATCTGAAAAGGGATCTTGTCCATTAGTGTTACCAAAAAAAAAAAAAAAAAAAAAAAAAAAAAAGTTCCTGCTTGATGCAAAAATAAAAGCATTTTCAAAGGCTCTTTGATGTGCAAGACAGAAAGACATGCAGGCAGATTCTGGAGGAGGTCTTGTCTTCAGCAATTACCAGCACTCTTTCTGAATTTTACTCCCTAGACAGACTTTTTATGTGAAGTAGATAATCACACTGCTGAGTCTATCAGTTCTAAACCTTGTGGCTTTTCAATTCAGCAGCAATAACCTCTAGTCAAAATACTCCTTAACCAAGATGGGAATAAAACAAACCACCCCAAAAACAACTAACTGCAGGTGAAGCAATTCCAAAGACATTTACGCAGTTAAAAGATTTCATTTTGAGCTCTTTCGAGTAGCCATGCCAGTTTTCCAAGCGATGTTCTGATCATTAAAACAAGCAGTGATGTAATTTCCACAGCGACCACAAACATACCAAGAATATTTGAGCTAAATTTATCCAGACTTCTTGTTTGAATCACTGCTTCGGTTCGTTATTTTTCCATGATTTTCAACGATGCACAGAAAAGGAGTTGTGGACAGCCTGGGACTGAGCTTTCCCCAGCAGTATCCAAAATGTCAACCTTTATGCTTGGGAGCCACATATTAGAAAAGATCAAAACAGAAATTAAGTTGCTCCTCCAGCTCCCAACCCTAGGTTGCTGCTCCTTTCACCCTTTGCCTTCCTCCCGCCCTTCCTGTAGCAGACTGACCATTTCCCTCACCCTTGGGTGACACAACATGGGGCTTGTCTTTGTGGCTAAGAAGTTCCTGAAGCTCACCACAGATGTGCTACCTTCCCCAGTCCGAGAATGTGAGTCAAACAAGAGGGGACTTGCATCAGATTTCCCACTGCTCTGTGCCGCTCCGTGGCAGACCCCAAGTCCTGCCTGCCTGTCCAGAGCAACATGTCCCACCACCACAGGTACCCCTGCCAGGAGAGCTCAGGCTAGGGAAGGCTGTCTCGGCACCTTCACCAGCAGGTACACATGACCTTGCAAAAAATACATAAAAATCTACAAAGATATCACTGGGTTTCATGCTCTCTTCCAACACGCATAGTGTGGCTAATTATCATACTGAGAGGGATTGAGTATTTGCAAAAACTGCAGCATAACCCCCAAGATTTTACTTCATCAACTTAGCTGCTATTCAACAGCAATCTTTTTCTTCTGCATTATTTTAACATGGTCTGAATGTGTCCTTGCTGACTCCATTTCACATCCATGATCAGACTCACTGAGTTTGCCTGCATGTAGCTGTACCTGTTTTAAAAAAAACAGAAACTGCTGAGCCCCAGAGCCCAGTCTGACTGCAGGGGGGCTTTTTGAAGGCTGAGGTCCTTCCCTAATACTTAAAGACTTCTTTTATAAGTTCTTTCTCCAAGGCAAAAATTCAAAGCATGGACACACTTCTGTTGTGAAACTATCAGTAGTTTACATAAAAGGGCTGCTGCTGTGGTGATACATAATCATGTAAATAAGCAACTGCTGACCCACTAATGAGCACACAGACTTGGATTAAGGAAAATAATTAAGTATCAGCCTAACTTAATGTAAAGTCTGAAACAGAACCAATTAAGAGAGATACTTTACCTATACAGCAGACTGGGAGGGAAATGGTATAAAATCCATCCCCCGCACCCTCATCTGCAATGCAAACATTTCCTCCCAGCTAGCTGCCTTCTGCCAAGCAGAGCCCTGGCAGCCCCTTTATCGATCAGAGAAATGAAAAACAAGCAAACCGCAGACTTAATGCTCTAAGGATCCTTGAAGATCTGATCCCAAGCCTGTTATAGTGCAAAGACTTTAATGGCTTTTGGATAAGGCGCCCATAGGCTTTGGAGATGATAAAAAAAAATAATTCCTAGCACTTTCTTTAATGCAAGTATAAAATCACCTACAACATTAGTGACAAAACAATAAATCAATTATAGGCCTGGTAAAGACTGAGCTGGTGTGAACACTATCAATTGCTTGTTTTCACTGAAATGGAGAACAGTGGTCCTACCACCACAGTGTCAACCCTCACCTGAGAGCTACCTTATAATCACACATTAGTAACGTCAATACAGAGTCCCTGTGTACAGGTTCTAAGGGCAAAGGATGTTCTTTACTACCTTATCACCTTATCTTTGTTTTTTTCTAGGCTTCTTTGATAGAGTTGTCGTAAGTTACATTTTAATGTAATATACCACAAATACATCTTAACAGAAAGGTGGAAAAATAAAACTGTATAACAGCAGATAATGACAGATACAGTTCAGATAAAGATCCATTTTTTACTATTGTTTGTAAATCAAACTTCCTCTCAGGTTGGACTCTCCACTCATTTAGTTTCCCAAGATCTGCACTGCACCACTGCCACTCCCAGCAGCCCTGCTCTCCTTGCTACAGCCAAGTTCAAAAGCAGGCTGGCTTTGATGGTGTTTATCAGGAAAAAGCTGGTCCTGCCACTACTAAGGCCTAAGTGCTCCTTTATATCTCCTTGATTCCAGAGGGACGAAGCACCCACAAGCCAAACTCCCACTTTCCACATGGACAGGAATATGCTTTCAAAGGCAAATCTTTCTTCTGGATGCCTCTGTTTCAAAATACAA
Source organism: Athene cunicularia (assembly GCF_003259725.1). NCBI lineage: Eukaryota > Metazoa > Chordata > Aves > Strigiformes > Strigidae > Athene > Athene cunicularia. The sequence goes on from NW_020799112.1 coordinate 11,053,842, forward strand.
GGGACATCTTCTAAGGGTATGTCTGAAGAATAGTATCCAGACTCTGAAAATCAGTTCAGAGTGTCTTAAATTTAGGCACCTAATTGTAAATGCTCCAGCATTTATTGCGCTTTTTGGAAATCGAGGCTAAGTTTGGCGAGATGGTGCAATAAGTGGCTCTGCTAGTCCGCACGGGAGAGCAGGCTTAACCACATGTATTTTCTGCTGCAGAGCAGCCTTCCGTATTAGCTTTTGGCCCCATGTGAGATTGCACCACTTCTGTACAAAGTGTGTATTTAAATACGTTTAAAAATACAAGCCTATTACTGCTTTACTACTGTACTTCCTATTCCTGCCTAGCATTTCCCACTTCTCCTTCTGCAGGGCATTGTGCATTAAGACTAACTCACGTAAGATAACTGTTTTATTTTTTGCTTTTTTTTTCTTTTAGGAATACTTTCAATTTGCTGTTTGGACTCAAGTTAACTCATAGTTTAAGGAGCAGGAAGAAACACAGAAAACCTTCAAGTTTCATTTAGTCTGATTATACAGAACTTCAAGCCATGACACACTTTGCAGGTCTCTAGTGCTCTGTGTACTCAGATCACCTCCCAGATGCTCAGCTGGTCCTTCTCATTGCCACGCCATCACAGCAGACTCAGGGTAATGTTACTACAGGGTAACGTGTGGATGGAAAAAGCAGGACAGAAGGTGCGAGTACTTTTTCCCTGTTATACAGCACAATGTGCCACAGATGGGGCTAAGTCAATGTGCCCCAAGACCAGTCGGCTGGCTCTAGCTCCATGTGCACAGCTGATGTAAAGATTAAGGTTTACATGGTAATTTCAGGAGGAACAAAGTGATATCAGTGGTGCTGTCAACACTGGTTTTCCCTTCCTCCTCTATTCAGCAGGAAATAAAAGCAAAGATATTCACACTACCAAATTCAAGATCCTACCTTTCACATTTAAGGCAACAAAATCAACTGTGAAGAACTATGAGAAAACAACAGCCAAGATTTCATCTGGAGGCCATGTACATGCACACCCAGGAGCAGATGAGCTGTCTGCTTTTATTGCTATGAAGAAGTCAGGTTCTTCCTGCAGACTTCTATTTTTTAACTGGGTTTCACATTGACAGACTGACAGAGCCTGGAAGGCTCAGGTTATCCAGTAAATACCAAACAGAAAGGGCTGAGTCTGCAAAAGTTTCCATCCCTCCACCTATAGTCCTGTGACCTCCTCAAACTGCCACCCTACGACAAAGGCCTCGGCCACATTTGCAAATGTCCTGCCATCATGCAAACAGGGGAGTGATGCTGGATGCACAAGGCGATGTCCTAGGAGAATAAGTTGTCTCATATAGCTATTAGCTCACCCTAAGATGTCACCATTCAATCCATTGTGAAACTCTCCATATAAAATGGCACTAGCTCCTGTGTTGACCATCTTGTTAAAAACAATTCCAGTTAAGCTGTTCTTACTTGCACTGGAGACTTTTCTATGATTCAGGAAGCAGCGGTGCAGGCAGCAGCTTTCCCTCTGAGTCAGTACTGAGCTGAGCCATGGCCCAGATGGGGTTGCAAAGGTCACCACCATCGTGGGTAGGTTCTTTCTGATAAAATACAAAGCCCTGTGAGCTGCAGGGTCACCAAAGCACTTCTGAAGCACAGTTTTAAGAACCTCTGGCACACTCCAAATACCAACTCAGGTATTTATGTTCTGGTCATTTGTTTGCTTCCTCCTTTTAATATTTAGGTTTCTTTTCCAGGCATACTGCACATGTCGATCTGTGCTTCCCTGGACAATTGAAAGTCACCAGTTTACAATAGATCTGCTTCAAGAGAAGTTGTGAAGGATCATATAATTAATATCTGTAAAGATACTATAAAATTTCAAACACTGTCATTGGCATCATTGTCCCTAATTATGTAATATTATATACATTAGGACATAACACCCTATTTCAATGCCTATTTCTAGATTTAGCAGGAGAGAAGAGACACCCTCTGGCGTGTTTGAAAGATAATCCCATTCCACCTCCAAGACACACACAAGTGACATGTGAATGCTCTGTGACTGAAAAAAAGTCTCAATAAGAGAGCAATAAGCTCTTTAACAAAAGTACCCTTACATTTCAGAAGACAATGACTGCTTTTCTACATCTTTGCTGAACTGTCTCCTAGAAACTCATATGAGAATTTAATCCTAGCTGTAAAATTTCGTAAGATACAAAGAAACCAACCAGCCTGCAGAAAGGAGATTAATCTCTATTCTAGATATTCACACAGTAATATCTTAGGGCTTTCATTGTATTTCCTACAAGATTCATATTATGTCACCTCCATTATATTCTGCAGAGCTCTTTAACCAAGTTCAAAAAACCCCCAAACCTGTGCTTTATGAGAGCCTGCAGCCACCCCCGTATCTCTGCTCGCTTTCTTTCTTTTAAGTAGGACAAGATGAACAAATCTAAGAGAGGGAAAGCAGGGTTTGAGGAGGCAAGGGAGATGCTGACTGCACCCGAAATGGAGCATTATACTGCACTCCAGTGACAAATCTCTATGGACCAGCAGGTGCTCACCAGAATCACTGAGTCAAGGCCAGCACCACCCCCAGAGGGTGTACAGGGTCCAGTTTGAAACACAGCTCACCTGCTCTCAGGGAGAGTGGGCATCCTGCTGGGATACAGGCAACATCCCTGCCGCAGCCAAGAGGAATAGCACAGGAGACACGAGCAGTGAGGTGAGCCCTTGCATCCTATGTTATGTTTGCTAACTAGAGTCAATGATGCTGTGAAGCTGATCTCCACATGAAGACCTGGCCAAATGTATAGCTCTCAGAAGAAAAATCCTTAAAAATCTTAGGGCTTTCCAATGATCAAGGCACCAGGTGCACATGGTACCTGTTGGAAGGTGCCTCGAGCACTGTGCCAGCTGTAACACTGTGCTGATCCAGCTGACCTCTCAGAGAGCCAAAAGCACTACCACGCTGTTTATTAAACCCCTCACATCCACAGGCCTGTCCTTTCTGCCACCCCAAAAAACCCTCCAAGCTTTGCAAGCACTAATGAGGTTGTCACCTTAAAGAAAATATCTGTGATCTCACTCCACAGTGATTGTCACTGAATGGAAGCAGGAGGCTACATCGAGATTGTTAATAAATGCACGTAAACAATAGGTTCAAATCTGGAGGCTGAATGAGTCACTGAGTTCCTGCATTCAAGCTGTGTAATAGGATCCAAATGCAGAACAAGGACCAGCTAACTTAGGGAGTGGACCAGCTAGCTAATGACAATTATTCTTGGCAGGAGTTAAACAATCCCAGAATAAAAATTAGTTAAAACATGTACAGTATGCTTATAAAGAGCAAATCCACCAGGGCAGTACTGGATCTTAAGCTTTCCCTAGGATCCCTTTGCTGGCCTTCCAACACTGTTTATCAAATAAAATAACCCAGATATGTAAGTATAGAACAGTTTACTGGTAAGATTTGTATGCTTCCAGTTAACCAGTTTAACTAAATATGTTTAAATAACAGAAACACATAATAAAGTTCTCAGAAGAAAAACTGAACTCACAATTTAAAAATATGCCTTTTTCACTTTTCACTTCATTATTCACTCATAAACTAATTTATTTACTGTATCTTTAAACAGTGAGAAAAACTTGTCAAATCACTTTTGCAGAACAAAAATATAACAGTTCTTAACAGTTGCGAATCATTAGCACAGATTAAAATTCTTCTCATGGTTTATAGCTTAGTATTCAAGCGGAGATAATTCCTTCCAGAGAGAAACTCAGAAGATAGGGCTTAAGAATTTTAAGAATATTCAGTAACCAAATGTTCCTGATTATTATAGAAAGATACAATGCTAATTAACAAAAGCAAAACCAGCAAAATCAGTATCACACAATAAGCAGAATACATACGGAGAAAGGAAAGAGTTCCCAGACCTCCCTGTGATGCTGGTGAGAAACGTCTTCAAACAAGATAATGTGGCCTTTGAATAAACTATCGGGTTTTGCTTCATAGTTGCTGATAAAATCCAAAATAAGGCTGCAAAAACATTAGCTTCTACTGAAGCCTGCTTACTCACTACAAAACGTCAAACACACCTTCATCCCACACTTAAAACGCAGATGCTGCCTCCTAATGAACTGCGTGTTGCAAGGGGGGAATACTGTTATACAATAACCAGAAGTCTGCTTCTCGATGCAGAAACATAACTGGGGTTTGATTCAGAGAAACGCAGCAGTGTCTAGGAGCTGAGGGTTTCAGTGATAAAAATAATCCAAAAATAATTTGGCTGTTCAGAAAAAAAAAATTAACAGGAAGCAACCTAAAGCATATGTTCCTTCTGAAAAGAGAAATTTCCACCTATGGATTTATTCCCATTACATAAATGCAGACCTTCTAATCTAGCCCAACAATAAATCACTGCAAGCCACTGAATCAAAGCTGACAGTAAAAGTGGAGCAGGTTAATATCTGTTCAGCCTGAGAAATGATGCTCTGATTTTAGCAGCTTTCATACCCTGAATACACACTGCATCAGTGGCTAGGAACATATTTGCATTCACACGCTGAAAAAGCACAGATCTTGTAAAACATATTTAGGAACTGGTGAGACGTGATACATATATTGACTAATTTTGTAGGCCTTTGGAGAAAATTGGTCTTCAGAGGAATGCTATTCTTATCGCCTGAGTAGTTCAACATCACTCTCCTTGGAAGTAAAATTCCTTGTTCTATACTGTAAAACTTCAAAGATTAGGGCCCAAATCACTCCAAGATCTTTCATATATTTAAATTTCATGGAAACTCAGTGGCATCTGGCTACTGAGTTCTCTTAAAACCTTTAGCTCTCTAACTGAACAGCAAAGAAAATAAATACTCCTATTTACCATTTTGTGGATCCATGTCGCTCTCTCTGCAAATAGCGGATTCCTCAGTTCCCACACACCAGTACATTCTGGGTCGCAGTTGTGAAGATCCAACAGACAAACTTTCTGCAGCACTTAAACCTGAATATAGTTGTCAAAGCTGAATGATCTCCATCAAGTAAATGCAGGAGCAGAGTGACTGCTAGTAAGCACCATCCCGAAGAAACATCATTGACTCTGTTTAAAAACAAACAGCAAAAAAAAAATTAATCATTTTGTATAAAAATTGCAAGATGCTTATTCCTCTGCACTCCATAATGTAGTTGTCTAAATGGCACTTTGCAGAAATGCACTTATCATCCCTACAAATACAATTATTTTCATAATACCTTTATTAAGCATATACCGTGAATTAACAGAGGAGACTAACAAAGTCTCCCCTACAGAAAGATAATGTTCCCAATTTTTCTCTGCCAAAGGCTCTCAGTCTTTGGACAGTGGGTGTGGGGGGTGGGCAGGGGTCACAGCTGCAATTTCAGATTCTCTACAAGCTAGTGTAAAGGCAGAGCGCTGAAACCATGCAGTACAGCTGGAAAAATCCTAAATGCAACCACAAAACCTTTCCAATCCACAAAGAAGGCTGTGGCTCTTGTAAGACTTCACTGTGAGAAACTGAAATATACTGACATGGTCACCGAGATGATCCTCTGTAGAAAAGAAAGGAGGGCTAAGAGAAACACAACAGCTCCTTTCCCCTTTGCCGAGTCCTTTTAGAGAACTCTACCACCCTAGGAGTGTCAGGCTTCTTCAAACATGTTCAGGGAAGCAAATCAGGCCCTTAAGACCTCTTAAAGGTTGGCTTCTTCTGAACTGTCTTGCAGAAAATCGCACAGCTCAGTCTCCCAAGGCATTTCCAACTTCCTACCTCTTCAAAGCTGCACATCTGTAATTTTATCTCTTTTAATGCATTTTCCACAGAGGTTAAAACTATGGGTGAATTTGCAGTGTGTGCCCAACCAGCATCAGTGCTCCTTCATTTACTGCTTTCAGTTTCAGCCAGTAAACACCTCTCAGATGTAACACGATGCCCCCCACCTTTGTCTTTTACTAGTTTTTCTCATGTCTGGTGCCTGAAGTTTTGATTGGAGGCTCTAATTCAGCAAAGCATGTAACCCACCTCCCACTTCAGACAGAAAGATTCAAGAACATCCCTAACTCACCTCGAGCAGAGTTGGCTTCCTGACTTGGGATCAAAGGCCAAGGGGAATATAAAAATACACTGATTCAGGAAGATTTCTGCTCATACAGGGTTTTAACCACCAGCCAACAATGTTAAAAATCACTGCAAGCTGCATCAGTTGTTTCTAGGCAAACAGCTGAATTTTAGGTGCACTTACAGCAAAACTCAGCTTCTGATGACCTCTACTTTGTGGTGCCTGGCAGCAGGAACCAAAACTCACACCCTAAGCACTGTGCACACCCCTGCACCCTTCAATCCAGGCGCTGGGTGCTACCACAGACTGTGGTTTGGTTATCTGGTGTTTTTCAGACGTGGGAAAAATAATTTGGGTGCCATACAGCAAATAATGCTATGGACTGAGAGACTTGGGCTACATGCAAGCACTTTCACACGCACGTGCCACAGTTAAACACCTCCCTTGCAGCAGGATGGCTACAACTTCAGATGGATAAAGGTCCTTGAGCTGCTGAAGCACCCATCCCTCCATCCACATCACAGACTGCAGCAGCAGCTCGTCTCCCAGGTCAGGCCCTGGCAGCTCTCGCACACCAATGCAGCAGCAGTTCAGCACTTTGTAAGAGGCTGAATTTAGCAGCTTTCACCCACAGAAGGAGGGGAAGCTGTGGGTTGCTGCAGGAGACTGAGGTGAAGGTGGTCTCTAACAAACTGGCCCATGAACTGGTGAACTGAGTTCCCACCAGAGTCAGGTCGGCTCCTGGGCCAAGCTTCCCTCGGCCATGCTGGCAGGCATGGCTGCTGTGCTGGGACCCCAGATCTCTGCCCTGTTGTGGGTGCAAAACCCCAGGCAGAGGTGTCAGGGAGGCTCTCACGTTTCCCAAAACCTGTCTATGTTGTTAACTCTGAAAATAGAGGCGTTGTGATGCTTCCAAAAGTCACCTCCCCTGCACTCTTGCTATAAAAGCGCTAGGCAGCTACAGTAAGAATAAATACTTCTCCATGCAAAGACCAACAGACTAGCTCTTTTTAGCAGATGCTGGTTTCTGAGGCATTTCCTTGCTGTACGATGAGGGCACACCATGTGCACTCACAGCAACTATACAAAAAAAACTGAATGGGGGTCAGTGTGAACCACAGAGGCTTGAAAACTATCCTACTCCTGATTTTTAGCTTTCTAGTCAGCTTATTCCCCAGGCTGAAACTTTCCTCATATATGCTGGAAGGAAAAAACTTCCAGAAGTAATGAGTGGTTTTGATCATCAGTTCCCTTTAACCTCAAACAGGACACTAAATGTTGTGGCCATGTGTATTACTGCCACACAGCATCCATGTAAGCAGCATTTCCATATTTCAGGGCCTTTGTGTATGTAATAAAGAAAAACCCTATAGTGCTTTTACCGTAAGCAAGATACACAACTGTAACACTTAAAAACACTGTTTTAATTTGATTTAGAAAGAAGGATCCAATGGGCTCTGCAGAATCTCATTCAGAAGGAGGAAGCCCATGCAGAACACACCTGAATGCTGATTTATGCCCCATCTCACCCAGTTTCTCTCCAGAGACCCGCTACTGCCAGCTGTCAGAGAGTATCCCAGCACATCCGACCCTGCCTGCACCATCTGTTGCCAGCCCGTCGTCCCATCTCACCCCGTGCATCGTGCCTAAACACAGCAAGGCACCCAGAAACCCCACGGTTTGCCTGAGATCGCTTCCCAATTCACAAGAAACTGGCCAAAACTTCAGTTCTTTGCTCAAACTACCTGCTGTTTCTGAGAAGCCCATGTGGGGCCGGGCACTGCGAGGCGTATCACCACAGATGTAGAGAGGCCCAAGGACACTATGGGCATGGAAACGGGCTGCGGGCTCCTCCGCTCGTCACACAAGGTGGGGTGAAGCCAGAGCTGGGACAGAAGCGGCAAACCAGCCCCCTTCTCCCCACCCCACCGCCGCCGGCTGAGGAGAAATAAGGCGTTACACCCCGCTTCGGGGTGTCCCGTGAACTGGGACTAGAAAATCCCTTTTCGGTGGCCGCTGGTCTGTCAGCTCAGCCAAGGGGCTGAGGGCCGTCCTCGGGCCTCGGCCAGGGCCGGGGCACGCACCCCCCAGCCAGGGTCGGGACGCGGGAGGAACCGCTCCCATCCCAGCCCGCGGCCCCGCTTACATAAAACCGAGTTTTTCCTTAGGGCGAGTCTCAAGCATTTCCTCTCCGCGCCGGGCCGGAGCAGCCGCTCTCCTGCCTGCCCGCGCCGGGGAGCGCAGCGCCCGCCGCCGCACAAACTTCTCTTCGAACTTTTATTTTTTTAAAATAAAACCAACTTTCCCCCCCGCCTTCTCCGCACGAAAAGCCCCGGCGTACCCCAGCAGCCCCCACCCGGCCGCCTCCCCTCATGGCGGGGCGGGTGCCCACGGGGCGGCCAGGCCGAAGCGGCAGCAAAGCCACGGTACCTCCTGCGTCCGG
>NW_020799112.1:11062411-11102349 GCF_003259725.1 Athene cunicularia
CGCTGAGGGCCCGCCCGGCTCCTCCCGGGGCCCCGGCCGGCCCTGGCCACGGTGAGGGGCTGCGTCTTGCCGGGGGCGGCCGAGGTGACAGGCCCGCGGGCCGCAGGCCTCGCACGGGCCCTCGCCTTCCTCCCGAGGGCGAGCGTGGAGCCCGCCCGGCTGATGGGGGACGTGGAGGGCGAGCATGAGGAGAGGCCCGGGGCTCCCTCCCCAGCCCGGACCCGCCGATGAGTCCATCAGCGACTGGCGGCCGCCTGCTCCCCAAACAGCCCCTCCGCGGGCTTACGCTCTCTGGCTTTGTTTGTTTTTAAGGGAAAAAGGTGACTGTGGGAGTTGCGCTGGCTGAAGCAGCACCCTCTCAGCCACAGAGGGCTGTCTGGACGGCCTGGCCCTCACAGCCGGCTGCCGTGTAGCTCCCCGGGGTGGGCACCAGGCTGGCTCGGATGGAGGTAGCACCGCTACCCCTCTCTCGGCATCAGCCTGACCTTACCGGTAACAAGAGTTGATGCGAGTTGCTCCGTCCCCAGATCGCTGCGTGAGTTTGCTCGTCTTTGGAAAGGCAATGCGAGATTGCCCCCTTTCTTCCGAAGGTGTTGGACGAGCTGCTCTCCAGCTGGCATACTGGTGTTGAGCACGTCTTTCCCCCACCGCAGACTCGTTTATCTGCCGGTACCAGGAACCTCTCACAAACCTGGTATTGCTTAATTTTCCCCACCCATTGGACCTACTAACAAAAGATCATTTCTGCATGCCTTTTGCTTTGTTATTCCTTACGATTCTGTAAATTATATACAGAGGGTATTTTTCTTCCCTTGTCTGTACTAAGAAATGGGTCTGTGATGATTGCTTGAGGATGGAAGAAACCATATCCATTCACTGCTGCAGCCTGAGATTTGGCTAGGGTGTTTCTTTATGTGATTATGGAGACAGAGAGGATGGGTCTTCACTGGTGCTTTTACCTATGTTCATGTCCCAATTAATCTGCTTTTAGCTACAGCCACAGTAGTGTTACCTGGTTTTAACTCTTTCCACCTCTTACCCAGCCTGCTGTCTTTTATGCCTCACAGCCAGGCTCCTACCCAGACCTACCTTACAGGTTTTTTAGCACAATTGTTTGAAAACCCAGTAAAATAACTTTTCCCCCTTTATTTAAATAGAGACTCTAACTTCCCCTAGCAAGAATTTATCCACATTCAAGCCAATTCCCCCCACCCCCAGTCTCATCCCACTCTTTCTCACTTATGTCTCCATTGATTATCTCACAATAATTCCTTTGTATCTCCAGCCTTCCCCCTTCTAAAGTCTCAAAGTTTCTGAGTGATGCTGTTAGAAAGTGGAAAATTCAAGGAGTTTAACTGGGCCTGTGTGGGGAGATGACAGGTATTTCTCACATGTATTGGATGGGAAGAGAGTTAAAAGACTGGTATGTTCTTGCTCTTTATCTACATTGCAGACAAGGCAAGTAGCGAACAGGAACACATTTACCAGAGTCATACTAGTGATGGAAGTGTCTCAAAGGAGTTAGGAAGCAGCCAGACGAAGGCAGGAAGCCCCATCTGGCAGTGTGGTCTATGGTCCCTTCAAATTCTGCATTTTGAGGCTCACATCAGAAGGCAAAAAGGAACCATCCTACTTTGAACTGGAAGAAGCTGTGCTTGCCCCTGCCAGCTGCAGCTCTGCTCTCCTTCCCTCTCTGCTTACTGTAAATGACACAATTTAGAAAAACGACTGCTTAAAGGATAACCCATCACCAGACACATTCTCCAGCTTTTATATGTAGAGCATTGACCACACTTCAGCACTCTACTTTTTAAAAATGGGCTAATTCTTCACAAATTGCAGAAATAAATCCAAGTTCAGATTCCTTCACAGACCCCCTGTGAGCTACTGATTCCCCAGATACATGCAGCAGACATGCACTCTGCGTTCAGCTCTTCCACGTGGAAAAGGTACCTTGAAATTACATTGTCTCTTGTGAGCCCAGTGCACGTTTTCACTTGCAGACTTACTGCTGGGTCACTGAATGAAGGGGAATGGACACAACACTGTTAGAGGAAGAGCCCCCTGTACCTACAGCAATACAGGGCCATTTTGTTTCAGAAGCATGAAACTGTAACGCTTTCTAGGGTTTACTTTCATTGACACAATGGGACAAATTCAGAGTGAAATAAAAAAAGTGACAGGATTGAGTTGAGTGGAAGTTGCTGGCTGATGGAAGGGGTCTTAACACGTGTGTTAGAGGGGTTGGAATTATCTAAAAGCACTCATCATGTAAATAAAAAAAAAGCATTCAAGTTACTCCTCTGTTAAAATGAGTAAAGTTAATACAAGTTTCCTACTCTCCCACCTTTCTTTCTGAGCAGTATCAATATATAGCATCTAGAAACCATTTCACAAAGTTAAAACATTTATTAGGAACAAGAACTATTACAAAAAGATACCCACAGTCTAAATATATACATGAGGTTTAAACACAGCATTTTCATGTACCTTTAGCTATAAAAATACATTAGATTAACTGTATCCTAATTTATAAATATAAGGGTTTTTTTTAAAAAAAGTAGTATTTCATATGAAAGCCTTACTGTGCAATGAAAGAATATATACCCTCTAAGGGGTTACTTTAAAGTTAGTGTCTAGTGTTATATAACTTAGAAAATTCAGTGTGTAGAGTCAGACCCTGATTTATACAATAAGAGATACATTGACTTTTTAAAAACTTGCTAAGGGGGAAAAAAAAAAAGAGGTGAAATATATATCATACATATAAAGCCAGAATACTAGGATTTTAAGAATTTCAGATTATTTCTGTTTCAACCACTGTTTATAAAAAATTAATAAAGAGATACATCAAGATAACCAGCCTTTTACTGTTTGCCTTAGCTCCCTACTGTCTGACTGCAGCCCTAGAAAACCATCTAGTAGGCAAAAGTAAAATGTTTGTCGAAGATGTTTGCACTCTAAGTGTTTTACAAAAATAGAAACTTATTTACAATGTTCCCATTTGGCCTTTCATGGGGAAGGGAGGACATTTTCTTCACTGGATGGGGAGATGTACCCGTCTCACATACCCATGGAGGACAGGCACCTAGTTACACACAACAGTTGGAGGTATGTCATTTAAGAAGTTAAGCAGTGTTGAAGTGCAATTTCAATGTTCACTAACTAATAAGGAAGTTTAGGCTCATGCAAACTTTTTCCTTATCACCACCCACCTTCCTTCCTCCTCCAAAAAAAGGTCCACTCATGCAACAGAACTTGTTACTGACTGGGTGTATCTGAGCATAGGAAGATACTGGTTAAATCCTTGCTTGCATCATAGAATAGAGGTTAGATCTGCATTTCTTCTTCAAGCCCTGACAACTGGAAAACTCCAGGCAGCAATCTTTACCAGTGCTCCGTGGAGATCTGCGGGTATGCCATAAGGAACCTCTGAGTTTGCTCTCAGAGGACAATCCCAGAAAGATCAAATAAGCTCCCCAACAAGCTGACACCACTAACTCCTGCATACTTACGGCTCCTGTGGACATGGAACTTCCCGTACATTTCCCAGTGGTTCTCCAGTACAGAATCAGCAGGAGGAGGAGGAGGGAAAGTAGTGAACCCAGGAACTGAAGCCAGCATGTGGCTTGTCATTAATCTCATAGTCATGGCTGGGCATGCAAAGAAGTTACTGCAGGACATACTAAGGCATGAACTCAGTGTGACAGCTGCTCCGTGATGCTATTCATGCACATGCATGCTTATACAACTGGAGGCAAGAGACAATTCACAGCAGTTTATTCCTCAGTGAAGATTCAGCTACTCTGTGCTTGCCACAAGATGACAGCACTAATGAGGACAATTACTGCAAAGCTGCTGACACATTTATGTCCAGCCATAGCTTATTCCATGGTAACTGGTTTTTACACCCACAGCTTTAGCACTCCGCGTGTGCTTGGGAGCACCTGCCTTTTCATACTGTACTTCCAGAAATTTATTTTAAGCTACATTCATACGGGACAAAGAAGCAGTGAGAAGAGCTTACATGTTTTACTCTCATAATAATAGCTCTGGCTCGAAAAATGAAGAGATGTTCACAAAGCCTGAAAGAGAGAAAGAGCAGGACAGCTTTTTGCAGCTCTTCTGCTCCCTCCCCCAGATCAGAAGGACTGGCGTGGGATGTTTTCTGTGGGGTATCTACCACGCTACATGCTCAAGCATTCAACTTGGTGTCATCACGGTAAGTACTGTGCAAAATCCTCTTGCAAAAAGTGCTACAGTGAAGGTTGGAGATACAATTGTGACTCATTCGGAGCCCAGAGGGTTAGCAAGTCAGTAACTTGCATTTGCAGCATGTGTAATGTTGTGCACACCGAAACATCAGGTTCCAAGGACACTTTAGTCTAGCTCTGTTGGGTGAAATACTGGCCCCAAAGGAGTCCTCTAGGAAACTCCCACAAATCTCATTCAGGGCTAGAATATCACCAATAGGGAGAATGCATGGATCTTTAGAGAGACCAAGAGAGCTCTTTCAAAGAGAGTTTCTTTACAGAGCCTTCCATAAAAGCTTGCACTCCCATTCCAAACTCCAGCTGCAATCTTCACACAAACTCTGCCAACTTCAGTCAAGTTGTATTAACCCTACCACCCAAGTCCATTTATGCCAAGTGAAACCCATATGCCTCTGAAGGTGTTTAACAGTCTGTTCTAATGGTACCAGAAGTCTCTCTAATATGCCATTGATGTCCACGTCCTTCATGGGTACAGTTTGAAAGCAGATGTCCTGCAAACACTGACTGACCAGCATTTTAGGCACAGGTAGCAGACAGATGTACAGCCAGGGACTTGTACAGTAAGTACAAGTGTGTGCTATGCTGCCAGCAGGGTCACTGAAATCAGTTTTCGAAGAGCCACTTGACAAAATGGAGTCCAGTAGATTCAGTGTTTCTAGAGAAATAAAAGTTAGGTGTTTCCATTTTCCTTCCTCCCCCTCCCCTCCCCCTTCCCCTCCCCCTTGCTCTGAACACATCCCCCACGTGTCACATTCGGAGTGTCAGCGTTTTAGGCCTTCTGTTTTCATGGACTCTTCTGGGAGAGTTTAATGGTGACCGTTTTCACTTCGGTATATTCTGCCAAAGCATATTCACCGCTGGAAAAGAAGAGAGAGGATGGAAAGGGACAAACAATTGCAGCATGTTAAGGTGTACTTCCCTAAGATAAGAGTGCATTTTAGCCTATGATCAACAGCTGCTGCAGATGACATCAGGCCATTAAAACCAGATCCGAACTAGCTTACACTAGCTATCAATTTGGTCCACCAATTCTGATAATTGCTAAGTACATGCACAGAAGTACACACAAGTACACCCTGTTGTGAAAAAAACATGAAATGCTTCTGGTCACAGTAACCCACAAGATGACACCCTGTGACTCTTGCCTAGGGAAAACTGAGTACTGTTGTGAGAACCCATAGAAGAAACATCCACGTAAACATAGTTATCAGTGCTTAGACTGCAATTCAAGTTACTTTTTCACTGAAAATAAGCTTCTGTCTACAAGATAACATATAACAGAGGGGGCACAGCTGCTCCAGAAACACATACAGACAGACCCCACCACTGCATTATGCCTTGCTTGGTGGAAACTGGCTCTATTTCCACACCTTGCCCAGGGGATAAACCCCTGACATCCTTTAATTAGCCAGGCAGTCACGCAAAGTAAACCATAAGGTCTCAATATCTATGTCCCATTTGAGGATTCATTCATCTGCTGTGCTTAACCAGTGAGGCATCTGAATGTCTCAGAGCAGCAGATGCACCAGAACCAACTACTGAAAACTGTTCCTGGAAATAAATCTGGCTTATGAAAGCAAAGGTACGTTAGATTCCTCTGGAGTCTTCTGAATGGTCTAATAAAACCTGCCTCTCTCCTATACAAGAAGAAAATTGAGATTTGAGTCAATTTCTCAGCTCTAGCTCTAACTTATAGGGTGACCTCCGTTTAAAAATTTCTGGGTTAGAAACTAATAAGAGCTGGAATGCCTGGTAGCCATACTACAACAGGTCAGGCTGGGGAAGAGGGAGAGAGGGTCCTTCTGTAATTTAGTAGCAAGCTTGGAAGGTAGGAGGTGGAATGATTTTGGAGATCATTCCTTGTTGTTCTGGCTCCAACATTAGAAAGTCAGAGGTACAAACAGGTCCAAGTAGGAGCAATGAAACAGCCATCAAGGGAGGCTCAGATACTGCCATATAAAGATGGAGGAGATTTGGGGTGGATAGCACTGTTCCCAGCCAAAGTGCCACACTTATCCCTTGATCTAAAAATCTAACTAGTCAAGAAAAATGCTTGCAAGTTGAACGGACTGAACTGGAATTATTAAGAGCTTATGAAACAGATGAAAATGCTCCTGAAGGCACTTCTCACATTCTCACATCTCTGCTTTACATCCACGCTGTACTGGCTTAGCACCTCCCTGTGCAGCATACTGCAAGCCTGACAGTTTAAAAGCAAATTCAACAATATTTTCACTGAGTCACAATTGTTACTGCATTCACCATCCACATGTAAACAAGATATTGAGCAAAACTCACAGTTCTCTGCCGTTGCCTGACATTTTAAAGCCACCAAAAGGAGCCTGTGCATAGAGTGCATTGTAACAGTTGATCCTACAATAAAAACATTAATTGTAAACAGACAGTTCAACTTCAAGGAGAGGCAAGATGATGACAACAACAACAATACAAAAAAGGCTGAAATGTGTCAGTTTTCACTTTATACAGTTCATTCACTTGAGAAATCAGATTTTAGCAATAAAATTTTGCTACAGAAACAGAAAACATGTGAGTGGTACTGAGTCTGACCTACATCTCACTTCATAGTCTCTAATGGCTACGACACTCATGCTTGAGCTAGAATTTATGTTGTATTCAGAGCCATGCTTGATATAAATAGTCCAACCTATTCCCTAGTTTAATGAAGAATATTCCGAAGCAAACACGTTTACTCAGAAAGCTGTCTAAACACTCACAAACACGCCCTGCCACCCACTTCCAGGTATACAAAATGTTGGACTGTATTAGACAATCGTGTCACAGTAAAATGAAAGCACTAACCCCATTTCTATAGAGACTAGGTAGAAAAAGCTAATGCAGATACTTTCTCAGCATCTCAGTAAGGTCAAATAACTGAAGAGACAGGAATGCTTTGGTGCTTGTATGTACAGCACATGTATCCTTCAAAACCCAGCATCCCATTTTTATATAAATATTACTCAGAGGCAGGTCCTTCTGGCACCAACTCTTGAAATCAATCCTCTGTATGCATAAAAATCAGACATCAGATCAAGTTCCTATCCTGAGTAGGAAAAATTATGATTCCATCTTTAAAATTATTCTAATAGAAAATAAGAATTTTTGTATGCAAAAAATAGCTGCTTCTTTTTGACAGTGGTGTGATGCCATCTACTGTCCATACTGATTTGTGCATCTAAGACCCCATCTGATGCTACCTAAAGATTGTAAGAATTGCTTTTTTTCTACATATAGGATTTTGAAAGGCATCGCATCTGGTGGAGCTTACTACAACCTCTACATTTTCAGAGTTTTCCAGACAAAGAACTACATCGACTGAATGAACAAACAGTCTATTTCTCACCAGAGTGTCTGATCCTCACCACCTTATTTTGATAAATGGATGTTGCTTCCAAGCAGAATATCAAGAACTTAGCAAACTACTAATATATCTTACCTCCAGCACTTATACATGATTCCAAATCATACATCCCTCTCCCCTCCCAGGAAACAAAATCACAGCCCACGCTGTGTCCCCACACTGCTTACCAGACAGTTCCCGATTGCAGTGCAGAAGCAAGCGTTAACGCTCTGTCCAGATTCTTTGTGAACACTGCAGCTGTCAGCCCATACTCGGTACTGTTGGCTCTTCTTATGACCTCTTCTATACTCTTGAACTTCATAATTGGCTGAACTGGCCCAAAAATCTGCACATATCAAGTAAACATTAGTACAGGAAAGCCTTTGTTAATCATGGTAATTTTTAAGTAATCAGAATCAGATGCTTTGTTTGGATACTATATTTAAAATGTTATATCCTGGCCTTCTTGAAGTCACTGATAGAGTCTCATTAAACTGACTTCAAAGGAAGTACAGTTTTGTGCTATAGCAGTTAACATGTGCTAAGATCCAACAACTAATGGATCATCTATAATAAACTAAGCAGAGTTAGATCTGGACTAGTTTCAAATGATCCATCCTTACTCGATTTACAACTCTCCTTTTGAACTCAGAAGTTGAGCATACTCAAGAAGTAATTAATGTATTTCAAGGATTGCAAGTTTTCTTCTGTGGTTTCAACTTGGATTTTGTCACTGTATGCAGTTTATTTGCATGCAGTGCATTTACCACTTATGTGTTTGACCACAAACTTGGTTTCCCAGGTCGCCAGTATAAAGACAACCAGCATACACAGTACTTCCCAACTTCTGGAGGTGGAGTCTCTCAGCAAGTACAGTATCAAAGGTGAGGCCCTGTTCTGCCCTGCGTGGTCTTGCGGTACAATAAACAGTCACCTGTGCCACCGTGAGGGCCAGGCTAACCAGTTTGCCTGGCCTTTAGGTTCATACAGGTGTTTCTCAATTTCTTCATTTTGGGAGATCCAGGTACTTAACTGGAGCCTGGATGCTACGGTAAGGATGAAACGTGCGTTTGCAACAAAATCACAAATGAATGGAACTGGATAAGCTTCATGAATCATGACTTGGGTTTGGAGTCAGTCCGTTAAAAAAAGGCCTGTCATGGGATTTTCAGATCTTATTCCCTCTATTTTTAGAATGTAACTCATGCCCAGACAGACTGATATCTTTCCCAGGTTCCTTAGAGATTCTGTGGCAGATCTGAGACATCTAAACATTTTGCCAGGAGTGAACAGTAAGCAGCCCCATAAAAAGTGCTAGGCTAAACTATAAAATACAGGTGCCAGTTGGACTTTGGCAACTACTTATTTTCCATTGGGGAACATGATGAAAAAGTAGATTAACTTGTATTTCAAAGGAATATCACAGGATCTAATCACATGCAGCTTGTTCAATTTTTCTGCATATGAATAATGAAAGCCAGAGTATTAGATCTGCACTTTTCTGGCTTCAGCTATGTTTTCATATAGGAAAAAAATGGTCAGCCTCAGGGGATTTTGCCATGAGAATGGAATCTGGGATTATTTCAGACTCTAAGGCTGCTTGAGAAAAGTTCTTCAGTGGCAGTATAGCAGGGCCATTCCTTCCCTCTTCACCAGCTTCAGATCCCAGAGTTCTTGTCCCACCTTTCTGCAATAAAGCAACTCCTTTTTCACAAAGTAGCGAAGCAAGAACACACATTATACAGTATTCTGTCACTGAATCAGCATCTACCACTGTTGAGCAATTTCAAGTCGACTCAGTAGGAGGTGTGCAAGAGCACAACATGCACAACCCTCGACAGTGTAGAGTGGGAGAGCTTCACTGTCTTCTGAAGACCTTCAACTTCAGGGCAAAGAATACGTAAAATTGTTCCAGTCTGACACAGTTTTAGTTATTTTTATTCAGTTATTTATATTTAGAATCAAGGATTTGAAGAGAAACCCTTCCATCACCACTCTTATTCAGAAGCAGTGTTTGTAGCAGCTGTATTTAGGTAAGGCATGTGCTTGTATTTTGTGTTATATCGAGTTCTCCTGAAATGAGACCCAAAAGCTTTAGGGTGCTATTATCTACTATGTTTTTATCTGGGTTTGTTATTGTTCAATGAGTACACTCGCAGGGCTACTTCCCTTTTGGAAAACCAAACAAAATGGGGGAAAGCAGCAAGGCATTAGAAAGGGCTGGCAAACAGACACCTATGTATTGCACAAAAATCACTGCTAAAACGTTTTGACAGGTTTTTTGCCTGTTCTGCTCTCCCCCTTCTCCTCTCACAATTCCACACACACACACTCCTAAATTGAAGCTCACCTTGCAGATACTTCATTAGTAAAATGGATTTCAACATTAGGCAGTTGTTAGGTCATTGGAGTAAGTGAAATTTCTATTCTCCTCTCAGGTTTTCAGTTTGAGCCACAACTATACCTCTTTTCTTCCCCATTTGCAGTAGTAAATGCATACACAGGTTCAGGTGACTTGTACTGTACCTCTTCTTTGGCAATACGCATGTTGTCGGTCACCTCTGAAAACACAGTGGGTTTTATAAACAGGCCTCTGTCTTCAATGGCAAGACCCCCACACTCCAGCTTAGCTCCTTCTTTCTTCCCACTTTCTATCAGCTCCAGGATTTTATCAAACTGTTTTTGGTCAATCTGTCAGACACAAAAGGAAAAGAAACAGACAGCAGTGCCTTTATTATCACTGTTCTGGAGACTGGAGTCATGGTATGTGGCCCAGGGGCACATTTACAGGGCACTGTCAAACCAGGTAAGTTTACATCTCATTCCATGATATGGCAGTCAGGCAACAAGCAGGATGAAAGACAGGATGTGTGCATAGCCCTGAGCCACAGAAAACAGAAGGTGAAGTTACGCATGATAGTTTAATCTGATTAATAGTTTGCTGCCACATGGAGGGGTCTCCCCACTTTCCCTTCCTCTGCATCCCGGATGTGCACTCCCACACCCACCTCACTCCAGCTCTGGGACCTGCTGACTTTCCCCATGCACAGATTCAGTTCAGGAGCACCATGAGAACAGCCAGAGATGGGCTTTGCTGGGAAGCAACCTCAGCCAGCTCAGCAAGGGATGTGACCAGCAACAGGATCAGCTCACGGAGGGAGAATCAGGGTATATAAACTATGAAGTCGACTTTGCTGTAATGTGCAGCTTCACCCAGAGGTATCTGTCACCAGCTGGAGGAACCCCACAAGCTCTGCCTCCGTGTCTATACACACACACACACACACACACTGAACAGCCTCAAAGATAAGCCCTGTTAGTGGGGTGACTTCAGAACTACCATGCTGAAGCCATACTTGTAAAATCAGAATCACCCTTCAAGATCTGAGACTAGTACCATGCCAGCATTTTTTAACTACCAACCTTGTCTAACTCCTCCCCACCCACACCTAAATATGCAACAATCTCAAACAGCGAGTACTATTGTGTTACTAGCCCTTAAACTAGGGGTTTCCACAGAGTTGGGGAAAGGCCAGTCCAGTTACAGGACACTGAAGTGTCACAGCTGTGCAGTCATGCACCAGGACTTGGAGGAGACACCACGTACTCCAGAAGCACCATGGATGATATGCTGGGAAGAGGTCCAAAAGCCCACAGCACTTCTGATCAGTAGCGATCCATCTTTTGTGCTCCGCACGCAGCAGTGTACTGCAGGTACTGTCAGGTTTCAGATGTGGCTATTCACCTGATGCACTATTAAGTGATGAAACACCGCATCACAGCACACTACAGATGGCAAAATGCTGATGGAGATGTTTTAAAAAAATAAAAATAACAAAAACCTTGACAAATTCATTAAGGTAAATAAATAAAAGACCCCACCCACTGGTTCAAGGTGCCCTGGCAGCCTGGGAGTTTATTCTGAATGCCAGGTATCTCCAGATGCTTGTACTGGTTCAGTACCCCTCCCTAGGCATCTGTTTTTATTTCAGTAGGGCCAGTTGCCAGCTGGGACTGTTTACATGGAGCGTTCCACACCAACTCCTCCAGATTACAGACTATATCCTGTCCCTAGTTAATCCTGGCCACACGCAATCCAAGTTTTCATGTTTTTAGAGAAGTATCAAAGCTTCAGGAGGGTGTCCTTGGGGTACTTCTGGTACACAGCAAAAAACAGAGAACAGCACATCTCCTGCCACACAGATGTGCGTATTGCGCACACGGTGGACAGCTTGTACTAAGTGCTCATGTTCTCTCGTGTGTTAAGATGCTACCCAAGAAAACACTCAATAGATGCTACTGCACGAGGAAATGTGTGCCTTCGTGTAGGATATGGAGTGTCACATAGCAAGTTTGGCAGGTGTCATCCATATTGTCCATTTGTCTGGTTGCTTAGTTGCCAAATGTAAATAATTTTAAAATATCTGCAAGTGCTTTCCATCCTGGCATGTCTGTGATCCAGACCAATCCAGTTCATCCACTTCACATCACAGAAAACAAAACAAGGATATTTATACAGCTGTAACTTGTTGCAAGGCAAACTATAGTTAGATGAAAAGACACTGGGGAAAGAAAACATTTGTAAAAATGACATGCAAGGGTGGAACTGTTTGTCATTGTAACTAGAGCTTGCAAGGCTTGTTTAAATTCTGTCCCCTACTCCACTATTATTTATGGTTCAAGCATTGACTTCTATTAAAAACACATGGTCTGGTAAAGCAAATTTTACTATTTGTCCATCTAATTCAACAGAGAAGGCGGCTTCTAAGGATCACTGCAGAGGTGAAGATCTGAGAACCCCAAAATCTTCATATCTTTCTTCATTTAACTCAAGACTGCAAGGAACAGTTTTTCCTTTTCCAAACCAACCATTTGTAACCCTACAGAATAACCTCCAACAGTCTGTTGGATACAGACTCTTTCTACTTATTTTGCTTTCATACTTTAATCCTAAAGTACACAAATGTCTACAGTCTAAGGAAAATATTCACCATCTTAAAAAAAAAATAATCAAACAATAGGTTTTAGGCTTAATAACTACTGGCTAGCAAGTGCCATGAGGCAGCCTTAGTGCTTCTTTTTTCCTCTAGACCAGGTTGTATACTCCATAAATCCCAGTATTTGGAGTTCTACAATACCAAAACTAGTCTAGTCTTTTACTAATCTAATCCCTATTCTAGTCCACCCGGACATTAGTCTCATCCAGTGCAGTCTGCTGTTCATAATTGTATAATGAACTGGTTAACCAGTTTGCCATCTGTGCAGATTTACTTTATTACATCCTGTGATACAGCTCACAGGAATCCAAAGTTAAAAAATGCCCTTGGTCTGCATTTGAGGTTGGCACCCTAGTCATACAGTCCTGATCACCCCTCAGGTTTCTTGTGGTGTCCTTTGAATTCCAGCCAGCCAACACAGTCAGACACATGTGAGTTTTGGAGAAGTCTCATCAGAAGCATGCCTCATTTCTGTTTAAATTGAATTGTTTAAATTTGACCTAATTTTGATCAGAGCAGTGCAGTTTATATCATTATAGCCCCATACTGCAGCTGACACACTTTTTCCCACACCCATGCCACAAGCATCCATGCCAGTGCACAGTAATCCACATCAGGGAACTGACCTGAGTAAAACCTTTCTTCCTCACTACCAAAAAGGCTGGATTAGTCCTGACTCAGCCAGTCACCCAATCTAGTTCATAAGTGCAGTGAAATACAGGAACAAACAGCTGCACAGAGGACCACTTTTCCAGGACTAGCTTATGTCAACTTTAAGTTCTTGTGGAACAGTACCGTCTGTCACACCATGCTGTTATGCACCAGGTTGTCTCTGCAGCTACTAGCACTAGTATTAGTGCTACTAGCTCTAGCATTATGCTCAGCCATGGTGTGGCTTGGTTTCATGGAGCACTAGCTCCAAGCCTGGACTACAGAGGCTCTCCTATTTCACACCTTCCGAACTCTCTGTAAGTTGCAGGTCCTGTTGTCTGGCTACAAGCACTTGGGACCTGACGTAGGACCAAAAAGATCACAGGCTACAACCACTGACAGCCTAAAGGTTGGCTCCAGCTTCTTCTCACTGTTGGCTTCCAAGACAGTGATCATCCCAGAATGGGGTCTGCACAGCAGCATGTGGCCTTTTTTTGTAATGCTGCTGTGGATGTTCACACTGAAGAAGAATGAAAGCATGACCTGGATCCAAGGCAACTGAGGCCTGAGAGAGTTGAAAGAGAAAAGCAAGACAATTTTCCTGGTGATACTTCCCTTACCCATCATTTCAAGATACCTCAGAGCAGAGCAGGTTACTTCAGGAACAGAGGAAGAATCTGATCTGGAAGCTTCATATTTGAACAGTAAATTGTGGGCAGGTGTGAATCTTTGCTACTTTTGGAGGTATTTTAAGCCCTTGTGACACTGCATCGTTTCTCTCTTCTGCTTGAATTTCTGTGTGTTGCACCTTAAAGCACAGGCTCCAGAGAGTGAGCCACCACAGCTGCAGAGGAAGCCGTTGTTCCTTTGCACTGGCAGCCACATGAAAGCTTTGGGATTAACAGTTTGCTCCCACTCTCTCAACACCTTCCCATCTTGGGCTTGACAGCTGCATGCACAGAAGCTCAGGTGTATGTGTGGGTGTGCTATCTCTCCTAGCTACAAGTATAACAGGTAAGCCAGAACGGGGAAAGAGGGCAGATGGGCCACATGTAAAATCTGACCAGATGCTGCTGTTCCTACTGTTACCTTTAATTATAGCTCTGTACCCAGAGAGTCTCCCTTAAGCCACAGCAGTGATCCCAGTGTTCTGCCATAGTGCTCACTGAGAAGTGCTCGGACAGCCTGGCAAGAGCTAGGATCATGGATGGACTGAAATAAGTAGCCTAGTTCTACATGTTCTGCTCACTGCTCACACAACTACTCTCTAGGATTTCCAGAGCTGTTCTCATGAAGTCATTGGTCTCTGTCAGAGCAGCCAGGTGAACACTGTCCTGATGGGACTGACTATAAATGCAGCTCACTTTCTGCTACTTCTGGATAAGGTTTAGGATAATGTTATATTAAAAAAAAACAACCCAAACAACAAAAACCAATCAACAAACTTGAAAAGCTGTCAGCCCTTAACAGAAGGTAAGAGCAGACCTTGAAAAGCTTGAGGGTCAGCTCATACTCTGCTGAAGGAAGTTCCAGCATGGGATTATTTTCCTAAAACTGCTGAGCAGTTTAAAATCGTTTTCTAGGCAAGTTACAGGGATAGATGTAGAACCAGCATGAACAGGGGATGTACATCATCATATTCCCCATGCACGAGGACATGCAATGAGGCTTTGCCACGCATGAATCATGCGTAAATGGGCCTAGATCCAGGAAAGGGGAGGCAGCTGTCCTCACAGCCATCCCTTCTCTGAGGGGTCCTATATAGCATCAAGGAAGAAAAACTCAGAGTGCAGTACTGAGAACAGGAGGCGTAGGCTATAGATTTCTGGGATTCCCCCTTTGTTTCTGGTAGCAAACATTGGCCCTGTTAGAAGATCTGACCCAAGGATCATCTTCCTCCAGAGCTCTCGACCCCAGCTCAGATTGCTTCAGAAGGGAAAAATAAGAGGAAGCTTCTGGAAGCATTGATGAGGGTGGTCATGACAGCAGCTTGGCATGGTTCTTCCTCCTAATTCAGCTGAAATTTCTCCAAAGGATCAGAAAGGGAGCAGAGGAAGAGAAGAAAAGTGAGGACTCAGGAGTCCCTGGGCTCTAATCGCTTGTCATCACCAACACAGCCAAGTAGCTGAATGGCCATTTCTGCAGCTGCACTCTTCTGTGCATTGCTATTGCTCACTGCAACATGCTTTGTATTACTGTACAAGGGACACAGCCCCTTCCATAAAGCTGGGTAAGAAGTGAATTAAATACATTTGTGTTTAAAAAAATTACAACGTAACATTTCAACAGTTGTGATTAATTGATTTTAAAATAGAGAGAAAAATAAAGCCATGATACATTACTCACCCCTCTGCACTTCTGCTGGGACCACATTTGTAAGGATAATATTTACACAAGAAAAAATTAAACAAAAACACAACCAAAACACAAACAACAACTCTTCTCAGGCACACAGTTACCTGGGGCCCTTGTTCAGTTCTGGCATCAAAGGGGTCTCCAACGAGTCGCTTCTTGGCATACTCCACGCTGCGCTTGACAAACTCCGGATATATCTGCTCCTCCACAAACACTCGTGAGGCAGCTGTGCAGCACTGCCCCTGATTGAAGAACACCCCTTGATGGGCACATTCCACTGCCAAGTCCACTGCAACATGGCCCAGGAGGGAAAAGTGTTACCACATGCACAGTTTCAGCCTTCCAATGTTTCCAGACTTGTTTTTTTCCTTTTCTCTTTTCAAAGCCTCCTTAAAAAATGCTGACAATGGTGCACACCCATTGAAAGAACTCAAGGCCTCACACTGCCCCCAAACCAGATCTCTTATTTCCACCCTCCTTCCTGCCTTTTGTCACAAGGTCTAGTTTGCCATAGCTCCCAATACTTTCTTCCATGAGGACACAGTGAGGCCAGTAACCAGTTTTTCTTGCTGTGGGAATTCAGATATGGATTCCTAGATACTATGCATTAGTTCCTGAAGACTAGTTTCAGTAGCAAGTGTTTAGAAACTCATGTTCAGTGCTGGCTGAACATGAGCCAGCAGTGCGTCCAGGTGGCCAGGAAGGCCAATGGCATCCTGGCTTGTATCAGCAATAGCATGGCCAGCAGGGACAGGGAAGGGATCTTACCCCTGTACTCGGCACTGGTGAGGCCACACCTCAATGACTGGGTTCAGTTTTGGGCCCCTCACTATAAAAAGGACATTGAATGACTCAAGCGTGTCCAGAGAAGGGCAACGGAGCTGGGGCAGGGTCTGAGCACAGGTCTGATGGGGAGCGGCTGAGGGAACTGGGAGGGTTTAGTCTGGAGGAGGCTGAGGGGAAACCTCATCGCCCTCTACAACTGCCTGAAAGAAGGGGGCAGAGATGGGGGATGAGTCTCTCGAACCAAGGAACAAGCGGTAGAACAAGAGGGAATGGCCTCAAGTTGTGCCAAGGAAGGTTTAGGCTGGATATTAGGAAGTATTTCTTTCCAGAAGGGGCTGTTGGGTGTTGGAATGGGCTTCCCAGGGCAGGGGGGGAGTCCCCATCCCTGGAGGGGTTTTAAGAGTTGGGTTGACTCAGCGCCAAGGGATCTGGTGGAGTTGAGAATGGTCAGTGTGAGGTTGATGGTTGTACTGGATGATCTTCGAGGGCTTTTCCAACCAAGATGATTCTGTGAAAGCAGCGTGCCCTTCTGCTGTACAGCCAGGTCAGACCAGGTCCTTGCAATGCTCACTATTAGCAAACAGCACAAACACATCTGGCTTTCAACCTCTGTCGTGCAGGTGTGTGGACAGGATTTTCCAATCACTTTGGTGGTCACAGGTTACACATATACCCTAGCGCTACTCACTAATGCAACAAAGGCACAACGGAACATGCAAAATGAGTCCTGCAGACCAGTGGGACAGAGGAGAAGGCTGGATTAGATCAGGTCCTACAAAACTATGCCTGCAGAGGAGCTGGATTTTAGAAAGTTGTTTTCTCCACTGCTTGACTCAGGCTCTGCAGTACTGCCAACCAAAAAGGAAGCACCACAGCAGCAGAAATGCACAAACGCAAGATTGATCTTCAACCACAGCCATCCCCAGGGAAGGGAACAGTATGCTCATTTGCCATGAGAATGGTCCCTGTGCTGGGCAAGAACTCCAGAGAAGCAGAACTGCATCCTGCTCTTGGACAGAAGTTTCCTCCAGCTTTTGGGGTGGACACAGTGGCAAACACCAGCCCTGCTAGCTGCCAAAGGACAGCAGAGACACACAAAAAGTGGCACACTCAGTCTTTTACAGCAAATAAACTCAACAGCCAATACTTACAGTCTGCATCTGCACAGACAATGCAGGGGTTTTTCCCTCCAAGCTCTAATGTCACCCTTTTCAGGTTGCTTTTAGAAGCAGCTTCCTTGATCAGTTTTCCAACCTGTAGCATTGAGACACAAAGAGGACATGAGCTGTTTCACCTGAAAGTCTTAACTCAGTGTGTCAAGTGTGATGTTAACCAGGGTAGAAGAGTCTGGTGGGTGGCTGAAGCAGGTGGAAGTCTGGGATAGCACTCTTAAATGGTTTGAGCTTCCTGCTGCTGTGATGTGTTGGGTCAAAACTAGCCCCAGAATTAATGTTTGGTTTAGGCAGATCTGAAAGGGCAGGCAACATGGGAGAGCTACAGGAACTGCATCCTGAATTTATCTGCTACCAGAGCTGCAGAAAAAGGCACTTCCCACCCAGTGTAAGCTAGTGGGCAACACTGGCAATCAATGGGGCTCAAGGTTTACAAGTTTTACTTTTCTAAATTGGGAGTTCAACTTCTTAGAGTAGATCTTGCCAAGACAATGATAAAAACTCACCATTCCTATCTGTTACTGCTCTCATGCCAGAAAGCCATGTAGAGATTTTGACATTTAGGAGAAAACTACTTCTTTCTGGAAGTTTAGCCTGAGCTGCTCCACACACAAGAGTAGCTGAGACATGTTCCTTCCAAGGCAATACC
The DNA here is from genome assembly GCF_003259725.1 of Athene cunicularia. Classification (NCBI taxonomy): domain Eukaryota; kingdom Metazoa; phylum Chordata; class Aves; order Strigiformes; family Strigidae; genus Athene; species Athene cunicularia. The sequence continues at coordinate 11,080,654 of NW_020799112.1, forward strand.
TGAGGATGTCAACAGACAAATTCTGGCTGTCCTTGCTGGGGCACTTTCTGCCCAGGAACCATCTGGTGGAATTTATCTGGCCACCCTATTCTGAAGGGAACTACCTACTCTGCTTCCAGAATTTAATCAAAGTAATGTCAAACTAAGGGTTCCCCCCCCCCAGTTGTTTCATTACAAATGTTTTCCCCAAATTCTGACTGACTACGCTATTTCTTTTTTATACTGGTAACACCAAACCAGCAATTTTTCTTTCAGTTTTAAAAAAAGGAATTCCTCACAAGAGCATACATCAGGCATCAAAATAATTTAGTAATCTAATTTTGTTAGAAACAATGAGTTAAAACTATTGGGGAGCTTCCATTGTTAAGGCAGGTTATTTAAGTGTGACCTTATATTTGAATTTCCTCATTTTGTAACTGTTTTGTTTTGGGTTTTTTTTTTTTTATTTTACCATCGCACATGGCAATTTTAACTTAATTTCTGCCTAAAAATACTGTTGCTCTGGAGTGGAGCTGTGAGCAAGAACAGCATGGGGCAGCTGGCTGGCAGTTATAGGTTTGCTTTTCTCATGATTTGCCTTTGTAACTCAAGCAAGACTCCTGAACCCAGCAGCAGAGATCACCTCTAGTCACTCAGCAGCCTAGAGCTAGAGACAGCAGAAATAAGTGATGTATCATGCTGCAGATACACATAGCTTCACAAGAGGCATTCATACAAGCTAGCTGGCCAAAGAGGAGTAAGTTAAAAAACTAAGGGAAAGGAAGAAATTTAGATGGGAAAATTATCGTGGAGTTTAAGATCAGTATTTCCAAGCTGGCACTGAGCCCAAACTGGGGCTTAAAAACTAAGTAAAAATGTATTTTGAATTAGCTTTGCTTCCTGGCTCAGAAACAGTAGCATTATGCTGCAAATACTGCAGAGATGCAGCTGAACTCACAGATGGGTGGAGGGGGAAGAAAACACTTCTAAATTACACATGCATTAGCAAAGAATCTGTCTCCCTCGGTGTTTCCTGCACACCCATGGATTAGGAAGACAAGCACAACGTCTACAGGAGTTTTTTGCCTACAGGCTCCAGCAGCTGAGATTTTCCTTCTGCCACTAATCCACTGGATACTCCTTTTTCATTAAAAACCCAAACAGATCCATGTGGGCTGGATGAGTCTATAAGCTCTATTGTTTTCACACAGCCAGTGTCTCATCTGGACTAAAGGTTTCTGATCCAGGATTTGGAGAGAAGCTTGTAACTCCTAGATTAGACCAACTATCAAGAGAGTAAAAGCTCATTGTGAACTTTTACTTTATTGCGTTCATGTTTGTTCCCATAATCCCTGTACAAAACAGAGGCTTAACACACGTTCTCCTATGGGATAAGTGGAGCAGCTAGCATGTACACAAAGCCACTAGATGGTACTGTTGTTAAACGCAGCAACTTTTCAGTTTAGTGTTACCTTTACCGACCAAGAACACCATTCGAGCTAATTTGTCACCATTATACATTTAGATTACATTCTGCAATTAGAAGGATAGACAAGAATGGATGAATTCAGAAAATGCTCAACAATAATGTTACTCAGAGAAACAAAAGAGACTATGTTTGCCTCAACTGCACCCACTGGTATCAGCATTTCCAGTCTTTGGACGCTGCCTCTCTTCAGGGGGTGTGTGTATATCGCAAGAAAAATCTAGACCAGCAAGTGGAAAAACATTCACATTTCTAAGCAAGCTCGTTTGAGAAATTTCAGCAATGATTACTGGAGACAAACATGTTTGCATGTGACAGCTGTGCTCAATTCCATGGACTAGGCCAAGCCATGTGCTCCTTTCCCCCATGTATGTACAGAAGAGGATGGCTGTAGGTGTCCTCATAGTGCAGAGGTCTTGCTTCTACCCCTCCTGTAAGCAAGGCAGCCATAGCTATTAACAAGAAAAAAATGAATAGGAGGTGCTTTACTGTGCAGGTCTCAAAAGAAACTCAAATGTTAATCCTATCCACGTCAGCAGAGGAAGCCTCAGGCATGGGGCCATGTTTTTATTTAAGTCCTAGTTCCTCCGAGGTAACTAAAGCTGAGGAAGAATTGTTCAGGACTCTGACTGACATGTTTTCCAGTTGCACACGCTCGCAGGGCAGGACTGGCAGGCAAACTTGCCCTGAAGCTCCATCAGGTCAATGACAGGATGTTACGTCACTGCCAGCCTCTCCTGTAGACTGACTTACCTTATGTCAGAGCATCTATTACAGTTCTTACAGAAATGTGGTGGTTTGGCAAAGCCTGGCTTACAGAGATGTGACATTATCACAAGCACGAGGAGCTGATTTAGGCAAATCCCAAACACATCCAAGAAATCCCATCACATGAAATGTGATGAACAGTGGTGTTGGAGATGCAGAAATCATTGACATGTCATTGGTCCAGTCTTACACAGATGACAGTTTTAGAAGGGAATGAAAAGAGGAACAGCAGGTGTTTTATGAGAAATCCATCACCCACCTTTGTTGATCCAGTAAAAGCAATTTTATCAATGCTGTGATGGGTAGAAATAGCAGCTCCAGCTGTGGGGCCGTAGCCTGGCACAATGTTCACCACACCTGGAGGGAAACCAACCTAAAACAGAGGTTAAATACAGCTCTGTAGAGTGTTTTTAAGCACTCTGGAGTTGATCTGCACTCCTGAGAGTGCAGGTCAGTTCTCAGGAAGCTTGAATTAGTTTCACTATATTCCTTGTAATTAAGAACTGCAAGGTGCAGACAAGGATCCCATACCAGATACCTCACTGTTTTCCAGACTTTCCAGTAACATGGCTGTGTGCTACCAGCTGGAGTAAACGTGGGTGAAAGTAACAACCATGCTTAGGAAATGCCAAGTTTCAGTAAGAATTCTTGGAGGAATCCCAGTTTCAAGTCAAAAGAGAGTGAGTCTTTTGGCCAAACTTGGCCCCCAGCTACTGCTGTGCAGCTGGAGCCAATGGTAACTGAATGAAAGTTTGTTTTGAACAAAGGTTGACATTTGTGGTTCTTCAGGGGCCAGAGGGATTAAGAAGTCAGTAAAACCTCACTAGAAGATGGGGCTAGTAAAACAGAAACACAAGAGCAGATGGTAACAGACTTCTGCCAGTTTCCACCACATTTACGACCTAGATTAGCCAACTAGTAATTTTGCCCGAAGAGACAAATGGCGAGACTTTAGGTGAAATTCTACTGCAAGGAGAAGTGCAGGACTTGCTGATCTGTTTATTTCCCAAAACAAGAGTTTCAGGGATTATGCTCTTCTAGGCTAGTCCTCCCCTACTACTGATTTCATAAGGTTATTTTCCCTGCATTTTCTAACAATGGAATTGCAGGACATTAAACATTCACATCATTTCTTGTCACTTTTTAATAAAAAAATCTCAATAAATGCAGTTGCTCCTTCCTAATACAGGAAAAATGGAAGCAATTGCTCATGTACTATCTTGCAAAAAAATTATCTTCATAAGGTTTTTTTTTTCCTATTTTTTTCTTTTCATAAATTGGAAGGGCAGTCAAATTTCTTCTATAGATGTAACAATGATAAAAGCGAGTTTAATAGAGTCTGCATCTTGGCTAATGAGTTTAAGAAAATACTGCACGTCAAACTGTGCAAGTAATGGTGTTTGGAGTCAGCAGCAAAGCCACAAGGAAGCACAAAATTGGTTCAGATCACCCTGAGCCAAAAAGGTTTTTTTTGTTTTTCAGCAAAAATGAAAGCCAAAACATTTTGATTGGCCCAAAATTCTTTCACTGAACCTAACACACAGCTTTGCTTGTATGTTAACATCTTCAGCATCCTTTTAAAGATTAAAAAAAAAAAAAAAAGAGTTTAACTTATTATTCTGAAAAACTACCAAAAAAATTATCTAATTTTGGGTGGAGAAAGGATCATCTTCAAATAAAATTATTCTGCTCTATTCACACTTCTGTCTTGAAGAACAACTGTGAGAAGCAGGCAGGTTAGAATTTCAGCTCCAAAAAAATTAATTTCACAGAACTGAATTATTGAAAGGGGGGGAGAGATGGACGGGGACAGACATGCTATGCTTATGTTTGGGGAGCTGTATGTCAGAGTGAAGAAACCAGCAGTGTGGCAGTGCTAACTAGAAGTCATGGTAACTGCACCCTATGCTCATTCATCTTGTGTAATCTTATTAGGTCAATTAGTTGCAGGAGATATTTAACTGGCAGTAGTTTTGCACTACCTTTCCTGACAGAAGAACCCTAACTGTCAATTATTAACGTTTCCTTCTATTTTCTCCCAGGCTAAGCCAAGAACAGACAAAATCATCATTGTCATTAGACTGAGCCTAACAAACAGACTTTTCCAGCTGGGAGGCAAAAGTGTATCTACAACCCTTTTAGTTTTCCTCCCAATCAGTCACATACACAGATCTAGGAAGCTGATGTACTGACCAGTCCTGGAAAGCCCTGTGTAACTCCCACCACCTCTATATGATCTGAGGGCATCTGAGATCCTACCTGACAAGCACTAAATCAATATTTGGAAATCCCATCTTATGATCTTTTCTTTATGTCAGTACTGAGTTGGTTTTAAAGGCCAGACACAGCTGTATTGTTCTACGAACCGCAGAAATTATGAAGAATTGTTTCCTGTGGCACTCTGTCTTGGTTGAATTATCCCACTTAAAAATGGTACAAACACAACACTGCTGTCTAATCACACTCTTTTTTGTCCCATTGTCTAATAAAACTGAGCTGTAGTCTTTCCCTCATTTGGGAGAGGAGAAGACAAGGCAGAGGAATAAAAGCACCATTTTTTCACTCTGCAGCTTCCTGAGAAAGGAGAAAAACCTACAGGCTTTGTGATCTTTGCAACCTCCCAGCCAGCCACCACCAGTCAAGAAGGTCCTTGTAAGAAAAGACTGAAGACAGAGGTTGTTCTCGCTTTCCTCTGAGGCTTTAACGTCTTTAAAACCCAAAACCTGATACAGCCAATTCAAAATACAGCCTTGTTTGTGACCTTAAAAGAACAGTACCTAGATGGGAAGTTCAGATTTCCTTACCTCCTTGATCAGCGAGCCAATGTACAGCGATGTGAGAGGAGTTTGTTCAGCTGGCTTAATAACCAAAGTGTTTCCACAGCACAGCGCTGGTGCCATCTTCCAAACCAGCATTAGCAATGGGAAGTTCCACTGCAAGAACACAAGGTTGGTCAGATCAGCACAGCACAGTCACCTACTCACTTCCACACAGCATTTTCCCCACCTTCACAGAGCTCAGGGAGAAAAAAAGCAACTGGGAGGACAGCCAAAAAGAGAAGCGTCTGCTTATAATACTGTGTTTGCTTGGACTACGGAGTATAACTTCCTTGATTTCCCCCTGAGATCCCAGATATTGTTGGCAGTCCTCAAGCTAATCCTGTAAATTGGACAAACCTCTGCATGATGTGATCTCATTCTTTACAGGAGTTTGATCACACTTTGTATAGGATTTTGGCTGTTCACAGAAACTGTGTTGGAGGGAGCGTCCTGATGCTTTGCTTTGGTACAGCACCTTTCTACAGTGGGAATTACAGGATGTAACTGCTCATTGAAAAAAACCTCATTTTTCTGTGTTAGATATTGGCTGAGTAGTCAGAGTTTTACAATATCATGAAATTCCACATTAATAACTAGGAAACTACAGTGGATTGTTCAGTCATAGAAATCCAGGGGAGGTCTTATATTCCCTTCATATTGTAAATTGCTCCTTTCCAATTAGTTTTCTAATTTGGAATTAGAAACCAGTCCACATCACTTTCCTCTGTGCTAATCTCTTTCATGGTCATGTGTATTTGTAGATCTTGGAGCCTAAGCAAGAAGTGGAAAATCTAGCTCACACTGAATTTCAGAAAGGTCATTTGGCAGCAGAAAGGATTTCTTCATTAAAAATAATTAATGCTGTTTTAGGGATGATGGAAGCAGGCCAACAGCAAGGGGACTTCTTGTCAAGGCTCAAGCCAAGGGCCTTCAGCTATCAAAGAAGCCAAGTATGTTAGGAATCCACAAATTCACACTTACAAATAAATTAGCAGTGTAGCTTTTAAAAGATGAATTCTGTTTTAAACCAGCAGCCTTGAGACAAAGCAGAATTTAGTCTAGCATGCTATTCTTCAACTTGCCTCTCCCTCTTTCCCAGACCTGTTTCATTCCAGTGCTCTTCTCCAATAGCCACATCCCATGGTTTGCCCATTTGTCTTTTTCTCCTAAACCTTCTTGAAGGCCTGACTTTGCAGCTTGAGCTGTCCACACCTACACTACTTTTCTGTGCTTTCAGGACATGACATAACTCCATTAGGAGCCTTCTGCTGCAGAATGGCTGATGAAAGTAACAGTAAAAGACTCCAGGGCTGCCTCAAGCCACCACCTTGGGATAAAGCTCAGTCATATGCTGCACTTTCTAAGAACCTACCTTGCTAAGATCATTGTTTTAAATATAGTTAAGCCACAGGAAAAAGGGAAGATTGTTGATTGGCCTAAGAAGACATATGCAGAATAGTGACAGAATCTCTTTAAATCAAACAGGAATATGCAAGCCCACAGGCTGTTGGCATTAGAGATCAAACTGGAAAAAAAAAAATTGAAGGGGATTTATTCTAAGTAAACTGAAGACAGATATGGTTTTATTGACCTCAGTCATCCCTTCTACACACACAGTGTTGAACCTGAATCAAATCTAATTCTGCACTTTCTATTGTATTTATTGCTCATGTAGGGTCAACTTGAAATATTGGAAGTCCCACTGTGTCCCCTCCTAGTGACCCTCCAAAGCATCCTACAAGTAGGCTTTTAAAGGGATAGTTTCCAAAAACACTGCTGAGTGCCAAAGGCAGCTGAAGCGTGACCAGGAGATACTTTTTAATTGGTGATGAATGTGAGGAACCTGATGTTTTGATCTTAAGTCACAAATTTGCGTTGCTCACAAGCAGTCATGTTGCTTGTTCAACCAGAAAAGTCATGCAGAAGTCAAAGCCAAACATCTGATAACTACTATTGACCATCTCCACTTTGCCTCACCCTGATATTGCTAAATAGACTGTACCATCTTATCATCAGGGATATAAGCTCACTTCTGCTGAAGGAAAAAGCAAAATTTCCCCAGACATCCTTGGGAACTGGTCCAAGCCTGGTATTCCCAGGGTCCAGCCAGTCCAATATCCCACATGCATTTCTTTCAGTCTTTTCTATAACATTATACCGAAGGTCAAAATCTTCAATGGACTCTTACTGATCCAAGTATCCAAACAAAGAATCTTGGCACACCAGCATTTGCCTTGTGGCCTGTAGGATACCATGTTCAAAGCATTTTACAACATGACAGGAACAAACTATGTTTCCTGTATAGCTGTAAAGTCTGCCTCGTTGTCTGTTTAAACTGGAGATATTCCAAGAGCTAGCCACACTGTCCCCTCAGCAGAGAATGAGACCTCAAGGAAAAGAAAACTCAAGTTAAATTTAATCATGGAAAGCTCAGAGAACAGTCAGGGGTTATTAATAATGGACAGGATTTAAAACTTGAAACTATGCATCAGCACTAGGCAGCAAAAAGCTAGCACATGTAATGACAAGATGGTTGTTCGAGCAGTGCAAGAGTCAGAGAGCACTGACTGGTCTCTGGTGGCTGGTGTCAGCCTTACAGAGGAACAGAGCATCTGATTAGGAGACCCACCCTTCCATTGCAAAGGACTTTGTGTTGCCAAGAGCAATTGACATGGGGGTAGAACAAGAAACTTCATGAGGCAACTGCGATGGGAGTTCCCTGCAGAGCAGCTGTACTTAACTAGAAAGCAAATGGCTGCAGTATAAGATGAGGTGTGCACATGTACTTCCAGTTCTAAGGGAGATACAGGGCACCATCACTGCTACTTACTGGAGTTATAGCTCCACAGACACCCATTGGTTCATGCCTGGTAAAACAGACAAAATTTTCATCTGCAAGACAAAAAAATAAAGGAAGACAAACCAGTCAAAATCCTTGCTTCTATAGACAGAATGTAAGATGACTTCACACTGACAGGTTTGGGACAGAACTAAAACGATATTAGACAAAGAACCCTGTATCTGTTCATCTTAACTCATGCCTCTGACACCCCAGGTGGATAAAGATCTATTTAAGAACAGGTCTTGTGTAAGCTCAAAAGCCAAACACTGCTCACAGTCACAGCAAAGCCTTTTAAAACCAAGGGTTCAAGCCCTTCTACAAACTCCCTGTGTTGAGGTTAAGGGGAGGATAACTCCCTACCACACTGAAGAGCAAGCACAAATTTCATTCAGATTGTGTCTGAAAGAAGCAAAGCACTTGTCTCCCAAAGGGGCAGGGTTTTTAAACCCATTTCATACAGGAATCATATTCAGTGTAAAAGGAATTGCACTTCTCATAAGAAATCACAGAAAGGTGAAAGTCTGGGACTAAAGTAATACCATTCATCTTAAAATACTGCTGCTACTCTTTCAAAGAGAAAGCAGGATATTTTCCTTACTAATTTATTCTTGCTGAAAGCCTAATTTCATTGGGAAGATTTGACAGAAAACATGGGCATTTCTAATCACAGTTTTTGGAAGTGATCTCAATCAGTACAAACAAGCAGTGTCCAAGCAAGCAAAGCTTCCTGTTACTCTGAATAGAGGCAACAAATCTCAGTTTATATGACTGACATTGCTCCCTTTGCTGCCTGCACAGACTGAACTAGTTCAGCCCTTCAGAACTTTAATTTTGGTCTGCAGTGCCCATCCTTCATACAAACTCAGTGATCACCCACATGCAGGGACAAAACAGGCTGATTTTAAAAAGACACGATTGCTCATCATGCCACGTGGACATCCATTGTCTTAACTTGTTCTCCCCAAACCCATATTTGAACTTATATAGCTGAGCCCAGGAATTCCCTCTGTCCCTGCCACAGCAGTGCAGTGTGACTGCTCTGGCTCTGCAACCTAGGAAACATTTTGAAAAACCCCTTTCAGGTGGCAGAAAACTTGACAGGGTCCCTCCAAGAGCTCAGTGCTTTGGCTCTTGAGTCAACATCTTAGACCTTCTCTTTAACAAAAGTTAAGGAAAAGCACTACATGGTCTCTCTAAACATCTGTGAGCCAGCACTGTCAGGGATGTGGGAACATCAGTGAGATGGGAGACACTGGTGAATTCCATATCAACCCTCTGCCACATCCCTGTGGCACTTAGGACAGCACAAGCTCTTGCTGCCTTCATACAATTCTCCCTAGAAACTTATCTTTACACTGTCTGGCATCTTAATTAATTTCAGTGATACCTAATTCATAAACTCCCCAATATTGTGTGGAGTTTTTTTTCTTTAAGAATTAGTCTGAACTTAAACCCAAAAGAATTTCTCTGTTAAAAAACCAACATGAGAGCCCATCTGTTATTTTCCAGAGATCTACCCAGGCATTCATATTGTTCTACCATTAGTTTATATCGTGAAACACATCTACTTAAAAGGCATCCTGAGATAGAAAGGAAACACAGGCTCTATTTCTGCAGGTTTTCAGAAGCCGGCCTTTCCATGCATCTCCCTCCTACCCCCTCAAGCCTGATCCCATCCCAGCTCTGAAACTGGGTCTGAAGGAACTTACCCACTGGGATAGTTCTACCCTGAATTTTATCAGCCCATCCAGCGTAATATCGGAGTGTTTTTATGCAACCTTCCAGGTCAATGAAATAAGCCTGCAGAAAAGGTTTTCCTGTGTCCATTGTTTCCAGAGTCTGAAAAAACAAATTGCACACTGTCAGACAAGTCAATGTTTTTTTTCTTTATAAAAGCTTTTAGGGAAATTTTTTAGGGAAACTGCCTTGTGTTGCAGACACAGGGCAACAAGGAACCAGGTTAATACAAATAAGGTAGAAGAGAGACTAGACCAAATAACCCTGTTGTATACAGAAGTTGCTTTATTCAGTGACTGCAATGAAAGTGCATCTTCCAAAAGCCCCCAGAAGGTGGCTGTGGGTGGAATACATGGCTGTGGTCTGGGGCACTGGTCAGAAACGATGTGAGCGTCATGATTTCACCATAACTGACCCTCCGACACAGATGTTCTGGTTTCCAGATGGTGTCACTGAAATCAGTCAGACCCACTTTCCTTTTATTCAGAAATCTATTTTTTCTACTTTACAGCCCTAAGACCAACTTCTGAAAGCCTCTTTTGTCCACAGGATGATAGAAAACATATTTTTTTACAGAGTTCTTGTAGAGTAACCTTGGGGCTCAGATATGGGCTGACACTAAGGCAAGGGAGAAGTTGCTTTGCTAAAGCTGCACTGATGCTGACCAGCTCTAAATGAAGTCCAGTCTCAGCCTGTGTCCTCAGTGTTCTGGACATTAGCTCAGTGAATGCTTTGTTCTGTACTCAGGGCATTAAATGGGATATTGGTGCAAATAGCCAGCACATCCATAAAGGAAGTACTATCCCTTGGTAGATTGAAACATCTTTGTTTACATATGAAGTCATACCCCATCATCTTCCACAGACATTAGGGTCCAAACAGCACTTGAACAGACATTCCCCTTGGAGTGACTAGAATTGTTATCCGTTCTGAATGTCTGCTAAAACAACTGATTTTTATAAGTCATTACTTAGCATGCAGCCAAGGCAGCTACGGCTGGTTTTCTGCAGTGAAAATAACAATGCCAAACAAGCCCTCCCAGATCAGAAGGACAGCAGAAAGCCTGAAATGAGTGTCCTGATTTATGGAAAAAGGAGGGTCCTCTGAAGTCACATAAAAAAAGTGAGCAGAAAATGAACACACACACACACACACACACATTCCCACCCCCCTTTTATTTGCTGGCCAGAACTGCCTTCAGACCTGGATTTTTTTGTTTTATCTTGTTGAAACTGGAGGCTGTCATGTGGTTCAGAGACACTTGTGTTAGAGAAAGAGACCTGGTTGAGAACAGTCCTGCAAGTAGACTCCTAAGCACATGCCATGTATGTTAAGTCCTACTGATCTCAGTGGGACATCAGCTCAGGAACTTAAAACATATCTAACAGCACTGAATGTCATAAATGCCACTCCCCTGAAGATAAGCAGAGCCAAAGTGCAGCACTGAAATAGTGATTGCTCAGGTCCAAGATCTTTGATATGGACTGAGAGCAGCGATAAGCTGAGAGATGCTAGGATCTGTGGGCACAATTGGGAAAGATGTCCAAGGCCTAGAGAGTCTAAAGGCTTCTATCAACTGCAGCATATTTTAGCTTGGGTCCTATTCCCCTTGTTCTGCACCAGGACTCCTTCAGAACAGGATAGGGAGTCATTAGCAATAGTTGTTCAGTGCAGAATTCCAAGTTAACACAGCTTCATGGCTATAAAGAGATCTTCCTGAGCCAGTACATTCAGTAGGGAAAGAAACAGTTCCCACTTACACACATTTTAAATTCTGGATGACATCCAGCAAAAGAAAGATTCTCTTTCCAGCCCCCCATTTCAGGGAAAACTATTTGCAAAGAAGTCAAACTGGACTTACATTTTTGCAACAGTTACTGAGTCAGTTGTAGTGGTTTGGGGGGTTTTTTGGTTTCTGGGGTTTGGTTTTTGGTTTTTTTTTTCTGTTGTTGTTTTGGGTTTGTCTGTTGGCTGTTTTGGGTTTTGGTTGTGGGTTTTTTTTAATAAGAACCTGGAGACTATACCATAAGAGCTATGAACACTGATGCCTGTTAAACTAAGAAAGAATGTTTATTGCTTTGAAGCATTAATATCTTCAATAACTATCTAGTTTTGAGAAAGTCATCTATATAGAAGATCTAACAAACAGCCTTCTTCCAAGACCCCTAAAATCATCCTGCAGAATGAGGAAGATAAGCCATGACTCCTGCATGGACTCTTCTGCCCTTCATAAAAGGAGAGAAAAGAAAAACATTAGGTAGCTATGGATGCAGCAGAATCAGAGGGTTGAAGCCGAGTTACCAGCCAACTGTTGCTGGTTTATCACTGCTCATAGTACTTACTGCCAGGATGACTCTGTCTCGCTCCAGAAGATCAGCCAACTTGTGCAGGAGTCGCCCTCTGCTTAGGGCGTCCATCTGTCTCCACGGAGAATCCCTCTGGAATGCTGCCTTTGCTGCTTCCACTGCATTATCCACATCAGGCTAGAGCAGCACATACACAAGCAAACCTTAGGTTACAAGAAACGAGCTGGACAATGGCACAGAAACCCCCAGCAGTCTGCTTCCTAGATGACGCTGTGGTAGCTAAAACCAAGTTGTCTGACAAAACCACTTCCATTTTGCTCCTGGATTTGGACCCAAGCCTGCAATAAGTTTTGGGTTTGGCCTGGGCTCAGAAATAACCTTGGGGTCAGAGTATCAAAAGGGTCTTTCAAGGGTAATTTTACACAACTGGTTTGTTTATACAAGAATCCAGAATCATGTTGCTGTTGATAGAGGATATAAGTGTGAAGATGGAGAAACAAGATCCCAATTCTGTTCCCATTACAGCTTCTCTAAGCATGACAGGCCATTGGCCTGTATGAATCATCCTCCTCTGAACAAGTGTGGGAAGGAAAGTCCCACATGACAGAGACCAGTCTTATCCAGGGGAACAATCACAGCTCAGATCCCACTATTCAGTCCCCCTGGAACCCATGCCACTAACAGTTAACATACTAAAAAAGCTCCCTTAGATCCTAGATGACACTTGCAGAATAGTTCTACCAGATGGGAAGGGTTTTGTTGTTCAGTGCTACGACAAGGGCATTTCACATACACAGACTTAGCACAACTCTACCTTTATCTCCCAACTTCTTCACCACACTCTGGACCAAATCTAACCCTGTTTACCCAAGTTCCTACTCAGACAGGCAGCAAATTCCCTCTCTCCCACACCACCACTCCCAGAGAAACTCCATGCATTTGCTCTGGCCACAGTATGACCTGGACTCCTCCCTTCATCCCACATACATTGATTGAAAAAAGTGAAGCTAAGGGCAACCTCCCGATCCAATGAAGTCAATGGGAACACTGCCATCAACATCCACAAGGCCAAGACTGTACCCCAAGCATACATAAAACATACTTCACCCTGGCTTTGGACAGAATCCTGCTCTACGTAATGTCTGGCACAGCCTGTGCCTCACTTCAGCTGATGGAGAACTTGCACCTCACTGCAATATGTGGCTCAAGGGGGTGGGAAAGGAGGGAGGGTTTCAGGCCTTGATCACTCCTCATAGCACTTGCTCTCATTTATGTCTTATCTCAAGTCCTGTCTGGATACCATTACAAACTAAGTCTCTGCACTGATACAACAAGGTCTGGTCATTCTCCCCTCATAGGAGAATGTGTGGTGCTCAACCAAGAAAAAATGTTATGGGAAGACATGTTGTCTTCTTACAGCAAAAGTTCATGAAGAAAACAGCAAGTCATCACCCACTGAAATGGCATCTTACACTAAATTTGGCTCCTGTTCTTTACAAGATTACACAGCTTTAAAACAGTCTGACCTATACTGCCAGGAAAAGAACCCCACCCTTTTGGAAGGGCAGCGATGGGAAACCCTTGGAGGAAACTTGTGCTGTTACAAGGGGTTAAGAATTGCTCTGATCAAGCAAGGGTGCTGGAGAGGCAGAGGTAGCAAGCAGCTGCTGTGCGCAGGCAGGCATGGCCTGCCTGGGGCCCATCACCCACAGGCAGAAGGGGCCTTCAGAATGGTTGCTTCACTTGAGTTGAACTGGATTCAAACTGGCACATCACAAAAGCCAGAAGGCACCAAAATCTGCTATACACTTATGTACTCCCCATCCTGCCTGCTGGAATGAAGACTCAAGCTGAAAGAAGGCAATATTTTATATGACAAAGCAGACAAAGAAACACAAGAAGTGTGTCGTGTTTAAACAAGTCTTCCCTTAGCAGCAATTAATTAGCTTCTGTGGCCAGAACTCTGACGTGCAGAGCATTGGGTCTGCAGTGACACAGGCCACAACACAGCTGCCCTTGGTACTGAGGGACTTCCCACCAGCCTGGCACTCACAGGAACAGGGATGAGATGGCTGTGTGGGCAGAGGACTTCCCTTCATGCCCAGATCTTCTCCATCCTCTAAACAGGGGAGCACTGGAGCCCTGGTGCAGCTCCTGAAAATAGTAGTTGTCTTCATTCTTGTCTCTTTTCTCGGACATGTTGGGTACACATAGTGACTTGGAGACTGCAGTCACTACCACACAAGCAAACAGGCTTTGCCAAAACACCCTCAGGGGTAGCACCACCAAGTGAGATCTTCTGAGCCTGCACAGCCTCAACAGGCCTGAGAGACCAGCAAAAACAAGGAAATTCTTCAGGAAGGCTGAAATGCCATTCTTAATCCATCCTGTTATGACTAGGCATTAGGGGAGTCTGAATGGCATGTTCATTGCAGGCATGTTGCAATAGGTAGGCACAATGCATGACAAAGACTCATAACTGTCAAGGTGCCAGGGACACTGTGGTGTACAAAACCACAAAGAGGAGGAGGTCTGTGCATCCTGGTGCTGAGTTCTGATCTATACAAAATTTACTGAGTATTACATAAAAAGCTCCTCTAAGAGAATATTAAGATTGCAAAGTCAAGCATTGCAGAGTTGGGAAATGCCTGAAAACCTTCATACCCACCTTGGATGTTTGCACTATGATACAACCACCAGTTACACAACTGCATACCGTTTCCCCCTGAACAAACTCACACAGTTCTTTGTTCTAAGCTACCTCCTCCACTTTTCTCTTCTACCTCAAGTCCTGCTCATCATGGCTCTATTTCTATCCTGCCCATTTTTCCTCTCTCCTGCCTCAGCAGCAGGCTACAGAGCACACTGGACACCATCACCCCACTGGCTCTATGAGTAGGGAAAATACCTGCAGAAAAGCCTTGCTCTGCTTCAGGCTCAGCATGCACAACACTGCCTGTCCAGCCAGTAGGGAGACATGCCAGGGATAAAGCACACCCACTGGAGACCATCTTTCTTCAATCCAATTACTAAATTCTTTGAGAAACCTCTACTGTGTGCATCTTTGGAAAGGCACTTTTCTGACATAAGGTATGAGCATACCACAGTTTCTCAATTAGAAGAGGTTCCCTGACCTGTTCCCCTGCAAACAGTCTACACGTTGCATTGCTCTAACTTCAGAACTCAAATTCAAACCAGCTACAAACAGTATCTTAACAGCACAAAGTGTCCAAAACCACTGAGGACATTGCAAGTCTGCTATAGGGAACAACATTCCTGCAGCCTCTTATCTCAGCCTGCCACTGCAGTTTGCAGGGGACAGGATGACCATGAACCAAACCCTCTTACAACCCTCCAAAGATTCACATGGGAGAGTGAACTGCTTAGAAATTATTACAACAGACACTCCACAGCATCGAGTCCACTCAGCAGTCACAGCTGTGGACCTGCTGCCCACTCTGTGGCAGTCAGCTGAGCTGGGCTGGGCACTCCTCTGAGGAAAGAGCACCTTTTCCCCCCTCCCTCACTGGATGTTAGCAGGCTGCTAGAAGAAAAAAGCCTGCCTCCAAGGGTTATCAACAGCACCAAAGAAATTGTGTGGTTTTGCCTTCACATTGTAACACAAAGACAGGGTGGAAGTTCTGGGGTTGCACTATTTGCTGGGGGCAGAAGTTTAATGAAAGTTATTCATTCTCTGTTATCAACCTGGCAAACACTTGGACACTAAGCTGTTATCTGGGAAGCAAAAAGCCACCAAGAATACAGTGGGAAGCATTTGCCATTTTATTTTCAGTGCTTCTTTTTCCACATAAGACTTCCCTTTATCCCCCAACTATCCTACCAAGGGCAATTCTGTCTTAAATTCTCTAAGAACAAACAACAAAACCTTTGCTCCTAGCCTCATAAAGCATTGGTCAAGTTTCAGCACCAGACGAAATTGTCATCGCTGAGATACTGGCTGCCAAATTCCCAGCCCTCACGTGCAGGCTAAGCAAAACACACTCTGCACAGCCAGAGAGGGGCAGGTTTCTGTTCAGGGCAAAGGAAGTGGAGTCCTGCTCCCCCCCTGCTGGGAAGGCAGAGCCAACCCTGGCACAGCACAGCTGAAGCCAGAGCCCATCCCAGGAAGTGTGACCCCTGAGATGGTACTGACCAGCACAACCAGGTGTGGTGGCACGTGGGGACGAGCCATTGGAAAGCACCAAACACAACTCACCGCTTTCTGTAACAACACCAACAGACTGGAGGGGGATGTTCAAGCAGGGCAAAGGAGGTCTCAGGGGACTCCATCTGCCAGAGGACAGTGAGACACAGTCAAGTGTCACCAGTAGCCAAACAGCTAGTTTGGGATGCTTCTCACCCATGACTGCTTTCTAACTAATCCAGATCTAGGTTTAGCCCTACTCAGTCCCTTTTACAAAAACCTACTTAGAGAAAAATAATACTTTTTTAATTAAAAAGTGTTATGTAAAGGGATGGAAGAGGAGGCTTTCAGCACTCGAGGTGCAGCTAGCTTAAATTCTTGCCTGCAAATATCCTATGCACCAAGGAGTCAGCCACCTATGCTGAGTATGCACAGGCAGAGTGCTCCACTGACTGGCCTCAAGGAAAGGTTTACAGTGACTCTCCTGCAAACTAGAAGCTGGAAGTTATCCTTGAATTAAGACAGGGACAAATCTCAAGGAGGCAAGCTGCAAAACTGGCCTTTTAGTTCTGCATAACTATTTTCTTTAACAAGCCATTGAGAAGCAGGCTTGAAATACTCATGTAATGCTCTGTAACTGCTTGAGGAGATACTTAGCTCAGGGAACAATAACAGTGTCATGGATTCTGCCTCACAAAATATAGTTACATTAGAGTTAGCTTCAACTCCATGTTTACATGCCACTGCAATTAAACACAGTTGTGTCCTACCCAGTTAGTATAAAGAAATTATATATAATGTTTGGTTCTGCCTCAGTCTGTAATTGCCCAGTGGCTGCACAAATTCCCCCATGGCAGTAAGTCTCAGAGACTGCTTTAGTGCCCTCCGAGAAGAATGGCAGCCTTACACACAGGCTGTAGACTTGTATTGCCAAGCAAGTCTGCTCCCATCTCCAGAAGGGTCAGGCTCTATACTCCACCCAGTATAACACTAGAAAACACATTGCTCCTGCTCAGTTAGTAACACTCCTACTAGGAAAGGATCTCCAAGACTGGAGACCAGGCACCAGGCCTCACAAGTGTTGGACAATCTTAAATATCAAGAAAAAGATACCACAGTACAGGCAGAAATGCCCACACTGCTCATCACTTACTGCCCACAGCAATGAGCAGCCAAAGCCATGGTAGAGCAGAGAAGCTGTGAATCACCTTCCCAAGACATACTGCAGAAAGGCAACTCTTGGGCCACATCCTTCGCCTAGATCAAGCCAGCTGGCCCATATGTGATGAGCTGGTTTGGACAAAAAGTGTCACATCTGATTGTTCTTCACCTCAAGACCATTACTGAACTGAAGCAGTTACATCCCAACAGCACACCAGGGCCAAGGGACTACTCAAGTTCTTGAGAGATACTGGTTGGTTTTAACTGAGAGTTGCCACATTTGTGCAGGAAGCCAAGAACCCATGATATCAGTTAGAAAAGCAGCACATTTCTAGCAGGAAGTGGACAATGTTTGCATAACTGATCTTAAATTCCCCCAAGCACCCAGGTTATTCCTTGACTGCATTTAAAAAAGCTGAGTTTCAGTTTAGTGTCTCCAACCAGCTGCCACACAGCTTGTATATAAACCACTCCCGAAAACAAGGCCCAGGTTCTATCAGGGATATGGCCTACACCATCATTGCTATTTCCTCCAAGTGGCTGCTTCCTTCCAGTCTATAACACAAGAACGATGCTGAATCTTATTCCTCTGACAGTGTTTGGCAGACAGTTTCTACCAGGGAAAGTGACTCTGCTGAGTTGGAGAGGATTAATCCCACCCACCCTGTGTGATTCTTGAGCAGCACCTCTAGTAACCCAGACCTCCACTCACAGTCTGGCCAGATGTACACTGTCGTTAAAAGCCAGTCTTTCCTCTGTGTGTTTTCCTACAAAAGGAGGTGCTTCGGAAACTGTCTTTAGGGCTGCCTTTCCGACAACACTTACCTTGTCTCCTTCCTCAATGTCACAAATTTTCTCCAGCGTTGAAGGGTTGTAGGTGGGGAACTTCTTTCCACTTGTAGACTCATGCCATTCATTGTTAATAAATATCTGAAGAGAGAGCAAGGGGAGTGGGATGGGAAGAAAAAAAAAAATGTAGACAATGCAAAAAACCACAAGTACTCCTCAAAGGTCCCAAGGCTCTTCAATTTCCATTGATGGCAGTCAAGCATGTTCATTCTCTCTCCCAGGGAGACTGTTTGCGATACAGACAGCATTTATCCAAACTAGAACCTGAGCCAGAGAACAGATGAAAAAGCCTTCATGTCCCCAGTTTGTTTTGAACAAGAGGAAGACAGAGGATGGGGCCCACACAGTATAACACCATAATTTGGCAATGAGAAACAGACAGTTTTTGAAATACATCTCCATGGGAACAGCAAGCAGACACCAAGAGAAACTCATATGGTTCAGGCAAAAGGAGCCCCTTGTTACATGCTACAAATGAAAGGTCAACGTACAATATTACTTGGTTGTTCCTATGCTGCCCTGGGCTACTTCCACCACTTGCCCCCCCCCAGCACTGTCCAGAGGAGGGCAAGTACTGGCTCAGTTCTACCCCACCAAGCCCTGTCACAAGCTAGATCAAGCCTCCTACGTCACTTGGAGTCGTCTGTGACAAGATTTAAGTGTTTCAAAATATTGCATTTCCAGAGCAAGAACAAACAGTCCCAGTGTTGCGTAACTCAAAATGCATTAAATACTGGAGTGTTGTTACGCACTGTAAACAGAACATGAATACCTATATACAATTAATTGATTCAACATGCATCTTATCCACACTGTGATCTAACTTGGCAGTGCTGTATTTTATAAATATACTTTAAGATTAGATGAAGTAATCTTTATTAGTAGCCCTGTTAGCGGCTGTAAGCTAGTACTTTGAGTTGGAAGTCATCCACATTCGCAATCTTGTTTATGAGTCTCTACACACCACCAGGAGATTAATGTTGCATCCCTTACACTCGGAATTCCCACCGCTTTGGGTCATAGTTTTCTTTCCTTCAGCAGCTTTTTTCCTGAAAGGATTTTCTCCTGACTATTTCTGCAAAAAGCACCTGAGATGTAACTGGCAGAGAAGCTGCACTTTTAGACCCACCTGTTTCAGACAGGTAGAGAAGAAAATTTTGGCAAAAAAAGCTGTCAAGCAAAGTCACAAGAAAAGACACAATGTTAGAAATATTAACTAACTTGATACTAATGCTCCCAAACGATCTCTATTATCCAAGTGCTGCATTTTAACAATTACACATTTTAACTTCGGTTCTCCTTTGTTTCACTAACCAAGAAAGTCATATTATAAATATGGGACATATGACAGGAACTATAAAATTACAGCATCAGGTACATGCTCACAAACTAAGCATCGAGGAAGGATGTTTTTTTCCTCCTTATTCAACATTGCTTTCCCATGCCAACCCTTTCACATAGAATTAATGTTCCTATAATAAGTAGTATAACATCAGAGTGACAGGATCAGGCTGTTTTAAATGTAACATATATGCTGGCATCATTCTGGGAATCACACCATATAGCCTGAGTCTTTAGTGCCAGGACTTGGAATCGGAAAAAATAGCGTATCAACTCTTCATGCTTCACACACAGGATTTGGGACATGGGACAGATCACTTCCATCACACATCCATGACAAGCATTAAACTGCTTTATAAGTAAGATCTTTGTTGAAAATCCACCCTCTCCCCCAGCCCCGTAACTGGTAGAACTGAAAACAAAAATCTCCGCTAAGCAAAGTGTGCTGTCAGCTGTAAACATCTGGTGAAACTCAGAGCTTGTAGAAAACCCCTTGCAGTTTTATGAAAACTGACTGTGGCTCATTATTTTCTCAGATGCACCGGGAGCATCAGATCAAATGTCAAATTCACACTTTTAATTAACATGGGTTTCCACTTTTAAGAGACTACCTTGATACATTTAGTGCACAGAGTCTCTGGCAAAACTCTGGAGAATAAAAACCGTGTGTTTTAAAACATACATGGCTGCAGGATCAGATCCCTAAGGAGTATTTAAAAGTGTTCACAACAATAAAAATAACAAAAAACAGAACATTTGGATGTTTAAGAAGAACTCTAATGGCCGTGTCCATTTTGGATGCAGGAAAGAGCTGTTTGTGCAGCATTACGCCATTCTGCAATCAGCAGCTGCAGATCCAATTTGCTGCTAAATGACAAGTTTATCTTACAAAGAAAAAGTAGATAAATTTTGGATGTTAAAAATTAATCTAGTCCAGTGATTACCACCAACTGTTAATCTGTTTCAGTATTTCAGATGCATAATTCAAATCAACACCTCACTGGATAAGCTATCGCTGTTTACTCCTTCTCACCACAAGAGAATGAACTTTAAGTTCTGCTTTTTTTTAGTACAGAAACTTAGCAGTTATTAATACACTCATTCAGCCTCTTCAGCTCTTTTAGTCCAGCCACATAGTTGAAATTATGGCAGTCAAAGCTGCCTAGCAGCGTAACAAGCCAGGGCATTTTCCCTACTGCGCAAGACAGCGGGTCAGGCCGCCGTGGAACAAAAAGCGACTCGGCTGTGGCAGAGCTACGGTTGCGTTGTTGAGCGGGGATTTCTGCAGCGGTGCTCAGCTCCACACCAACGTCAGCCTCGCCCCTGAGGAAGAGTTATCAAGCTCAGGAGCCTTCAGTTAATCCAAAAGGTCTGGAACAACTGTATATAAAGGTCATTTAAAGGGAAGCTCAACAGAGTGGAAAGGTGTGGGTTTGTGCGGGCTTGCTGCCTGACTCCTCATCCCGAGGGGAGGCCATAGAAGAGCTCTGTTGGGACAGAGAGCCACCAAGAAGGCATGCGTGAGCACTGCTCCTCTTTGGGAGCCCCAGTCCCATCACAGAGCCCTTTCAGAAGGCCCAGTCCTGCAGGGCACTGGCCCTCCTCCACACTCCCTTCATTCACCAGGACCCAAACTCACCCCCTGGCACTGAACCCCCTTCCCAGCAGGGCCCCATCCCACACAGGGGAGCTTCACACCATGTCAAGGACAGCTGAACACAACCCAGGCAAACACCTTCCTCACAGATAAACCCCTTCTCCCCTCTGCTTGGGCTCACCCCATCCAAATCTGATTTCACCGAGTGCTAATGTGATGCTAAACACATTTACCATGTGGGTTTGTGAGAACTGCACAGGGCATTTGGGAAGATGGCCATCAGAGTGACTGGGAGGGGACAGGCCGACGTGGCACCACAGCCCTGCCACCGATCAGCACCAGGGCCTTGACTCACAGCCAGGGAGAGTGCCCATGGGCACCTGAGGCAGCACCACAAGCTTGGTGCTTTTTTTTTTTACCTAAGAAAAAATGTTGGTTTCTTGGACTTTAGAGGTTGGGGCAACAGCAGGTCCCCTAGAAATACCAGTCATCTGCTTGCACTAGTCACTCAACCGCACGTACAACCCCATAAACCTACTGCCTAGGGCAGCAGGAGGAATTAAAAAAAAAAAGAGAAATGACAGTGAGGAAGAAAACTTTATATGCAAAAAAAAAAAAAATACTTCACCACCAGCCTGACTCCACCAAGCACCAGGGACGTTACAGC
>NW_020799112.1:11102399-11108779 GCF_003259725.1 Athene cunicularia
CCCCCCCCCAATCTACATATTTTCACCAGACAAATCACTGAATCAATTTCTATTGAACCATCAATACTAAAGGACTCATCCTGCCCAGCAGTTGCAAGATGAAATTTTCCGATGGGAAGGTGCTTCAGTTATAAATAATTTGTGGGAATATCCTTGTATGCAATGGCAGAATCAAATGAGCACTCTCCAGAAATAAAGGGATGCATTACAACAGCAGAAACTTTTATTTCTAAACTGTCCATTTTAACTGTTCAGTTGCTATTTCCCACAAAAGCTACAGAAGCATCAAAGCAGAAGAATCTCTTAAGCAAATCCAAATATATTCCTAGTCCCAGTGTAGAGCAGTTAGGATCCAAGCTATCCTTAGATGTCATCAACAGAACTATGAGGTGACTGATAGGATGTGCCAGCCAAAGTCTTGAGACGGAAGATTTTTCTGTCTATTATCTCTGGAAAAGACATGGCCACTGATCCATTTTGGGGTCAGTGGCATGGTCTGACAACAGAACATTTTTGGGCCTCTAGTAATTTGGCATTCCTGGTTTTAGTAGAATGTATCACACTATAGGCAATACTTTGATAATTCAAATATCAGTGAGTGAGGAGGAAATCGTTACAGAGGTGATACAATATTGATAGAATTTATCCTTTTCTGTCTGTATTTTGCCCACAGAAACTCTCAGCTGAAGTGGAAAGTACTCTTGTCTTTAGAGGACAAAATATGTGTACAAGGAGAATGATGAATAAGAAGTTCCAGGACAAGAAGTGTCTAAAGAGTCATTCCAGTGGGTTGTCTCATGTGGAATGACCTTGTCTCTTATCTCTTACGAGAAAGATTTCTTACAAGACATTCCTGGGAAAATTGTTTTAGTCATTATTGCTTCTTTGATTTAATTTTGGTGCAGTATGAGATATATCTAAGGCAAAAGTTCCACGTGCAGGGCTTGGGGACATGTGAGATTTTTAAAAGCTGTATGAAGTGAATGGCATATGAATGAGCCGAAATAATGAACTTTAACCAATATACATAGCTGTATGTAATGTTTCCACTACTAACGTCACAAGAAAAGTAACAAAACGTTCCACTGTCAAAGAGTTTTGTGGACACTGGTCGGTCCTTTGTCAGGCAAATTCAGTCCTACCATAAACTGGAACAACTCCACCAGCCTCAGGAGATGATGTGTCCTCTCACTGGTGCTTCTACCAGATCCACAGAGGTGGAGACCCTCACTCCTCCAGACTGCTGAACAGCGAGCTCAGCAGGAGATGCCCTATAAGCAACCACAGAGCCCCGATCAGAACAAGAGAGCGACATTTTTTATTCATTCCCATGCTCCAGGAGGGCCATGCCACCATTCAGATAGCAGCACTGAAAAGACGGGTTTTACCTAAGTTTCTAACAGTTGATAAATGTGTCAAAAACAGACGCAAGAGGAGAAGTGACTGTTAATGAAAGGTCACATTACTATTGAGTCACCCTGTTATATTTTCTGTTGCAGCAGTGTTTGCAGAGATGTCTGCAATATGTATCCTTAACCTGCTGCACCGCCTGCGATAGCTGTGAATTCCCTGGTGCTGTGCTGCTCTGCAGAGCCAGATCTCACAGCAAGTTTCTAGACTGTGAGTACAGCAGCTCTTCTCTGCCAGCCAGCACAAAGATTGCCTTTCCTCTGTCGGGTCAGACATGTACACCCTTAAATCTGCCACCATGAATTAGACCTGACCACACTTTTCTGTGCTGGTCTGTCTGTCTGTGCCAAGTGCAGGCATAGGACACGTTAGTGCTATGTCTCCCTGTCTGCTATGGATGCCAAGGGTCTCTGCAGGAACTAATTTCCCTGACTTCCCCACCTCATTTAACCATCATGAATGGAATATTATGGGTGGTAACTCCTTCAGATAGACTCTGCTCCCGCATACATGTGTGTTATGCCCTGGCTTCACACTGGGAGTGCAGAGGGTTGTATCCAGAGATCAGTGAAGACCTCTCCAGATGACCTGGGTGCCATCCTGTCCCATGGAGACAGACAGACTTGGCGGTGGGGCACGTAGTCACCCACAGGACAGCGGCTGCCCAGTCAGCAGTGGTGGAGTCATTGAGAGCTACTACACAAATTGATCAGGTGATACTTCAATGATATTTTGCATCTAGACTTCAGCCGTGCTTCAGGCTGACCAGAAGTCCTGTAGCTGTATAGAGTAGTTAACGTGGCACAGAGCCAAAGCTTATTCTGCTTATTTCACATATACCCCAAAGCACATACGCAAACAAATATGCGTGTGAAACAATACACACTAAAGGCTACCGAGGCTGTACACTCCACCATTCAACAGCTAGGAGTGATCAGAATTTAACTGGTTTTGCGCATCCTGATGAGCTGTAATTGAGTTATCCGTGCCCTTTTCCCACAGGCATCCCCCTCACTCTGCACTGGCAATAGTTGCTGCTCCGGAGAGAGCAGCTCCCCTCATGATTTATTCTCCTCTTGTTTAATGTGCAGCGACAGGGCTTTTTACTGCCTGTTACTCAAACTGTGCTTTGGGCACAAAATTATTCATTTCCGTATGGTTTTTCCATGGTGCTCATGACAGCAGAGTCTGAGTGTTTCACACACAGCATTTCCTTTTCCAATAATTTTGAGAGGATGCTGACCCTGTATTATCAGTGAGGAAAGAAGGCAGGCAGCCATGAATTAAAAAAAAGTCTTCATAATTTTGGATTCCCGATGTGAGTCACCTACTGCCTGAGTACTTTAGATGACAGGCATTCAGAGCTCAGCTCCCACTGAGCTCAGCTATGGCTGTAATTGCACAACAAGCCAGATCGGAAGATCTTCCACCTAAACACTTGATAAGGTAGAATGCACAGCTGACTGGACACTGCTCCCCAGTGACTTTAATCTGGAAATTCTCTTAATTTTCTGTGCCAGATTTTATAAATTTACCGTTCCTGCAACTTTGTTTTCTTTGTGTAGTTTTCTAGCATTTTATTCCTTTTTCTAAGCAAGCTTAAAAATCATTAATTTCATTAATCTTGATCAAATTCACCATGATATTGTCTAGCAGCAGGATGGATTGGTTTTAACTATGATACGTTTGCCATTTTACAGGCTCTTTGGTAGCAGTAGTGGACTGTTTAATTGATATGAGCTGTCATTTGAAGGGAGTGAGATGGTGCTTTGCCAGCGGGTTTGGTTTTAGTTTGTTTTCCCCAATATTTTCTGACTGCAAAATCCCAAGATCCATTCCAGACCCTAGGACCAAACAGTGCCTAGTGAGCTTCCTCAACCTGGTCCCCTCTTACCAGCCTGGCTTCTTTGTTCCAGACACAGAAAATACAAAGATGGAGAAATATTCCCTTAGATAGCTATTGGAAGAAGCTATTTAATAATAAAGATACCTCTTGGCTTATTTACCTGTCTAATCTATGCAGCTATCTAATGGCAATTACTGCTGCTTAAAAGTTCGACTATTACATAGGTTTTTGCTGAGTTTATTGAAGACAGACTTGACCAACTGCCATATAAAAGAGAGAGGACAAATGGTGATAACTGGACTGCTGCCTTCAGCTGTGAAAGACATTGCAAACGACACAAAATTCATTTAAAAGTCTGCTGTTTTATACCAGGACAGGTTCTACTCAGTTTATCAAAGTATTTACAATTTCAAAAGGATTGGAATCCAGAAAGATGCCTTTCTTTTTTCTTTTTTTTTTTTCTTTTTTTAAAAAAAAGAAGATCAGACTGTCATGAAGATCCTTTGAAAATAGTATGTATTACGTGAGGGTGTTTAAGTTAATTCAGCCTTACTTGGTTTGTGCTAGATATTAGTGGAGAAGTGTTGTGCACGTTGAATGGACCTTGGAGTTGGAAGCAGTCTTGCCCCATGAACTCACCGCTTTCCCAGTATTTCTATCACCCTTCTCACGTCCTGTAGGTTAAAGCTTCCATTTTGACACATCTGGGGCTGAAGAAGAGCTTCTTTTCCCACACCTCTTCACCTCCACAAAACCTGTCAGTCAAGGTGAAAAGAAGTGGTGTAAGATACTGTGAGATGCTATTTGTGTAAACACTTGTAACCGTAAATATGACCTCATGATGCAAACCAGGACTTTGGTGGCTCAAGACAAAGCACAGCCTTTTTATGCTTTGCACTGTAATTACTTCATGAAGCAAAATCCTCAGTCAAATTAATTTTCTTCATGCATATCATAGGTATTAAACTGTGAGCGTGCACGAGAACCGGCCTTCCCTTTAGTTTGCCTGGCCCCAAAAGTAAATTGGAAAAGTTAGTGATAAGGGAATAACAACCAGCTGAATATTTTGAAGCCTTTTCTATTAAACCAACTTCGATTTCCTCTTGCCTTCACATCTCCCTGCCAGGCCTAGCACTGGAAGATGAGGAGAGTGGGAGCAGGAACAGAAGCAAGTGCATGATAACCTACTAAGATAGTGTCTGTGCTGTGAAGAAGTTCAAGGACCTGTTTCATTATAAACCATTCAGTGTGTCTGGCACCAGGAGGCCGATGGGAACCACTCCCTGCATTGATCTAGCGATGCAGACCTGAGGATTAATTGCCTACAAACAGCTATTGTTTGCAAGATTGGCAAATGAAAAAACAAATATGTTTGTTTTCTCCACAGATCATGTTGCTTCCTACTTTCTCTTGATAAGAGGCTTTTGGGGCTGATGCCCAGGCTTTGGAAGTGGTGCTTGCCTAGTCAGGACTTGGGGAGCCTAAAATGTGCTTGCTGCTGCTGCTTCCTCCCCGTCTCTTTGCTCTCACTCATCGTCACATCTGTTCTGGGCCCAATGCCCAACGATTCTGCATTAACGCCTCAGTACACACAGGCTTGCACAGCTGAACAGTTTGCAATGCAACGTACCCCATGCCATAATGTCTTCCCGAATCAAGCTCCTGCAAATAATTTTTGTTTACGAGAAGTATCATTTGGCTTCAGAATGCTCCTTGTGAGCTCTGCCCAGCGAACTCTAGCCACTTCAGGGCTTCCCAGAGAAATGGTTTTGCAGGGCACAGGCACAAACCTAGAAAATACAGAACAGAGTGGGTAAACAAATATCCTTACAGAAGATACTGTATCAGGCCTTGATCCTGCAAACTCGCATGGGCTTAACGTTAAGCACATGAGCAGTCCCAGATGACTTCAGCAGGGCTACTCACATGCTTATGGTGCATAGCATTTGCCAGATCAGAGCCTTTATGTCTAATTGCAAAATAAAAGGCAAGTCTCCCGGTTCTATCAACTGTAATGAATTGTTATTAACAGCACATTTTAAAATAGCCGTGGGGCAGATCCCAGGCAGACCCACTGGTGATAAAGGGATGTGGACTTGTTGCAACAGAACCTGGAAATACTTTTTCTTGGACAAAGCACCGTGCCAGTCATATGAAACTGGTGAGGTTGTTTTTATAGGCTTTGACCTGTGCAAGGCTTTTTTTACATTTAGTCTTTGTACATTCCCTCTCTTGGGCACGTTTTGAGTTTAGTTCTGCTGTTTGCACGAGGAATTGGAAACCTGCTCTCCCCCTAACCCTGGGGGTACGTTCTATAAGATTTTTTCTGATTTCACAACACCCCGACACACCTTGATGAGCTGCAACTGAATAACCCAAATAACGGTGCACATCCGCTGGGCTCCTTCGCCCCGGGTCTGCGTCCACGACCCTGGGCCGCGGGGTCCCATCCGTGTCCCCTCCGGTGAGGGCTGAGCAGCACAATAGGACATTGTGTCCGTCCTCCTGCCGCAGAGCCCTCGCTTCCACTAATGGCGAATCTGGGGGCACACACACACACACAAAAAAAAAAAAGAGAGCGAACCCCCCCAGGTTTGCACGCTTGCACTGCACGCCTGTTAATGAAGAGACGGCCCTCATTAAGAGGCCCTCGGCGTGGACACCCCGCCAGGGCCGTGCCCCTCGTCCCGCTGCCCGCTTCCAGCCGGGGCGCCCCGACAATCCCGGCGTTTTGAGGGCAGAGCCGCGGTGCTGCCGCCGCGCTCAGCGGGCGCGGAAGGTGGCGCGGCCTCTCCGGGCTGGCGTTTGCACCTGGGGCTGCCGGGGTTTAATGGACTTTAACACATGCAAACAAGAGCTTTTGTTGGCGGGCACAAAGGCTGCCCCCGGCGCGGGGCTCTCCCCAACACTGCCCGCATTGTTTCCCCTCCGCTGCTTCTTGTCACCCTCCTTGTCAGAGTTTAATGAGGACAACGAGATTTCGCAGGCTCATTTCGCACTTCAGCAACTTTCTAACACTTTCCTAACGAGGGAGTAAGGGGCAAGAGAGATCGGGGGCGCAGGGGAGGAGAACGAAGAGGAAGGGCAGTAGAACGAAGAGTAAGGGGAGGAGAACCATAAGGAA
>NW_020799112.1:11108829-11179674 GCF_003259725.1 Athene cunicularia
TTTTTTTTTTTTTTTTTTTTTTTTTTTTTTTTTTTCTCTAGGATGTGAGCTGTCTGGCCTGTGACTTTAGTGGAAAATGAATATGCAGAGAAAGGCCTGTAGGCCTGGACCTGCTAAATAACTCATGGATTGCATGGGTTGCAGATACAATTTCCACTGAGGCCATTGGTAAAATCCACACAGACCCAGCACAGACTCAGTTGGTGTAGGCAACTCTCCAGGTTACCCCAGGCAGATCTACGCCTGACTGCCCCTGCTTTCTAACTCTCCAGCTTTCCTCCCCCTGTGCAGATTTTTCTTTTAATCATGTAAAATGCAGCAAAAGAATGAAAACCTTTTGGTTTTTGAAGCTGATGTGCCTGGCAGTGATTGTTTGTGTGCAGTTCTGCTGTCAGGTTTATGGAAAAGGACCCCCTGCCCTCGGGGAATTACCTGCTGGGTTGAATGAGCTGGTTTCCTTGAGTTTCTGAGCAGAAGTGGGTCGGTCTGTCTTTTCATGGATGCAAACAAGAGTGGTGCTGACTGTATGGACAGAGCAGAAAGCCGTGCCTGGGGCCAGCCGGGCGTGCAGTCTTGTCCTGGGTGACATCAGGTGATTCCCTCTCTGGTGGACGCCCTACCCCTCAGGCAAGTTAACAGTTCCACCTTGTACTCTTCGAGGTGCAGTTTCAAACCATGTGCCCAGGATGCCGGTGCTCTGTGTCAGCCCTTCACCACTCACATTACCAGTTTCTCCAGAAAGGCATGGTAATGCCCAAGGCTTGTTCTCCATTCTCTACAGAGGTGTCACCTCCTTGAGGTTGTCTAAAGACCATTTGGAGTGAGGCTGTTCATTTTAGGATGGGAAAAGAAAGAAAACATAGGTCAGCCTAGTTTCCCTGGTCCCCATGGAAGAGGGGGCAACCCAAAGTTGCCCATGCAATGGCCCAGGCAGGATGGTTTTCGGGTGCCAGCAGCTCCCAGGTGCTGCTACCAATGCCAATGCCACTGGGTCTTGTCACAGCTGCTCAGCGCGCTGGCCCAGAGAGGCCACTGCTGATAACACTCTCCAGGTGTTCAGCCTGAGAACAAAGGGCCTTTTCAGTGGCTGCTGAGAAGGAAGAAGCCTCCTTGCTGGTTGCAAAATGGCTTTCCTGGATGGCAATATTTGGTTACAGTAAGATCTGTTATTTCAGAAGAAGCCCCACATAAGGGAGGGTAATTTGACTCAGGCATGTAAAAAAACCATTGTGGGGACTCTTGTCTCCCTCCTTCTTCTCCCCAATGTACTGAAACAACGTTGAGTTGTAATGTTTCATCTGGGCAAAGTAAAACTGAAGTCTGGGACCAGAACATGTCTCATCTTCTTATGCCCACTTACATCAGGGTGAGCTAGTTCATCATCCTGAAGATGCGGGGCTTCCTGCAGAGCCCCAGTTACTTACCTGGCTGCTTACACACAAACCAGTGGCTTCTGAGCACAAAACTGAGCTGAGAAAAGCTGTGTGCTGGCATGAGGACAGTCCAGGGGAGACTCTCCCCCAATCTGTGGACCTGAATTTCAATGCTTGTGTTGGAACATCTTAATCAAATGGCTTCACAGCAAAATCTGCACTGTTTGCACAGGGAAAGATAACTTGGTCCTGTCGGTGAGGGTAAGAAGGTGTTTTTGCAATGTTTCCCATTTAAATTTGTCTTGATCTGTGTACTGTGTGTTTTGGCACTGACGGATTTCTGAAGAGGTACTTGTTAGTGGGACTGTCGACCACAGCCGTCTAGAGGTGGCGCATTCCTCCTTCCCCACGCAGCCAAGGGAAGGAGCACCCCTTCTGTAAGCACTGCCATCATGTTGTCCATATATTTTCAAAACCTGTGGTCCCAGCACCAGCTGAATGCTTTCTGTGTTCTCGTACAACCCTCACCGTGGTTATTATCTCTATGCGATACTCACGGCATGTTCCTTCTCCATGACTGCTCAGTCATCCCCTATGTTTTCCCTATACCTCATCATAAGCTGTTCTTCTCCACAACGGCAGGGAGGTGGTGCCCTCTAATATGAAGGAGACAACATATTTAAAATTATTTTCCCCAATTCCTTCTGGTAGGACTGAGAAGGACAATCCAAGGAAACTTCTCACGCTGAGAAAGCATCTCCCATAGCCATCTCCTATCTGTGAAAGAAAACCAGAGGGATGCCGTCTGCCCCAAATGCACGTGCTTAGTGGAAGAGCAAGGACATGTAACCTTTTTTTAAATATCTGCCAAGCTCACCATGGCAATTTGTACATATACATATGTATATATAAAGCTGAGCTTCTCATTTTAAGTAAGTAGAACACTAGCTCAGAAATTGCACTTTTCAATCAAGCAGTACTGTTTCCTGTTGGAGACAAGGCTATCCTAATGCTTCAAATGCACCAGCTAACAGCTATACAAATAATGGGATTTGGCTGAGTACAGTTAAATATATTTGATTACTTCCCTTTTATCTAGTTCTAGGTTTACTGTACTTTTCCTTGGATGGCAAATAAGAAGCCCTTTTCTTCTAAGTGACAGCAGGGAAAAGAATCAGGTTGCTAATTTACCTGAGACCCAGGAGTGTGTAATGATAGATGTGTGCTGGAAACTACAGAGTGGGCTTTCTAATTTTGGGGGGAGGAGAGAGGGAAAGCGTGAGATTCATTAATCTTTCAAATTGATTGCAATTTTGCTGATGGACTTTCATGGTCATAATTACATGCACAGCAGGAAACAAATGCAGTGAGAAGATCAACTGGCAGGAAGCTGGGACCTAACGAAATGTGTCATAGAGGAAGCAATTAGAAGGAAAAATCACTGTTCTCCAGACAGACAAGGACACATCATGCTCGTGGGTACTTACAGCATTTCTCTTAAAGCAAAGTTTAGACTTACCTGTAGTGCTGTAACAAGTAAGCACACACATGGTCCAGGACAAGTTTGGTTAAATAATCAGAAATCCTTGTGTTCAGCGTTGGTCTTCATAGATGACCAGTGATGGGGTTCAGGATTCCTAAAGCACCCTGGGGAGTCACAGCCTGCCAAGTGGCTCTATGATGCTGTCACCAGATCTGCCTGTCACCAGAGCTTCCAAGAGCATATGTTACTTTGTTCCTTGCACATTAGTAAATGGAGCCTCTCCATCAAAACCTTCTTGGAGATACGTGGAGGAAAGAGGCAGGTGGGGTGGGAGATGGGAGCATGAATTGCAGGCAGGCAATGAAGGGTCGTGCCTATGGTTTGTTGCAAAATGGGTGTTATCTGCCCAAGGAAAATTAAAACTCCAGCACATGTCCACATTTCCATGATGGCCAGCTAAAATGGGCTTAAAGCACAAGCAGCTTTGGGAGAAAAGTCGTTCTCTAGATAGGAAAAAGATGTAGCAGATTTGAATCTGAGACTAAGTTGGGTTTTTAGTGTGGATGTACTGTTCTTCTGATTTAGGAAGTGCTTGTCTCCTCCTCTCCTTTCCTTAGCACTCTTCTGGGATCATTTGTGAGCAGGTCAGATGCAAGCCAGGCTTTCACCTGGAGAGGTAAGTTCCCACCAGCCAAGAGAAGAGGAGTGCTGGAGGGTGAGATGGAGCAATTTATCCAAGTCACACAACACTGCCAAGAACAGTTCGGGTGATCTAATGCAAAATTATCTAATTTTTTAAAAAGACTTTACTACTGCCTAGTAAAGAATATCTTCTTTTTGTTCCTTAGAAGATTCAACATACTAGTTCTTCCCCTGGCTCTTTTTTATCTCGTTCAGATATAACGTTAGTTATACAGAAATGCAGAAAGATGCCATAATTTCCTGTAGGAATGTTTGTGTGTATTCTACACTT
The DNA here is from genome assembly GCF_003259725.1 of Athene cunicularia. Lineage (NCBI taxonomy): Eukaryota > Metazoa > Chordata > Aves > Strigiformes > Strigidae > Athene > Athene cunicularia. The sequence goes on from NW_020799112.1 coordinate 11,112,659, forward strand.
CCAGCAGACCCTGTTTCCCTAAAACATCTACAGGATCACCAAAGTGGGCAAGTAGCTCTTGTCTTTGTTGTTTCACAGAAAGAAATCGTATAATGACTTTCAAGTAGAAAAAAAATTAGAGAAATAATAACATGACCCAACTGCAAAAATATTTTTTTTCATGAACTATACCAATGAATTGGAAATGCAAGTAGTAAAATCAATTGCCAAAAGTATCAAATATATGTGTTTTCAATAACTTTTTTTTTTTTGTTACCTAGTAAAATATTTTCCTGGAGAAGGGTTGTTAAACCCCTCTGTGCAATATAAAGGTGCGGTGATGTATTGTCTCAGAAGTGGTTTAATGGAGTTTTGGGGTCCCATTTTTGTACATATTTTCAACACACGCAGTGCGTGATCAATTTGGATTTATAAAATGCTATATATTTCTTTCTAAGCAATGATCTTAACTTTTAAAGAATGTTGCTTAGTTAGGACTACATGTGTGTGTTTGCATTTTGGCAAGGCAGCAAATAACATACAATATTTATGTCATTTGAGAAAAGTATTTTGTGCATTTGCCAAAACCAGTCTGTTCTAAGAATCTAAAAGTATTTGATCTGCTCTAAAACACAGTCCTGGGAGGAGGATTAGGTGTGCGAGAGTAGTGGGCAGAGGGGAGGTCTGTCCAGTCTTTGCAGTGGGAAAGGGCAGGATTTTAAACGAATAAGCCTTATCTCATTTCACCTCAACCTTTTCGACTCTATTTCAGTGAAAATGTGTTTCAGCCTCACCTGTGACTTTACTGCCAAAACCCTGAGTTTTTGCAGTCATATTACTAATCCAGGTTGGGCTGCATTAGATAAAAGTTCGACCCCAGCTCTCCTGCCATAGCCACTGCAAACAACCCAGGGAGGTCAACCCTCCCCAGGGAGGCTTATCATTAAATGTACCCAGCAAAGACAGCAAAAAGATGGTGTTTTGTGTTACATCAGCATTTCCCCCTCAGTAGCTGACCCACTTCAGCTGTTTTACTGGAGAAAAACAACCAACAGCTGAGAGTACACAATTGGGGAAGGTGTGGGGGTTGTATGGTCGTGATTTAGCTGTATCCTGACCTCTGTTACTCCTGATTCCTTTATCCCTTGGTGTGATGACGATCAGGATCTGTCCCTCGCCTCCTGCTATCAGCTGCTGCTTATTCATTTCGGAAGGTGAAAGCCCCGTGCCTTGCTCACACCCCAGCGAGCTGCATAGACCCATTGCTCTGAAATCTTTGTGCCAAATCCAATGATATAACGTTTCATTGAGAGAATTTCTCCATTTCCACCCCCTCTCTTCTCTTTTGCTTTATCTCTTCCTTCTATCTTCAGCCTGTCAGGACTTTCACATACCTGCAGCTGACAGCTAAGAGATCAGGAACTTTGATGTTGTAAGGGATATTTTATCTCAGGTAATTCTCACCAATTCCTACCTTATTGTGTAGGATATCCAAGGACTCCAAGAGTGAGCAACGCCTTTGTCTGGTAAGATCAGAGCAATTTGCAAGCTTTTCTGGGAACAAGGTCCAATAAAGGGACTTTAGAGATATAATCTGTCAACCTCATTGAGCAGCACTGTGATAGCAGCCTTATGATTATTGACAGTTTAAGCATTGCCCAGGACAGAACAAGGCTGGGGGTATGAAGTTATTTGTAGTAAGACATTGTTTGCTGAGAAAGCAGAGGAAACCCTTTATACCCAAAGTCACCACGTTTTTACCGAGTTTCATCCTCACACAATTGACCCCACTGGGATCTGCTGCTTTTTTCCAGGAGTTTGGGGAAAAAAAAACCCACTCTTGGAGGTGCAACCTCTACTTCACAAAGATGACCTGATTTTGTGGCACTAGCTTCAAAGGGTTGACCCAATACAGCCAGTCCTGAGCCTGTGGCCACTGGGCAGAGGGCAAACTGCCACCCCCGTGCCCCAGACTCTGGTGAGTTTGTCACCTGTGCTGCGTGGCTTTGGCATCACAGGCAGATGCAGCTGTGAGGACATACAAAGCCTTTTTTTTTCTGTTACCAATCCTACGGTGAGTACCGTGGGGGGCAGGAGTAATGAGAGGGCTGTGATGTCCCCAGCCTTGTGTTTGAAATCCTCTTCTTTGCTGTGTACCTTGCTCTGTTCCTTTAAATCTCCTCCTTCCTGGTGAGTCATGCTGAGATGGCAGAGGTTTTACCTGGGATCAGCCATCCATCATCTCTTCAAGCAGTCATGGCATGGAACATCCTAGAAAGCAACTCACAGGAGAAACTCAGTGGGTCTGTCCTCCGCTGTCTTCACTACCCATCAGCTGGCTCACCTCACGGGCTTTCACTGGCTTCACCATATTTGATTCTTGAGGAGTTTCCCCATTATTCAGTGTACTTCTGAGTTGATTTTCCTTCCTCTCTAGGCAAACATTTGCTTATTTTATTTGAAATGACATCAGTATCTTCTTTTTCAGTAAACACCCAAGCCTCATGTCTTTATAAACATTTTAACAAAGACCCCAGCTCATCTTCAGTGGCAACAGCTTGGTCTCTCACAGCAGTTATTTGAGGATAAAACCTCTCTGCAGCGGCAAGTAACAAGCCTGTATCCATCCACCCCTGGTCTGTATCTGTGCCCTTGCTTTCTTAGTCATGAAGCGGATGTTAATATGTACTCCTGGTAGGTGTTTAAACTTCCCGAATAATTGATCTTTGCTTACTGATGATCAGATAGGTACAACAGTGTCGATCTTCATGCCAACATTACAATCAAACCTTGGATTGTTCCCCAAGCTCCTTTTCTCTTGCCTGTCTCTCAAACCTTCAGCCATCATTCGCACCACGTTCTCTGCCCACATCAAGGATGTTGCTGTCCTCACCCAGCATTCTGAGGCCAACACTTTGCAACCTTGGGGTAGAAATCCTCCTGTGGCTCAGCAGCAGCTTTGCAGAATGAGGTGCAGCCCAAACGCTGATGATACCAGCTGTGTGGTTTTGTTGGGTTTCCATGAGAAATGGTGAACCCACTACAAAATGGCTGGCAATTTGCAAGTAACCTCTTTCCAGCCTCTCCACTATGCCTGCCAAAAACGCTTTTCCTGATGACAGGAGAGACTCAACCCGCAAAGAGCCGTGCAACGTTGTGCCCACCTGGCAGAGGCACCAGCAGCAACAGATAGTGAACAGGGTGGGCAAACATCAACGGTGTAGCCAGAGCAAAGGGCTGTGAGCCACTAGACCGGGACCCAAGGATAGGGTGCCGTAACTGCTGACGGAGGTTGAGGCTTTGCCCTGGGATTGCATGGGTAGAAATTTTGTGATTTCAGTGTCTCTGCTTGCCCCAGGGTTTGTTTATTCTTGTAATGGGTGTCTTGGGGAAAGCAGATGGCAGGAGGAAGGCAGAAAGCAGCTGTGGGTGGTATAAGAGGAGAAACCTGCCAGCCCACGTTGGGCACGGATCTTGGCTCCTGGCACCGAGGGAAGAGCCGCTCGTGGCCCCAGGAGCCAGGTGCTGGCTGTGTCTCTGAGCACCTACCCGACAGGAGGCTCTTGCAACAGCTCCAACCTGTTTCCTCAGTAATGAATTCTGACTTGTTTTCCCAAATAATTCCTCATAATGACTCAGTTTGAATCTAATGATGCAATCCTGAAGGGAATCATTAGCTCCCCAGCTAGGAGGGTCGGCTGCTCTCCAGCTCCAGCCCACGTGGCTGCTGACTGCGGCATTGTTTCGTGCAGCTCTACATACCCCGGCTCCACACGTGCCGGCTCTTGGGTGTACATTCTTTCTAGGGATACCTCACCCCATCCCATTGCAGCTCATGCCAGCGCTTCCCTCCCAGTCATCAGGTGCAGGATGGGAATGGCCAATCCGTTTTTGATTAGGTGAGAACACACGTGGTGGTGTTACCATGCTGCTGAGCTGGTGGGTGTTTGTAGTTCAGTCCCTTTTAGCAATCCCTGATATGGTCCCTTCCTCACTGCAGCTCGAGGACCAGATGGAGAAGGGACTTGGGGAGAGTTCTGCAGAGCAAACGCCTCTTCTACTGCTTGCTGCTCATGCAAACTGAAAATCTGACCAAATGCACATAAGAAAAAAACAAAGACAGACTTCTCAAGCCATCACTGCCATCGTGTCTACATGGGGAGACATACAAGAGGTTCATTGCCACGTGAGATCCAGCCCCAAGCTAAAATATCTCTCCCAGCGACAGCCTTTCCCACAATAGTCTGAAGCAAATTGTGTGTGGGCTGCTGAAATGACACTAATTTGCACCTTCCAATTCATTACGCACTCCAGACTTTATGATCCTATTGAGGTAGAAGCCTGGCAGTGACAACTTTACTGAGAGTTACACACTGATGTCATTTGTACATTTGTTCACTGGAGTTTGATTTTCCAGATTGTGCTGCAACTTCAGCACAGGGTGTTAAATGATTTACTGCAGAGACACAGTGGCAAGGCCAAGAATAAAACCCAGGTATCGTTAGTCCCAAGATACTATGACAACCAACTAGTATTAGAAAACATTCTCTGCCACTGCCTCACACTTATTTACCAACACAAGCAGGTTTATTTTGTTTTATTCTTAGCAAGACACCGTTTCACTGGAGACCACTTAAAATCAGATTTATCTTCCTTGGAATAATTACAGATTCTTGCATTTGTAATTCATTCCCCTCCCATTTCTAATCTCATTTGTATTGAATGTATTGTTTTTCTTTCCATTATTTATAAAATGAGATCATTAAAATGAATATTGGAACTTGACAGGTTTGGGGCAGGAAGAAACTTCACTGCAGATGCCTCTCAAATATAATACCTTGGATTACTGCAGAGCCTTTCCCAGCTAAATAGCAGAAAAGAGCTATTTCTTATGCCGTTTATTCATACTTCTGTTTTGACATTTTGGGGACAAAAGGAAAAAAAGAAATTCTGACTCCTGGAGTCTACAGCACTTTCTGCAAGAGGCAACCATAACGCAACAGCATTTACCTGTGTGAGTGCTTCAGAGGAGAGGGCTTCTGGGCTGGACCGATCTGCTTACATCTATGCGTCTGACCTGCTGCCTCTCGGGTGCAGGAGAGACCCGACCCCTGCAAGGTTGGGATCTGTAGCTCCACTGACTCAGCTAAATCCAGAGAGTAATTACATTTTGCCTAAAAATAAACACTCCCTCCCTCCCTCCCTCCCATTCCTCAGCTGTTATTTCAGTGTTTTGCTTTTGTCTCTTCATGGGCCCAAACCTTCTCTGCCCTGATAAAATCCCACAGAACATGAGGTGGGGTTTGGCAGGGATTTGTGGGTGTGAGCCCCCACTTTGCTCAGTGCTGCTGTGTGCTGGGGGGTCCCCACTCTGCTCCCAACCCAAGCAGTGACAAACCTCTTTCTACTCCTTAACAGCAGCCGCTTTTCATCTCGAGCGGGCTGGCTATCAGGGATGGTTGAAGTGACTCTGATGGAAAGAATCCAGGGATCCTCGAGGATGTTCTATTAATGCAGGTTATTATCTGACCCTTGGTAATACAGCAATTGGTTCCAGATGCAAAGAAGAGATCTGGGGAGAAGGGTGCTGGGGAAGTTATTTTCCTCATTAAACTTATATTTGGGGGGGGGAGGGAAAGAGGAAAAAAAAAAAGAAAATAAAAAAAGAGCAAATTCTGATCTAACAAAGCTTAAATCTATAGTAAATCCATTGCAAACTACAGCTTTACTCTGGATTAATAATGGTGTAAATTAGCCAAAGATTTGGTTGCAAATCCCAACTCTCTTCTCATTCCTGAAAGACACAAACATTAAGGTCTCAGCATCTACAGTTATGTATTGCGTAAAGTATTTCCTGGCTAGGAAAATCTCATGGGACAATGATCAGGAACAAGATGGTGCAAGTAATTAGTTTAATTGAAAGTAAAGGCACCGTACTAAAAATAAAGAGATGAAAGCGGTTTTTCCTTTGCCAGTTTTAATACGAGCAATATTAGTAGCAGCTGCATTTCAACCCATTTTGCAGATAACTGTGAGAGGGGCATTCTGAAACCTAAACAGTTTAATTGCATAGGCTACCCTTTAATTTAGGGTGGTGAGAATGATATGAAGGACTCATTAAATTGGGGCATTAACCATGGCAGAAAATAAAGTAGTTTCTTTGTTGCAGAAGAGCTTGCTACCCTACAATCTCTACAGTAAATTGTGTATGGGAACTGCAGCAGGGTAGGATGGGTAGATAGAGACATGTTGAGATAGAGGGAAGCAAATGAAAAATAATTGGTACAGTGCTCTGCAGATTGTATGTCACTGCAGACAGTTATTTAATAACTCTCCAATTATTGCTGCCAGCTGGGGCATATTAAGACACTGCGAGAAGTCAGGCCAAAATCCCCAGGGCACGGCTGCTAACCCGGCTTCCTCCTCTGGGACAAGGAGGGGGCACGCCGGGGGCAGGCTGCGGCGTGCTGGGCAGCCCGGGAAGGAGGGCTCTGCCTTTTCCCAAGGGATTATGGTGCTTCCTCCAGCCCGGAGCTTAAACTATGAGGTGCTATAAAGCCATTTGGGGTTCTCCTTTCCCTGGGACACAGGGCAACTCTTGGCTTTTTTTTCAGTGTACATGTAATTAAGAGCAGCATGATGGGCAGTTCGTCCAGTGGCAGCGCTGGTTTAAGCAAACGGCATCTCCCGGCTGCCCCGGCAGCTGACTCAGCTCTCAGAGCTCTAGGCTTATACTTACAAAGTCTGCTAGAGGTGCCTCCATGACGGCTGGGAGAGTGGAGCTCTCTGAACCATCTCGCATTGTTGCTTCTCTCAGCAGTTGGCTTGGTGCTTTGAATATTCTGCTGTCTTGGATTTCACTGTCCATTCCTCTAATCTGCTGCAAGAGCTCTACATCACCCGATTCATCAGTTTATTGTGGGATACAGAGTCCAGGAGTTTTGCACAAATCACAGATGACTAGCAGACCAGCGTCCATGGCTGGCGGTCAATGGCTGCTAATACAAGAGTGGACCAAAAGAAAGGGCTAGGGACCTTGAAGCTTGGAGCAAGAGTCTACTGATCACTGTTACATGTCAAAGCAGCTGGAGGGACATCAGTGCACCCTGGGCAGCTGCCAGATGTTTCTGCAGTGAGCCTCGCATCCTTAGGAACTTCATTTAAGCTCTGGAAACCAGAGTCCTGTGATTACACAGCCTTCCTGTCGTCCTAAGCACAACCTCAGATCCAACAACCACCACCATCCCTCTCAGAACTGCAGAAGAAAGCTTGACATCGTGAACCTCAAGGGCTCAAAAGCCCAGCTGGAAACCAAGAGCCCAAAATACATCATCTGAGACCAGCTGCCATTGGGCGTCACCTTCACGCAAGGCAGGTAACACCAGCCTGATGGGGACAAGTGGTGGGCCAGTTTATACTGAAAGTGACTGGTCCCCAGGTCCATGGATCCCAGTCCCAAGGTGGGTGTGAAGATGAAGTAACCTTGCCCTTACTCCCCAACCAAACAAAGCCTTTTAACGACTCCTTCCCCAAGCTCAGGATCGGGTCCATAAAACAGAAACCGTACCTCGATACCAAATGAAAAACATTACTCACAGACTGTAATTCCTTTCTGCAAATACCAGAGGAGAATATTTCATTTGGCAAACAATTGAGCCTTACAGTTTAGAGCTCTTAATGTGATTAGGGACAGGTTCTGCAACACATTTGTAACTCCAGGTGATTTTGTTATATCTTTTTGGACGGTGACCAGACATAAAAATGCCCTTTTGCCAGATTTGGATCCAACTAAAATTGAGGAGAATCAGATGTCGGTAAGTCCTTTCCAGTTTGATCTTTACCCAGGGGTATCACAACGTGCTTCGGCTATGGGCTGCACTGAGCATCTTTGCAATCTCAGGCTCTTTTTTGCATTAAGCACATATCTCCTCTTATGAGTGGTAATTCTTCTGTAGCACGTACTCTGTAAATGAGCATGCGCTACTCCTCTGAATTACCATGATGTACTTACGAGGTGGGAGAGAGCACAAATACTTCCATTGGCTCTAATGACACAAATTCATTTCCTTTTAATCTTCTTCAATTACTTCAGAAGATGCCAGTCTTGCTTAAAATGAGCTGAGACCATGTGCCCCCTCCATTTAGAAGAGCTCAACATTCAGTCCCAAAAGCAAAAGCCCCAGTGTTTTGCAGGATCAGATCCCTTCCAGGAAATTTTCTGGTCTTACACGCTGTCGTTGCCAGTGTTTCTGCCTTGGCTACTAAAGGTAGGGCTGCAAACAAATTAAATGAAGAGAAAAATCTACAGGGGCAGGAGGTGAAAGGAAAACACCATAGAGAAAAGCTAAATTGTTTTGTATATGCAGCTGAGAAATGAAGCCAGACTTGATCTTTGAACTGTTGATAAGAAGACAATCCCTAGTTCCTTGTTCATGAGGACTCATATGCTGGCTTCACTGGCACTGGTTGTTAGACTGTCCATCGCCTTTCCTGTGCCTTGCCAGGAACTTCTTGTGGAATTAACGTCCATTGCTCAACCAGAAATCAGATCAACCCCTTAGTCTCAACAAGCATCATTGTAAGATGATACTACGGAATATTTATGGCAAGCTATAAAGCAATAAATTAAAAAAGAGAAGGAAAAAAGAAAATTCACGTTCTAACAGATTTACCACTTTCTAAGAGGAGGAAAATTGAACTAAGGACAAAACCACATCATTTTACCAAGCAGGTAGGTCAAAGAAAAGTCAGCAATGGGAAAACCAGACGAGGACTGTGCACATTAAAGCCTTGATTCCGCTAAATGGCCATCACAGCCAAGACACAACGCAAAGGAATACGCTTGAAGTGTTTTACGATGTCGTTGATCTTTCTGACCCCAATAGCTCTGCTTTAGTAACACTGAGGGGAAGAAAGCTGGTTTAGGACACCTGAGGTGCGTGCTTCGTTGGGTGGTAGTGGCAGCTTGGGTATCTGATAACCTGGGGCTCCTCAACTCCCTCAGGAGCAGGCAGAAGAAGGTCTAATGGCAGGAATTCGAAGACAGCAGCATTCAAATCAGAGGAGACATCTGGTTTTGAACGAGGGCAGCCAACCGCTGGAACACGTCAGGAAGGAATGCAGCAGATGCCTCAGCCCTTGCCGTCTTCAAAGCAAAGAGTGAATTTCTCTTCTGGAGAGATGTGATCCAGTGCAGCCACAGGTTACCAAGGCCGGTGGGGGAAGTAGCTTGGTCAGTCACTCCGAGCCTGTGAGGCTGCTGGTGGTCAGAGCGAATGATCAAAATCTGCAAGTGTCCATCTTGTGCTATGGGAGTACTGGATGCTGTAAAGTTTCACTGAACAGGTCATACATGTGGCTAATTACACACACATGTGTAGATGCATGTGTAAAGCCAGGGGAGGGTTACAGAAACCCTGGCACTGGCGGCAGGCAGAGATACACCCAGCAGCACTTCAGTAAACATAAATAAGCCAAATATCTCAGGACTTTGTCCTTGTGTGCTTTTCCATAATTTTGAGGTTTTTTGAAATGCTGTGGGACAAACATTAAGACCAAAACAACATATCTGCCCTTTACCGCACTTTCACAATCCAGGCACGAGGCCAGGTTGCAAATCAGGACCGGCCAGGGGTGCAGTTTGGTACTGCGGCTGCGCCAAGGACCAGGCTGGATCCTCCACCAGCACCATCCCACGGTACCGCCACCAGCCCAGCCTCACCGAGAGCTGCTTTATCCAGCTAAAGCAGTAGAAACCCTTCCCTCCCATGCTCGGGGCAGGATTTCTAGTCCTTTAGGTCCCTGAGCCATCTCCTCCTGGGTCAGATGGGTGATGGACCCTTCCGCAGAGCCACTGCTCCACTGGATTTATGCATCAGCAAACCCCAACTACGGTGACTGCAACGATGGCCAGAAGCAAGGCAGGGTACGAGCTGTCTCTGCAGGGCTCTGCCAGACCCATCCCTTGATCTTTACTCCTGCCACCTTCCTCCTGCCAGCATCCAGACTTGTCCAGTCATACAATTAACTGAAAACCCATTTATGTTTTTGTGTGCAGGATTATCTTTCAGATGGATCTGAAGTTTCCCAAGATGGCTTGCCACCTGGGCACTAGGAGCTGTCACGTGCAGAGGGTTTTCTAGCACACAGGTACAGAATCAATTTCAGATAAAATGCTGCTTTTCTGGGTTTTTTTTCCCCCATTCCTATACTCCTCCCCCCTCCCCCCAAAAAAAAGAAGAATTTGTGTTTGCCTTCTGTACCATACATAGGCATCAGGGTACTCAGCTGTGATGCAAGAGATGCAGGTCTGATTCCTCTCTCTGCCCCAGCGTGTTTCTTTCAGCTTCTGTCAAAACTATATCTGGCTGCAACAGGCATGAGAAAAAAAAAAAGAATTACATTTAAAAAAAATCAGGATTCAACAGGTCAGAAAGCAACATAAAAATAAGCAAGATCCTGTGACCTTATGGTCATTCCCAGGAAGCAATAACTGGAAAAAGCTTGAAGCAGCTGCATTGGCCTGGTTCACCCCCATCATTGGGGTTGAAATCCCTCAGATCAGTTTGCTTGGGGAGCCTTCGAGCTGCTCTCTGCAGCGCCTGACTTCAGCTGCCTGTGACCTGGGGGAGACTGGTTAAAGCCTCATGGTTAAAAAATGCCAATGGAGTGAATCCAGGTACGGTCTTCAATAAGAATATGATTATCTCAGAAGGAAAACAAAAATTCTTCTTCTCCTGGTTCATGCTTTCAAAGGTTTCTTGAAACTTTGTGACAAATTCTTAACTGCTGTAAATCATGTAGCTCTACGTAAGCCAAGAAATTGGCAACTATAATTTAGGATGCTGAACCAGTTCTAATGAGAAAAGTATCTTCATTCATTCAGTACCATAAAAATAGTTATATAAACCCCTCAGATGATCTGCTTTAACATTTGTTCAATAGTTTTTAACTGTAGTGGGCAAGAAGCTGGGTTATTTTTACAGCCACGAATGAAAAAATTTCAACTTTTTCAAATATTTGCAAAACCAGATGCCCCAGTAAAAATTTTTAGTCCATTTAAAAAAAACCCCCTTATTTCTTAAAAAAGCATTTTGCATAGAAAACATACCAGATGTAACAAATATTTGAGGCACTGCATAAGGACCACACACTCCCCGGCTTAGCCCGCTGGCGGGACACCCAGCACTGCAGAGACAGATATGGTTCAGATTGAAGTGAATATGAAGCTTGGAGAGACGTGTTGAATTTGGACTGAATCCTGCCAGGTGCTCCACACCCTCAGCTCCCTCAGGCAGCGACTATGGGGAGTGCTGGAGATTGATAACGAATATTGGGAGTCTGTCCCAGCGGGAACGAGGAAAATCTGAAGGACTTGACTGCATTGAGATATACGTACCAGCTGTCACATCTTTAATCACCCCTGACATTTTTTATTGCCCTGGCAATTGAAAGGTTATTTGCTGAGAGCCTGTGGAGGAAGATAAAAATGGTGATAAAGCCTCAGAGCGCTGTCCCAACCGTGGCCCTCTGCTTTGAACCATTCCTGATGGCTTTCGAAGGGATTTGCTTCCTAAGGACCACAACATGCAAGACAAACGTTTTAGATGTAGAAAGAGAAAGGAACCAAATATCCCTAAAGGTGGAGGCCCATGTCTCTGTCAAAACACTGTCACAGAACTGACCAGCTCCAAGTGCAATTCCTTTTCAATCCTGCAAATTTGCTCTGTGTGTGTGGGGGTGAACGCACGTGGCAGGGAGGGAGAGCAGGAGAAGGCAGGGGCAGCTCTCCTTGCACAGAGCAGAGCAACTCAAATTTTAATTAACAAAAGGTATCGCTAAAGGAGGAGGTCAGAACAACAGGCTAATCGTGCAGACAGTGATCTCCTTTTATTGGCTTCAGAGTGCTAGTTTACTTCTCAGTGGCTTGCAATTAGAAGAAATAATTACCATCACCCCTGAACCTGCAAAATCTAAATACAGAGCAAGAGCTGTCTGCTCCCCACCAGCACGGCTGTGCTTATGGTGAGAGTATTTCTGTAGCTGTAGCCTCCCCCCCATACGATCCATCTGACGGATGGTGAGGATGGAGGTTACACACAGCCTCTCACAAGAGACAGGCTTCAAGGAGGTGTTTTATGAGCTTTTTGCACAGCTTGGACCCTCTGAGAAGCTTCCAGGTGCACTTTCCTGTTGCTCTCTTGGTTCCATGATGGCAGGGGCGTGCACGTGGGTGTATGACGGGGGGTGACAAGTAGCAGAGGGGGCTGCTAACCTGAGAAATTCTTCCTCAGTCGTTCACCAGAGACCAAAGAAAAAAACTGCTAAAGGTCAGGAGGGAATCCCCAGATAATGCAAATAACAGCAGGAGCGGAGAGTTGCAAGCGCTGCAGATTCCTCTTGCAGGGTGTCCCCAGGTGTCCACCGCCCACCTGCCTCGGGGTGCTAAATGCTGCCTAAAACCTTCCACCACCCTCCCCTGTTCACTGCCAGCTTCTGCCTCGCAGAACCATCAATTAATAAGCTTCCCATCACTGACATGGCATTTAAAGGGACACCATCATGCAATATCTGTTTTCAATCACATATTTGGGAAGAATAAGGCTTTGTATACCTTGAGACCCCAGGAGGAATGCATTGGTGATGATGATATTCCTTTAAATAGCCGCAGATGTCAAGACCTGGAGGAACCATTTTTCTTCCAAAGAAGGAAGCAGTGACAAAAAAAAAAATCTTCATTGAGCAAAACCTGTATTTTCTTCCATTACAAGGAAGAGCTCAGGACACCATCACTGAGCAAACCCGAGCGGGCCGTGACAGCCGCCCTGCGGGACATCCCCAGCTGTGCAGCCACCAGAAGAGAACCAGCTCCCAGAGCACCATGACTCTCATTACAGCTGAGCAGCTTTTGCTCCAAGACACCTTCAGTTAGGACACAGCCAAACCTGCCGTGTTCAGGTCGTCTTGGCAGTGCACACATGGGCACTTCCCCTGGCATTAACACAGAACTTATCTCAAGCTAAACACTTTGGTGGAGAAAAGCCTTCATAGAAATGAAATACTGGGGCTGCCTGGCCTAACAGAGCCAGATTTTTAAGAGCACCTCAGTAGAAGATTGGTGCTTAAAATCTGGACTCTGGCTTAGAGAAATTGGACACTTATTTCCCAGGGCTGTGGGCCAAGTTCATGGTTACCCTGTGGTGCAATCAGGTTGCAGTGCCGTCCCCTTTGCATGGCCAGAGCTGCAGGTTCCTCGGCTAAACAGAAGGAAGCTGTAAATATTTTCTCTAGGGCATTTGTGGTGATGGGTTTAGATCAGCCTGACCACCTGAAAACCGACAAAGCAGCTCATCAGAGAAGGGAAAATAAACTGGATCACAGCCTGAGTTATCAACTTCACTGCTACCTTCATCTCCTGGTGACAAAAGCAAGGAGGAGAGTGTGCCAGTGCAAAGCAACCAGAGACAAAGCCCATGCTCTGAAGCCAAAGCTCTGAGTTCATTTCAGTAGCCCTGGGCTTGAATATCTGCTGCTGGAGGCCACCACACAGACCCTGGGCTTTGCCTGCAGCTGCCTTCACTGCCTGCAGCCCCATCCCGGGGCACCTACCTGGTCCCAAGTGATTTATATCCTTGCTAGCAGTAACAGGGTACAGTCTGTGTTCTTCCCCCATCCATCACAGCACTACAATCAACATGCTTTTTGTTTTGCTGGAGCTTAATTTTCAGTCTATGACTCCAAATTTACCCTTCTGGGATTGGATTTTGAACCCAATTCCATATTGGAAACCACTAATTTTCTTAGTGACATTTTCAGTGTGGAAGAACTCTGCTTTTAAAGGACTCGGGCACAGGAAAACTGCTTATTTCCATTATTTTTAATTTAAAAATTCAAGAACAATGCAACAGATTTCATCCCTAGTGGCTCTCAACCCCAGATCTAGTTTCAACTCAAGTACAACCCTAAAACTTGACCCTCTATTCCGCCTCAAACCCCAAACATTTCCATGGGCTCTGGGTGGAAAGTTACTGATCCTGTATCTGAGCCAATTTTCAAAAACACAAATAACTTGCCTGATGAAATTTTTGTAGGAAAAAAAAAATATACGCACACACATGCATACATACACACACGCCATATATACCAGGAGGGATTAAATCCTCATGTTGCAAGAATTTAATTTAAAAAAGCTAAGACACTGTAGGAATGCAAAAATATCACCTCAGCCTGGTAACCTTTGGCTTAGGCGTGCACTTCCACAGCTAACAAACGGGAATGTTTCCTTCCCAGTGCTGGGAGGACTGGTGCCACTCAGGAATGCCTGGCTTCAGCCCAGTCAGAAAAGGAAACCAGCAACCCTTTACTAGTGGGGCCTCTGCAGGCTCCCAGAGTCAGCCTCACATCCCATGGGCTTGTTAGAATTCCCACTTTCTTTGTCATGCTCCAAGCACCCCATTTTCAAAGGTGTGGCTAAGGAAGACCAAAGAAGGGTCTTTGCAAAATAACACTACATATTTTCCCACTGCAAATCCAGATTTTTTTTTTTTCTGTTCTCGGGAGGTAACGTGCTATTTGCATCCATACACTGAGCTCCAGGGTGTTAAAATGAGACTGGTGCCCACTGCTGTCATCTCACTGGTGTGAACAGCTTTGGGAAGAACAAACCAGTGTCTCCAGACAAGACCATTCAAACCGGAGAGAAATGGTCCTTGGGAAATACTCAGTACCTGCACAGGGGCAGGATTAAGTTCATTTCACACCAAGGTTAAGCGTTTAACAGGACCCTGTGTATTAGCAGAATTCCTGGCACGTCCGAGCCTTGTTTAAAAGGTGGACGGGAAACTCTCTGCCTTTTGGTCTGATCTCAAGTTAATCACGACAACCAAGGGACTGACCTACAGGAAACAATCCTCTAGGTACTGACGTTACTCAAATAAAGCTAGCAGTTTCTGTAGTTTATTGGCTGTGTTTTTCCCCCCAGCAGGCTTAATTTATGGTAATTACTAGGAACTATGGATTAAATTAATAAAAAGTAAATTATTAAGGTTTCCTGACCCGAGGGCCAAAGGTAAGTAAAGAGAAGCAAACTGCTCTAGATGGGAACGCTCCCCTGTTGCTTTTGGGGTCAGTGGAGAAGGTCTTTCAGCACAACAAGAGAGAGGATTTGGTTTTGGGAAGGAGCTGCCTCACCTTGGATGCCAGGGAGGACCATCACATCCACCAGCCTGGGGAGCCCTGAACCATCACAACTATTCCCTGGCACAGGAGTGGGCTGCTGCCTTCTTGTCTGAGCTATGGACAGTGTATGCAACACCAAGTCATACGCTTTATGTTAGCAAAGAAAGAGATCTCTCTGTCGGATGGGAAGAGACTATAAAAATAATACAATGCAGAAATCCAGCTTAATTCAAACTACACCAAAGTCCAGAGTCCTGTTCTAAATCCAGCTCTGCCAGCTGATCGGAAGAAGTAATTCTCTCCTGCCTGGATTGGAACACGTTTATTACTGCTTATAATTCTTCTATATGTCTCATACTTTAAATTAGTATTTTGAATGCTCTTGTGCTGTTGCAAAGTCAGACCGTTAGTATTTGCCAGACCTGGCCTCGCAACCTCTGCTGGCCTGGGTATAAATATGAATCACGTTCAGCAAAGGTAGAGCAGGGTGCACTGATGGTGGGGGCAGAGCGGGTAGCTCTGGCTCTGCTTTCACAGTGAGATCAGTGCAGAAACAAAGACACCACGTTGTGCTCTCAGAAACCATCCTTGAGCTCATCACCCCTCTTCCCTGCTGAGGCTCTCCGTACATACATAGTTTCTGCAATGAATGGCTTCAACTTTGTTATCTGCTCCGTGTCCAGAATAAAGTCTATCAATGGCACAAACTGAAATTCATCTCATGCTCCGCAGCCAACTTTGGGCCCTGCAAACAGCCTCATCCAATGTGGCCTGCGCTCTACCGAGAAGTTTCACAATTTTTCATACCACATATATCTATCTGTCTTGGAGAAAAACAACCCCTCTGGACAGGCTTTTAATACAAAGTTCTGAGGAATATCTGAAATCACCTCCCTCCTTATACAGATTAAGTAAATGCAGCACACACCTGAACTTGTATTTAAATTCACCCAAACTATATTTAAGACAGAACTACTACAAGCCTGAATCCTGCAAAAGGCAGAGAAAAGCTCCTGGAAGCAGCTCCGGCAGGGCAGGCATGAAGAGACGAACCAACATTTACAGTGGCCAATTGTTATAGTGAAAACAAGCCTGCCAGATTATATGTCACTAGGGAGGGATATCAGCGTCTGATCTAGGTAAGGACGGGACACGGGGGTACCTGGAGCCTTGTCAAACTCAATGCTCTTATGTAGTAAGTTGAATAACAGAACAATGTTTACATTTCCCCTTGTGCCCTAAGTAGTTTGAAAGCTGGACACCTGAAAAGCATGAATGATCTTTAAAGCAGTGCCAGTGTCAGCTCTTGATCACCAAAGCCTTGACTGTTCCTTACCAGCATTGAAACAAATAAAAAAAGAAAACTAAAAAAATCAAAGCAACCCCAAGTTATGGCTATTTCTGAACCTGGACATCCAGTAAAGACAATATAAATGATAGAAAATTCAGCAGCTAGCTCAAAGTGTGGGTACATCAACCACAGGGCAGAGTGAATACAGCAATCTGAAATGCAACCATTCTGCTGAGAACCTGATGAATTCCACACAAGAAAGAGGTTGGTTTTGGTTTGTTTTTTTTTCTAGTTTCTTTTGTATTAACATATTCAAACTTAACATTGAAAGCTGTTTAAATACACAAACAAAACAATATCCATAGCTAATGTCAAAACCCCATAAATTGAAGTATGTAGGAAACATCCTGCATGCGCTAGAGAACAATAGATGTTGTTACAGGAAGCTATGGAACAAATGCACCAAAAATACTGGGTCGAAGTAGTAAAACTGTTAGAGCTTTAATCAAAAGGCTGAGAGGTCATGATTGGATTTGTCCCTCAGTGCAATGAAAGATGGGATGAGTTGTCTGACACATTTATAATTTCTCCTTACTGCTGCCCTCTATACAAAGCATGCCACCTTCTTCTATATTCTTAAGATACTCGTAAGCTCTCAGCTAGCTCCAATCCTCACAAAGCAGACACCTAGGATGCATGCAGCTTTGTGTCCAGAGCAATGCCCTGGATCACAATAGTCCCTACAAAGTTGCCATGCTGAAAAAAAAAAAAAAAAAAAAAAAGAAAAAAAAAAAAAAAAAAAGGAACAAAACACAGACAAAACCACCCACCTAAATGGTGAGGTTTCCCTAAGCAGAACCCATCGAGCTCATGGCAGAAAGGAGGATTTTTTCCTCTAGGAACTGATTTCACATTCATACATCTACTGCAGTCACCTGAGATGTCAGAGCCCTGGACTTATTCCACAGCACCATCAAGGTGAACTCTCCATGTGCTGCACCTCCAAGTTTATTTGATGTAGTGTAAGAAGATTTCCTCCAGCCTTGGTCACCGCAAGACTCACTCAGTTCTTCACCCAGATTACCAGCACAATTGTGCTAAAGGTGGTGACAAATGCTGTAATATGGATGCTTCAGGTGCTCCAACTGCTACCAAACAGCCACAGTTTTCCATCATTGTCAAACTGGGGTAACTACTTTGTGGTGTAAAACTGTATTTTTGTATTGTCAGTCTGGATTCCAACACTCTCCAGAAGCCAAATTGGTAGTTTCAAAATTCAGCTTCATCAGTCTTTTTCTAAACTCATGTGCTCTCCAGAACAGTGAGCCCTAATCCGGCTTGAATTGGACTATTTCATCTCATCCCGGACTCAAATGATTGTCAGTCCACCAAACGCTTCTTTGAAAACTGATTTCTTGCAGATGACCACGACTGCTATAAAACAGTATTTAAAAACATTTTAATATTTGAAAAGAACTTTGCTTTCCTCTTACATCAACCACATGTTTAAAAAAGGGCCTGGGGTTTACCACTGCTTGGTGAGAAAAATACCAAAAAAGAGAAAGGATAATGGGGTGATAATGACTGAAAATGTATGGGTTGAATTTGGGACCTATTTAAATACAAGAAGACAATTTGTGACTCGGTGGTATATGCAAACACAGAAATGTTTGTGGATCAAGCGTGCATTTGAATATAGAAAAATGTTTTGTGGCAAACTATTTTTCTTTTAGCGCAGACAAACTCTGACCAAGTTTCCAGCTGCTGAAGTTGTGGTGCCCACCCCAGTCCAAGCAGATGGGCTGTGTCTGCTCGGGAATTTCTCAGGAGACTTCCTATTTCATCATGACCACTGTGGGATGGTAACAGATTGCAACCACTGTGCTGACCCCCATCACACTGCAGACCACAGTCAGGAACAAAACTCCTCCCTCTATTTGACCTATTCCTAGGTGATGTCTTAACTTAGTAGTAATTAGCAAAAGAGCCAACACGAATCTACACTTCAACCAGGAGCTGCACTACAACGCAATAATTGTGAGACTAGATGGTGCAGTTGGACTAGATGATGCTTGTAGGTCCCTTCCAACTGAAAATATTCTACTCTATTCTACTTTACTCTAATGAAAGAAACCACAGAGGAACCAGGTCTGGTCCCACTTGACTCAGGTTAGCAGCGTCTCATTGTCCTTGTAAGGCTCAGGGGTTTCTGCTGTTTTTACAGTGCTGCATTTTAAGGAGTTTGGTGACTGGTGGCCACACTTAATCCTCAGGTATAGTCACCGTCAGGCTTCCATGAAACAGATTATTTTGATAAACAGTTTGTTGCTTGCTCCACTGGAGGCAGGGAAGTCAGGTTGAATTTTGCCGTTAAAAAAATGTTTTATAAAATAAAATTGTCTGAAAGTGAATTGTGACTTAAGGGCTGATGATCTGTGATCCCTTACAAGAAATCTCACTTTAAAGAGGATTCACTTTGGGTAGGGCCTCATTAAGGACTGAACTTGTAAATCTTCATGAAAACTTAGGCACATTAGTATAAAAATAGAAAAAAAAAGGGTGTCAGAAGAGCACGTAAAGATCTGGAACACACACACAGAGCCTCTACACAAGATCCTGATGGCTCTCACAATCGTTTGTAGATCCACTTCCTCTTTTTCTCCTTGGGGTGTCCCATCTTTCAAAAAAAAGATGCAGAGCAGGAAACAGGCCAAGCATGAGAGTACAGAGAGGCTTATAAAAACATTCTTCCCTATTAAGAAACCGGGCTGATTTTCACTGTATAAAAGATGAACTAGATTGAACAAAATGCTTACCTATACCTCTCCACTTCTGATAGAAACCCTAGATTGCCTTCGTCACTTTAGCACATGAGCACGAGGCCAAATGAAACAGATGTTTACAACTATAATGAGGATTAGCTTTGCACTAAAAAAGTTGAACTACAGTCAAAATTAGATGGTGACGTGGGTATTTGCCAACAGCATTAAATGAGAAATAACGGAGTATGAGGTTTCTGGAATGAATAGAAAATGTATTGTTTAGAGACCTTTTTGGCCAAGTATCAACATATGCCAATACTTAAGACTTCTTGTTCTTATTTACTTACCCCGACAATAAAACAATTGTTGTTTTGTGCCAACAGCCTGACAGACTGGTCCTGTACCTTAAGAAATACAGACTGGATATTATTTATCTCATATCAGCTTCAACCTACTTTTCCAAAAAAGAGATGCAAAGTAATTGAGTCCAGAGGAGAGGAAATAAGTGAAGGAGGTAATCGATTTTAATAACGTATAGCATCAACACACAGTAAGAAAAGACATAAACCAGAGAAAAAAGTGCTTTCCCATCTCAGAAGACCAGGCAGCATTTGCAGCTTCATCCAGCCCCGGGCAGAGGTTACTGGTGACCTTCCCCCAGCGCACTCCGTCAGCACAAGCTCACAGCAGTGAGGTAACCACCATCATTCCCATTACAAAACCAAGCAAACTGATGAATTAAAAACCTAGGAAACATTCTCAAAACCAGAGAACTTGAAACGTTTTAGCAGTGGAAACACTTAAACCCTTTCCCGGTCTAACCACTTCTCTCCATTGTATCACCCGCTGCCAGGCCACCCTTGTGTTCAAAATGAACTCAGTCCTTGCAGTATTTCACACCTAGGAGCGTGCCTCTGTCCTCGTGCCATAATGCTACAGCTGGAATAGATAGAGACCTGAGCCAGAGCTCACTCGATTTTAAAACAGATATTGCTAGTAAAGACATCAGGAAAGCCTTCACATTTTGGAATGATTTTCCCCAACCCGCTTTACTACTCCCAGTCCAAGACAGACTTGCTCAGCTGGTCTTCAGGTGGCCTTTGCATGGGGGTGACATGATGCAGGGCTGGATGTGCGCTGACCTTGTATGTGGCACAGGGGGATCCTGCCATTTACCCTGGGAAAAGGTTCAACTCTATTAACAGCTGGGGGAAAATGGACAAAACTCTGGAGTTTTATTGTGTTGTGTCCAGTCTAGTGCTCTGAAAAACTGCTTGTGTTATTGAAAAAAATAAACCCGACATATTTCTCTAACTTGCAGAGATGGAGTGAAGCTTAGCTCATTCATGTTTTCAATCAAACCACCAGCACTGAGTCCTGTGGGAATGCATGTAGAAAAAGCATCATTAATTATTAGTTAACCTGCTCTTAAGGTCAGCTTGCAAACTCTCCGGTGGAACATTTCTGGCAGAAAACAATTTGTCAATGATCAAATTGCTCCATGAAAATGTCAATATGGACAATGGTCCAAGGGAAAGCAGGCAGGGTCCCAGTCTCAGGTTGGTCTGCCACACCAATCTCAGTCCTGCCTCCTGTCCCACCAGACCAGCTCTGAGACAGTCTTATGGGGAAGATGTGGACAAAGAGCCTCTGGGTCCCAGCTCCAAACTTCCCAGCGTATACTGGAGTACCTGGCCCTGGTCTGAATGGGAAAGTAAACTATGGGCCTGATACAATGAGCGCTTAGGATTTTCCCTCTGCATGGAAGAGAACGTCAGCACTACATGTCCTGTGATCAAATCATCACAACACCTGTAAGTCCTGGATCTTCTGTTGGTCTTATAAATTGAAGAAACCCTATCTGATGTCAGGAGGATCAAACTCTAACTTGCAACACCTGGATCCTGAAAGCAGGGAGGATATATGAGGTCCTGAAGCAGTATCTCACACCCTTGCCAGATACCTCATCTGTATTTAGATTGTGGTCTCATAGCCCTGCTCACAATCCTCTGAAAGGGGATGATCTCACACCAGCAGCCCCCCACCCCCCCTCAGAAAAAACAGCAAGGCAGGAAATAGGGTTTTGTCTCTATTTGATCACTTACAGCAACAGAAAAGATGAATAGTTCCTGTTCTGCCACAAATCCACCAGAAGACACTTCCAGCGAAGTCTGCGAGATACGCTCGTAATTGCCAATCAAATATTTGAGATTAAGGAAAGAAAGATTTATCCCTAAGACTACATATCCCTAAAGAAAAATACAGTCTACGTAGGTCTGTAAAGAGAGATGTCACGTCTGGGTACCTTCATCATGGTAGTACAGGGTTAGTTGCCTACAAGAGCCTGTATCTTTTGGGCTACATAGTCTAAAAGCTCATGCCAAGAGTCAGTCCCTTACCCCAAAAGGTCTGCATCAATAAGGAGAAGGAAGAAAATATTTCAGGGTTTCATAGACTGGGAGCAGGGACACTGGAAGTGATATATGACTTGTGCCATTTAGCCAGGATCTCCTAAACCGAATCCAGTTTAGGAAGGGCACTCACTCCGCTGCTCCAACCATCACATCGCTCTCCATGACTGTGGAGACATAACCACGATGCAGAGAGGAGCCACTGCGGCGTCTTCCACTGATTGCCCCCATTGCACACGCTGTCCTCTCACCCTGCTAGCACCAAGCCACCATGCTTGGCGTGGACACCTTTCACTGAACAAAACCTCATGACAGGGAGAAGGCAGATGCAGAAACCCAGCCCCAGGCTCCTGGGAGGACCTTTGCACCTGGGGCCCGGGCACACCCACCTGCCCAGCTTGTCCTGCGGCAGGTAGAAGCACAAGCAGAGCAGAACGTATCCTTCAGCTGGTGACTTGCTAAGAGGATGATTTAGCATTAGAGATCCTGGTACCTGGGTACAGATCCTTGAAGTCTATGTAATATAATGCCTACAGCACGCACACATGAATACATAAGGTGTCTACAGGGGTTCGATATGTTCACCTCCTCCCTTACATGAGCTGTTGTGTCATCCCTTAAAAATAAATAAATAAAGGTATTGATCACTTACCACCTGCCCTCTGGACTACTATCCTGCAAATGTTTCTGCTCTGGAAACATGAAGCAGCATATGTTAGCATTAACTTTTCTGCCTTTTTTATATAGCTATAAATAGATCCATTGACTCCCTCCCCCCTTTTAAATTTTGCAAAAATAAATGCTTTCCTGGACAGTCAGAGTTCATTACAGAGACAGAGCGCAGCTCTCCTTCTCCTGCCCACAAAAATTAGGTTGGAAAAGACCTTTAAGATCATCAAGTCCAACCATTAACCTTGCACTGCCAAGTCCACCACTAAACTGTGTCCCTAAGCCCCACATTTACACATCTTTTAAATACCTTCAGGGATGGTGACTCTACCACTTCCCTGGACAGCCTGTCCCAATGCTTGACAATGCTTTCAGTGAAAAAATTTTTCCTAATATTTAGTCTAAACCTCCCCTGATGCTACTTGAGGCTCTTTCCTCTTGTCCTATTGCTTGTTACTTGGGAGAAGAGACTGACACCCACCTCACTCCAACCTCATTTCAGGCAGTTGTAGAGGGAATAAGGTCTCCCCTCAGCCTCCTTTTCTCCAGGCTAAACAACCCCAGTTCCCTCAGCCGTTCCTTGTAGGACTTAGGCACTAGACCCTTCATGAGCTTCATTGCCCTTCTTTGGGCCACTCTCCAGCACATCCATGTCTTTCTGGGTAACGCACAGTGAAATGAGAGGTGAGTTTGGGTAAAGAAGCACAGTGCCTGAAAAGGCCAGCTGAAGGGACCACAGCTCCACAACATCTCATTCAAGCAGCTCCAGATTAATTTAAAAGGGGGCTCCAGGGAATTGTGTGCAGTAGTTGCATTCTGCAGGCTGTGAACAACTGTGAAAGCAGCAGGAAGAGGCAATGAAGGGGGTCATCCAGGGTAAGGAGTTTTTGGTTGTGGATTTTTTTTTTTGGGGGGGGTGGGGTGGTGAGATCTTGGGGAGAGTTGTTGACAGGTTTTTTAACTACTTTTCTTCAAAATCTTCACAAAAGTGGCAAATGCTCAGCTACACCAATGAAAGGAAAGCAGACCACTGCTCACCCCAAGACCCCTCCCAGGTAGGAACCAGCCCTGGGAGACTTGACCCTGAAAGAAGCTACTTTGTCCTCCAAGAGCCGCTCTCCTCCCACACGCTCACATCCTCCACTTGGCTTTTGCCTTGGCAGCTTCCAGAAGACCCCAACTAATCTCGTTTCAATCACATTGGGTCAGAGCACAAGCTTCCCAAAAACGTAATCGCCTGGAAAACCCAATATTCCTGCAGCTGGGTCTCCAGGAGGGGCTTTCACACACCCTCTGGTTTTGCAGCAGGGGACGAGGACATGGGACTGGAGGAGGCGGTTACGCAGCATCTCTTCCTACTCAATTAACTCAGTAAGCCTGGAGGAAAGCTCACCATCTGCACAGCCCGTGAGTCACCTTGGGACTCGGGCAGTTTACTGTATATATTAGTCAACAGAAACAAACAACACAAATCCCTAGACATTAAAAGACTTTTTAATTATTTTTTTTTTCCTCCCTCCCCAAAAATTTGGCTACAGATCTTTAATTATAATTTTCTGGAAATTTAAAAAAATATTTAATTGTGGTTTCTATAAACACGAAGATAAATTACTACATCTAAATATTGGTTCTCAACAGTTACTAATGCCTCTCAGGGGGCTGCTTTTATTTTACTAAGACAGAAAAAATAAGTTGTAAAAGATTTTCTTTGTCCTTCTCGCTCACCATAGAGGGGAGTGGGGTTTGAAAAGATTTCTTGTAATCACCACCGAATGCTTTCTAGCTGATGACTTCTGACAGCGTTATTAAGTAAACTAAAAGGGAAGATTGATTTCCAAGATGATACATTGTAAAGTCATGAGAAATAAAAGCTTAAGCTTTTATTCCAGAAAATGAAGAGGCAGTAAATGCAATGAAGACACTAAGACAGACACTGTACCACCCACCAGTTCCCCTTTTAAAGCTTCCAAGCTGACTGGCAGACAGAGCCATAATGAGAAAATTTTAAAAGTTTTGGGACTTGGGTTTGGATGAGCAACACAATATGTGTGTGCATCCCTGAGGCTTATCCGGACTGTACGAGATTCTTGAATCTAACTCTTGGGTTGCAAGATTTACAAGGACATGCTGAGGTATCATACATTCACAGCTTCTTGTCCAGTTAAAAAAATGTCCCAAGAGCATCATCTGTTTCAGTATTGCCCTGTTACGGCTGTGGATTATCAGTCTGCAGGTGCGGATGAGTGAGAAAATGGAAAGGAACAGGACAACAGCCCTAAACAAACCTTCCCTAAAGTGAAGCAGCAGCATGGGGTTGTTCCAGCTGCAGTTACACCTTACAGAGTTTGACCTCTCAATGTTAAAAAAAAAAAAAAAATGTCCCTAAATAGGGTAAATCAGGATCTGAGGATGGCATCAGGAACTGAAAATATTGTGATTGTGTTGCCACAGCAGAAATACTGCTGCCAATCCCATGACTCCTCCAACACAACCATCAGAAGAAACTGCTTCTGCACCACACGTGGTCTGCAGCTGATCTCCTGAGGCCGTGTCATGGGTGGGAGCCCACCTGAGATGCAGGTGCAAGGCATCCCCTCCCCTCTTGACACACAGCATCCCTCCACCCCACCAGCACAGCTCCGTATGTGGCCACACTCTGAACCAGCCTGAGGAACTGCTCTCACTTCAAATAACCCCACAAAGACATCCCAATTTATGAATAATTTCCACAGTTTTGGTTTTTAATGCTGGTTCCCTGGTCATGGCCACAATGCTGTGAACAACTGAAAAACAGAGGCTGCAGCTTGGGAGCAGGAGTAGACAGAGAAAGGAGATGGAGGTATCTGTGTGACAAGCTGAAACTACCACCAAATTGGACAAGAAATAGCCAGCCAAGACAGAGGGGGACTGGAGCAGAAGCCTTGTGCAGGAGAGGGCACCCTGGGGTCTTCAGATGGGAATGTCGACCAAACCCAAAGCTTCAAGAGCAGGGAAAAACCAGCCTCTCTGGGCGAGCAAGCTGAGCTGCCACGTCAGGGCACGGAGGCTGCTCGCCCACAGAAACGCATCCACAGAGCACTAACGCTGTTGCCTCCTCCGTGAAGCAGGTCAGGGAAAGAGATTTTTTTTTTAAAGCAGTGACATTTTGCATTTGGCTCTTACGCAAAGGCTACAGCTTAGCTGTCTTGTAATGAGTTTGCCTGGCCCAAAGAAACCACAGCCCTTGCTGGGACAGAAAAACGTGCATAGAGAGGCAAAGCTCAGTGACAGAGATGACAGTGAAGCTCCTTTTGCGCGATTACAAGCAGAGCCACAGCCCCGAGCTACCCTGCCTCTTCCACCAGCCCATGGTGTGCCAAGCACTCTCCAAACAGAGACATGAAGATGTGGTTCCCACCCAAAAAAGGCTTCCAGGCTCCAGCTGGGCAGAATACAAGGAAAGCACAAACCACGTATACAGCTATATTAACCATGCATTCATAGACACATACTAATAATAGAGCCCAGAAACTGCTCCCAGGTTACTCATCTTGCATGTCAAGCCAGTCCTCATGGTTTCCATAGGCATAGGGGAGAGGTGGGTGTCTTTCCTGGTTTCATAACAGTGCTGCACGCTGATGTGTAATAAATAAAGATGAAATGGAAATAATCCAATCCATTCCTCTTTGAGCAGAGTTCAAGGAAAATATTGCAGCTAGAGACTATAAGCAGACCCAATAAATTTGCTCCCCCCGCCCCATTCCCCTTTTGTTATTAGGGTGTGACTAAGACTTTGCAGCATCAACTTTAGGTCTTAATTAGAGATTCTTGCTGTGAGCTCAAGGGATATTTTAAAATCACATTAAAAATATCATAGGAAGTGGCAGCACGCATGCAGACACGATGCAAACCTGTGAATAGGGCTGACTGAAACACTCAGTCATGGTCCCGGAATTTTTCCTTTCTTTTAAGCCTTGGATTCTTCTGGTGTTGTATTATCTCCTGTGGATATTGTACCAAGTGAAGGCAGAGGGAGTTTAATAGACTGCATCCAGCTGTCCTCAAATATTTATATCTAAAGGACTGCTTGAATTTAAGTCAAAAATAGAGAAAGTGGGGCTTATTGCCCAGGCTACTGCTTAAGACATTATTGTCTGACCATGCTTTCTACCCAGCACCCGCTTCAGACGACTGAACTTGACCTATCCACCCATCATAAATTAAATTCTTTGATCTCATCTGTAACAACACAGAGCCCTAATAACAATAGATCAAACTGCAGCGGGGACAATATGCTTATTCTTTACCAACTAAATTTTAATTAGTAAACAGCGCAGGGAAAGAATCCACCTTTGCAGAACAAAAAGGGAAAGAAAAAGTGTTTAGTACTTGAAAGAAATCGCTGATAAAGAGCAGAGGCATCTTTCAGAGCTCTACATCCTTGTTCTGTTCATTTGAAAAACCACATCATCCCCAAACCATTAAAACCAGGATGAATCTCACATTGTAAGAAGTCGCCGTGAAAGCAAACATCAAAAGGAACTGGGGAGGAGGAAGCAGATCAGGTGGGAGAGAAATAGCATGATGCCTTTTATCAACTGTTCATACAGAAACATCTTGATGATTATCTGCCCGTATCCTTGTTTGGGCTGTGCTGGTCCCTGCGGCTTTTACAGTAAGCCTGCCTGCAGCTGAGTCAGGCTCCCATACCTCACAGGGGTGTTTAATGTTTGCAAAGCAGCTAGGAAAACCCGCAGGGCTCCCATTGTCCTGTTTGTGAGGGTGGATTTATTATGGCAGAGATCTTCATGGGTTCCCCTTTACACTGAATAGCTTCAGTTGGCTTGTGATTTCCAGGTGAGCTTATCTGCTGCTTAGCAGCATGGCTTCTGCCAGGCAAACAGAAACACTGAAATGAAGCCTTCCTGTCAGCAGCAGCACTCATCAAGGCAGGGATTTTCTGTGGCTATGCATCTTGGGTCACTTTATGTCAACGTAGGAGCAAATTCTAAGTAAAGCTTCTTTTGCCAGAGAACCCACAACTTCTCCCTCCCTGCCTGTTCCTCGGTGTTTCACACCAGTGCGCAGCGACAACTCAACTGACCCCTCCATGGAATGCTAACATGCACCTCTGGCCTCTCCCTAGCCCACTGCTTTTACAAAACTGGCAGGTATTTTGCAGACCATAAGGTGCAGAGAGTATTATTGGGGAAAAGGAACATAAACCAGTGTAGATGGCGTGCTCACGTCAGGCTCATTTCCTTAGGAAAGCAGGCTAAACCCTCAACACGGCTTATTAAAACCTGCCTGACACAGGAAGAAGACAAGCCAAAACCAACCCAAACCATTTCTGTGGTGTTACCACATCCCAGGCAAACAAACCCAGCCTGCCACAGACTGCAAGCAGGAAGAAAGCCCATGGACAGGGATACTTCTTTGAACCTCTCTGAGCATTAAACAACTTGGGTTTAACCTCTGCAATCACCCATTGTGCCAGCAATGCCCTCACCGGCGCTTAGAAAATACCATGACACTGATGTATTCTCAGTCAGGTTTGATATTAAACCAAATACCTGCTGAGCCAAGGTACCGGGATTTCATTGGCGATATGCGTCTGATTGTAAATGGCTAGCTACTATCTTTAAAAAAATAGTAACTAATTAAAAAAATCTAATTTTTAAATGATAAATCAATTTAAAAAGGAAACTTGGAAGCAGTGAGTAAATAAGCCAAATACAAACCCTTTTATCCAGCTGGATGTCAGTGTACTTGAGCTATTTTACTGACTGGTCATACCCAAAAACCCCCATGTTTTGTTTACCACCAAAATACAGCCCCTCTGCAGTTCAAGGCTGCAGGAAAAGCAAAGAAAAATCTGGGTTTCAGCTGAAATTATGGGATGAGTTTCACATACAAAAAAATCCTAATAAGCAAACCGGAATTCAGTTTGGACATCGGGGCAAACACCGGGGCTTTTATCAAATGTCAAGTGACCCTTAATGACTACAAGTGGGCAAGCTGGCCTCATTTTTATCTGTCAGCTGCTGGTTTCCAGGACAGAAGACATGTATTGCGATACCCTGCAGGTCCTCCCTCTGCTCTGTGTGCTGTGAGATGGGAACCAACGCCCGGGCAGGCTCCAGGTACAGTTCCCAAAACGTTTAGGCTTTATTTCTATGTTCT
Organism: Athene cunicularia; assembly: GCF_003259725.1. NCBI lineage: Eukaryota > Metazoa > Chordata > Aves > Strigiformes > Strigidae > Athene > Athene cunicularia. The sequence goes on from NW_020799112.1 coordinate 11,141,110, forward strand.
AAATATCCACTCTTGAAAGATATTTCATTTTTACAAGACAGATCATATGTGGACCAATGACAGATTTCATTAAGAAGACAAAGGCGCCTAAGAATACGACTGTGGCTATTTCTTTAGATGAGTTTTCAGCTGTTCCCTTAGAAGTCAATAAACAAACAAATATGGTAAATTTTTTCCATTGAAGTCTCTGTGAGCACTGACACAGGATGAAATCCTGCCCACACTGAATCAAATAACTGGCAAACAAGTCAAAGTTTGTGTGGCACACATACCTACGTGTAAGCCTTAGGACACAGAAAAAGCAGAAACCTCTTCATAAATTGAGCAGTCACAACACCCAGGATAAGACGAAACTAAAACCAGTGGAACCCACGCAGAGCATTGGCAGGACCCAGCCTTCAGTTTGCTCACAACTGGAAGGATAAAAAGGGGAAACCCAACACCTCACAGATTTTTAAAACCATGGTCACAACTTGCATTCATTAATTACTGATGCAGCTACAGCTGCTGGGCAGTTTTGAGAACAAGAGGTAGACATCTGCAAGGAGAGAGCCTCGCTTGTCCTTCTGTCACCACCGCGGACGGTGCCAAGGCCACGCAGCAGAAGTCCATTTTGTTCTTCAATGGAATAACAGACGGTTTTGCCACCTACCACTACTTGCTGCCTTGTCAAAGCCTTGCATATTGTGTGTGGTCCAGAGTTGGGTCATGCAACCAGCCAAAGCCCTCTAACTCCATTTCCAGTTCACATCACTCTAATAGGCCGTCAGCTGGCCCGAGAAATTCCCAAACATCTCTTTCTACAAACAAGGAATTGGGTTTCTTTTGTCTTGCAATCAGGGGAGACAAATTCTCCCCTTAACCACAGTTTAATTTATTCCTTTTGGTTGTTATTGCCTCCACCTAGTGCAGCTGTCTAGACTGGGGTGGTGGTGTTTTGGTTTTTTTTTTTTTCTTTTTCTCTTTAGTTCAGGATTTTTGGAAGCTGCCTTTGCTTCTTTCCGAAACAAGTTTATTTTTAGTGTCACTTTTTCCATTGGCAAGATATGATGGCTGAGAGAGCTGCTCTCAGAGGAACTGCTCTGCTTTCAGTATGAAAATGAAAAAAATCTGCCTGGTTGGAGGGCAGGCGCAACAGAAGGCAGCTGAGGTAACGGCAAAGTGGTCCAAGCAAACAGGGTCCCGCACACGTCAATGAAGGTTGGCTGCTGGCATTGCTGGTAGCGGGCGCTGCCATTGGGAAGAGCGCAAGTCCCTTTCAAACCCAAACCTGCTTAACCAAGGAGGGTTATGCCATCTTCTGACATCCTCCTGGACTAATCTCCTCCTTGGACAGAGCTCCACATGGGAGGATGCTGACAGGACTTGCACCTGCCCAAGCCACGTCACTCTCAACTCTTCTCCTGTTGGCTACTAAGAACAAGTAAATGCTTGTCAACAAGCTACCTGAGAGCTTTAAATCATGGGTGACCTTAAACGAGCACTAAACGCTTCTCAGGTGATTTCTCAGGGAAGAGGGGAGTCACACACAGAGCTTAATTTTTTTTTTGCTTTGCTGTTCACCACTGTACAACTTCCTGGGTGCCTTCTTGCTGTGCTGACCTTGCTTTCATATCCGTATTTATCCCACTCTTTCTACAAAACATGAAGCCCCTCTGATCTTCCTGTGATTTTGCTGGTGTGTGTTTTCAAAAAGCTTCAGCTGAGAAAGGGATAGCAGAGTTCAGCCCCAAGTGAGTTCCCTTCTCAGCTGCAGAGTTTGATCCCACTGCAACAGTCATCTGCTTAATTACCACTGGTTTATCACCATGCGAAGAGTACGGGCACAAAAATCCAACATTACTTTTGTAAAGGGAGAGGTGGACTTGAAATAATTGGATAAAAATAAGACTGGTCTCTTATTTTTTCGCATTCACACCCCCCAGAGCAAAGGTTTCCTAGGTCCTGACATCAGCTCAGCTTCACTGTGGAGCACAACACAGCCCAAATACAGCAATACCAAAAGGGAAGAAGGGAAGAAAGTAATATGTTTTAAAACAAATTCTGCAGGCTTTTAGATTGGGAGTGAAGAGGTGGGGGAGGGCGTTAAAACATACACACACAAAACCCCAGAATTAAGCAAGCGAGACCATTCCAGTTGAGCTGTTTCAGCCATTGTCTTACAACAACTTTAAACCCAATTGCTCCTTTTTAATGAGGTATTTTCTTCCTCTTAACCACCCAAATCTAATCCATGATGTTTGTCCAACTCAGAGAACTTAAAATCAGAACACTGGGGCCTTGCTTAATCCTCTTAACTTGCCAAAGGTTTTCTGATCACACACCTCTTCCTTCCTACTTAAGACTGGTTTTTTTCCACCACCCTTTGTCTTCTGTTTACAGCTGTGAAAAATTAGGATCCAAGCAGTAAAATCTCTACATAACAAATGAGCATTTAGAGATGGCTTGCATGTTTCATTGAAGGAAACCAGGCATATTTTCTTAATTATTTCATTAAATCATATCTAACAGTTCCTTGGGCTCAGATACTCAGGATTCCTTGAGGGACATTCTTTAATCCACAGTCTTTGGTTCCACTGAATAACTACCTTCAAAAGATAAACTCTGTCTCATGCTATGGTTAGTTTGCACCTCTCACATGATGTGGTAGGTCAAGAAAGTTATTGTGGTGGGACAGGATCTCACGTGAAATGCAGGAATCCTCATTCTACACCTCTTCCAGGCCCTCCTGCCTCCCGAAGCCCAGCATCTCAGGAGAGGATGCAGGGCTTGACCACTGCTATGGTCTGGTCATTCCAGGGTGATGTCAGGGCTAAGTGGACTTTTGATATGAAGAAGCTGGAAAAGCTCTGATCCAGCACTGATTGATTTCAGGGCTCACAATCAGAGGCATATAAATATATCTGAGATCTACTGTCCCCCTAAACATGGATCTTCATCAGGTAGACTAGCTCAGAAGACTGACACTATTTGGTATCTAAAGGATACCCTGCTATGAAGACAAGGGAGCCATACTGGAGTGAAAATTGCATATCAAGCTCTAAGAGGAACCCACTCTACTTCATGAAGTTTAATAGCCAGAGAGACAGCAGGTGACTTCAGTGATTTTTCCAAGCCTAGCCACTTCCAAATTTCCCTTAAAACTTGTGAAGTGGTACAGCTGCTGGCTGAGCACTGGCTCCTGGAGTAATTTCATGCTGTTAGACTGCACTGAAGAAACCAAGCGTACAGTAGAAACCTTTCTCATCACGTCAGCAATACAAGCTGACAGCATTAGCTGCTTTCAAGATGAATTGTGCGATAGAGAGTAGGAAGGGTGCTGAGCAACGCAAGAGCCATGAGTAAGCAATTGTCCAAGGGACAGTCCCCATCACATCCTGGTCCAAATTATGTTTAAAAACAAAAACAATGAGAGACTGACTTCTTGCCCCTCGCTGCATCAGTCCTCTCGGAGGTATAGATTTTACTGATTGGGCCACTGAGTTGAGACAAACAAGAAGCCAAGGAAAGGGCTTGAACCAGAACATGACCTGGCACCTATCCCAAGTTCCTTTCGAGTTTGGTTAACATTCCCCACCCATCATTTTTCATGTGCATGTGCCACATCACTTCCTGGTTCTGATTTGCCTGCTATTTGCCCCACGGGTAGGGTGTTACCCATCAAGACTCAAAAACCAGCAAGTAACCCCTCCTCCCCCTCCTCATAAACCCCACACCCATCTCTGAGGGATCCAAGCATCCCTAGCAGGAAGGAGTCCAAGAATTCTTTATGCACATAAGAATGTCCCCTTGCCACATCATAATCCTGTTTGCTACCAGTGCCACACACTGATGGTCTAGGTCAAACTCCAGATGTTAATAAACCTCAGTAACAACTGCTTGGAGAAAATGCAGATAATTGATCTCATACCTACTATTAGAAGAAAAAAACACAACAGAATACAAAACAAAGGAAAATGTGCAATAAAAAAAAAATGCATCTTGGTTGCTTCTAACATTCTTTTCTAAAAGCTAATTTTAGCTCTACGGCTGGAGTTTAAAGGCAGATGCACATCTGGTGTAATCTGCCAATTTCCACAGGTCCAGCCCATTCTTTCCAACTTTGCTGAAAGTATCCATCTCAGACAGCTTGGGATGAGAAAACTGAGAGGGTTAATTAACGGGGGATTCAAGATGTTTCCCTGTGTTCTTCCAGCTTTAGGCAAAACTTGGATGATGATGGCCTTACCATGGGCAGGTGCTGACTGTAAAACAGCTTCCTTCTGTTTCCCCCAGCATTCAGAAAGTGCTTGAGTTGCTCTGTTATAAAAGCATTAATACTTGGCTTGTTGTCAGCATTTGTTTCACCGCCTTTGCTTCTACCGTGAGTTACATAAATGTGCTATACTCAGAAGAATCCATGAGCAACAGGCAGAAGACAGTGGTCTGGGATGCCAGCCGCCCTATCTGTAGGTGCATTTCTTCTGTCTTTGAATCATCATCATTACCATATATGCCCTTCAAAAATAGTTTCCAGGCAGATGTTTATATTTTGCCATTGGATTGGCCAGGGTTAAGAGGATCAGATATGGTCAAATTCTGCTGCTAGTGCAGATAATGCAAATCCCCAAAAGATAAGCGAGGTCAATTATATGCAATAAGTCACAGGAATTACATGCCAAGCAAAGAGTTTTGCATTAAATCAGGAATCAGAGATGTACGGGCTAAACTCCCCATTAACCCTAGAACTTGGCAATGTTATTGACCAGCGTTATTTCCCAGGGTATTTCAGTCTTTGCTCGCTTCCAGACACGAGCGGGTTTGCAGGAACGTGTTGCTTATCAAACTCGCTGCTTCATTTCACATAACATAGTAACACACAGCATCAGCAGCCCGCTAGCTGCTCCAGCAAGGACATGGGTTGCAGAACACAAGTTAACAGTTCTGTAGGCATGTTCCTATGTGGGAATCACCACATCCAAATACCTGAAACACAGCAACCGCTTCACTACTACTCTTGATTTCCATAGTGTGTGGAATAATTCTGCCCAGGGAGCCTCTTCCGTGCAGTGACTGCTTTATCAGGCCCCTGAAGGCAAAGTGAGAAGGTCACAGCATCATCAGCTTCGGTGATCTCTCACAGTGTATCCACACAGGGATCCAGAATCACCATTAGCTTTTTTAGAGATATTTTTTTAAAGCTTGTCAGGGCAGATAACTGTGCTCTGGAGAAGTGTTCCTGTAAGTTTGTCACCCGTGTGCCTCCAGGGAAGGCAGGCAAGACTGAATTTGTGGAGCTTCATACACACCCTGATCTCTCAGCCACATGTTCACCCAGGTTTTCTCTACTTGCCACCACCTCATTCACTGAGTTTTCACCCCAAAAGCCACATGTCACACAGACATATACAATGAGCACCCAGAAGGCCATACCATGGCCAACACTGCCCTGCTCTGACACGGGCTTCTGACTGATTTCCCCTGCAATAAAAAAACATTCATAGATGTTCACCTTGTGCCCTTCGATCTATCCTGCCAAACTTTCTCGTTACGTGTTGGGTTTTAACTGACAAAGCTGTGAGCAGCACTTATTTATCATGCTATTTACAGGGAGGAAATTTATAAAACATGTTAAAAACTTTACAAGGAGAGCAAGTTTTTCCAAAAAACTCAGGAGCACAAACTGAGTTTTGCCAGAATTTGGTTGCTTCATGTAAGAAACATGGTCTCTGCAGGGCTTTGTACCAAGGAGAAAGGAACAACTTGAGATGAGGAGTAGTATTTGTCCCTAGTGCATACTTTGGCAATTAGGACTTTCTCTGGGCTTTATTTTTAAATTTAGTGTCTGTGCATGGCCTGTTTAGGTGAAACAGGCTTATCCTAAAGAGGACAGGCAAATGCTGGAGCCTGCAATAATTTCACTTACAAGGAGAAAGGAGGCAGCTGGAGAAGAGGGGGAGAGGATGTGTGAAACCCTGAATCAGGCAGTTATTACCCCAGCATTCTTCAAGAAATTGCCGTGGTCTGTATAATGTGGGTAGTTTGGAGCAGTTGTGCAGTAAATATTTTTCCCCAAGCATTTTTCATGTTTGAGTTTTAGGTTTTCAGAGGGATTTTTTATTTTAAAAAAAAAGTGTTTTTTTGAAGGAAGATCAACGACTTAATGAAAAAAGTCTGAGATGCAAGAGCAAGGCTATCGCTTCAAGAGTGCTTCCAGATTTACATAAATAACATTCCTGCTGCATAAACATCTTGGCAAAGGCAGAGCATCTAACCCCCTCCTACTCTATTGGCCTCCACTAAATTCTGCAGAATATTAAAACCCCTTGATGGTAACATGTTCTCAGCCAGAAACAAATCATTAGTTTGGATGAGGGCATCAAACTGCATCTGCTCTGTTCCCTGTAGTTCCAAGTGCAAGAGATTTACTAGGGAGGGGAGAGGATTTCTTTGATAGAGGGATTTAGAAAAATGGCAATTGATATAATTTTAAAACAGATACAGATATGAGGGGATGTGTCTTTTACAGACAAAGACACATGGGAATGGTCTGGTATAATTAAAAGTGGAGATGGGCTCAAGCTGTGGAGTTTGGAGGTGGATCTGAACGCTCAAGATTTTCGGGTCAGAGCTTTTGTTCTGCCTGCTACGCACAGCTAAGATGGTCCATAGATCAATTTTATCAAGGCTCAGGAAGGGGTCAAATCCAAGCTCACCTCTAAGCAAGAAGGAGGAAGATAAACCATGAGGGAAGCTATAAAACACTGCAGGGGACCCTCCTTGGCTGGAAAAAAACTGCAGTGAGGGAGCTGCCCTCCACGCCACGGGGCCAATTCAGCCCTTGGCACGGAGCTAGCAGAGCTTCGGGGCGCTCCAACACGCAGCAGTAAGGGCTCTTACAGCCCTGGCTGTTCCTGTCATCGCCAAAACTCCCCGGGAGAAGGCTGCGAGGAGGAATGGTACGGATGAAGCTGTTGCCAGTTTGTAATTCACCTCCAGGTTTTCTTGCACAGAAGGAATTATTCTGGGGTCGGTTCTACTCTTTCAAGAAAGCACTGCATGGCCAAAGCCACCCAAAGCAACTCCAACCCACCAGGGCAGTAAGTGATCCATCCTACCAGAGGAGGAAATCTCTCTTACCAGGAACATTAATGTAAATTACGTACAGTTGAGGGGTTTGGTGTTTTGGTTGGTTTTTTTTTTTTTTTTCAATCCAGTCTCAGGTTTTTTTCCCCTCCAGAAACAGCGAGCTTTCTGCTTCCTCAGAGGTTCTCCTTTAAGCTCACAAGAACATCCTGCGTGGATCTGCAGGGACAAATGATTTCTTGAAAAATACTGGTCTTAATCAAACCTAATCTTTCATGACAGGACAGAAGAGCCTGGACAGCTATTAGATTTAGCACAGCTACTCTGAGCAGCACTGTTATGTCAAAATTATGCAACCTAGGCTTTGATAGGCTTTGGGGATTTTCTCAACGGTTCCTTATGAGCCTGTTGGTGCCCCTCACATTTCAATGACCACAATATGAACATTAAATGTATTTCCTTTCCCACAGCTGGATACTGTCCCATCTGTTCTGAGACAGCCAAAGTGTCAAGTAAGCCAGAGAAGGCAGACAATTTTTCATGCAAATCTGTTGACTTTAGGATTTTTAAATATATGTCTTTTTAATAACCCACAGATTATCTCACAAAAAACCCAGGTCATTTGCAAGAGTTCCTCCAGCAGTCCTTGGCATTGTTAGCTAACATTGCAACGTACATATATTATTCTCAGAAGAAAACCTGGCAAAAGGACAGAAAGAAATGCCATGTACAGTCAAACCAATGGTATAGCCTGGGATGTTGTATCTGACAGCGTTCAGTCTGGATGTTTGAGCGGGATACACATCACCCCCAAAACAACTGCACCCTCGAACCACTCTCCAGCTGTGCAGCACAGGTGGAACGGAGAAAACCAGACTCAAAGCATTGCACCAGCCCCAGGCAGGGGGCTCAGGGTCTTGTCACAGATGTGGGCTCATTCCCACCTTCAGCACCCCTGTGCCCTCCTGTGCTAGGGTGGGCAACTCAGGACAACTCTTCAGATAATGCTGCACGGAGCAGGAAGCAATAGCACCCACAGAATCAGGTCTCAAAATTATTTAACTATAGCCAAGGAAATAACTTATTAAATCAACTAATATTACAGGTAGCCAGCTCACTATAAGCTTAGAGCTCACAATTAATTCAATTCCAAAAAGCAGCCAATCTCACAGCCTAGGACCAGCCTCTGCTCAGCACACACTGTGACTCATTTATTCATCAGATCTCTTGGAGCAAGGTAGGGATTTGAACAAACGAAGTGCCTTGTGACTATGAAACACTGTACCACAATGACACAGAAGAGCCTTTCTCGTCTCTTGGTTTACAAACCACCATTTAAATCCCCTTGCTTTTTAATGAGATGCTCCACAATAAAACAGGCTGGAAGAAGCTGGCAAAGCATCCTGTGATTAAAGCCAAAGATGTTAATTGCCCTCCTGCCATACTTTACATGATAAATTTGCCATCAGTTAGGAATCCAAGACCCTTACCTAGCAAGAGATGATGCTACCAGGAGGATGTTGTCTGCAGCAGCTTCCAGCCTCTGGTTTTCATGCCCCTTTCCTGGGAAAGCCTGCTCTTGTTGGCACCCAGAGCACACTTAGTCTTACCTAGGTCTGATGAAGGATCAAATGGAGGAGAAAGAGATACCTACCTCAGACAAACATGTACCTCTCATTCCTTTAAAATGTATGTGGGCATTTGACTAATCCAGGTGCAGTTCATTTCTCCATAACTTCTCCAGGGCTGATTTAACAGGGCCCAAAATAACACTGGGAAGCTCATGCAGCCAGGGTAGCAGAACACTTCCATCCTCTGGAATAAGAGCAAAAGGGAAGTGGCTGCACTGAAGACCTCTAACTCCTGCTAGCAGCTTCTCAAGGGGCAGCTCTGCAATCAGAGAGAAGGTGCCTGCCCTTCTAAGCACCAAAATTACCACAAAAGTGGCAGTCATGGGCTATATAGGCAATGGGTAGACCCAAGGCATTGTCTTAGAAGGCAGGCCATTCCCCTTTCCCTAAGAGGTTGTTCCTAGGAATGGAGGGACCATAGGTCTCTGGATAGCTTGGGAACTTTGCCACTTCCTCCAAATACCTCCTTAAAAAAAAAAAAAAAAAAAAAAAAAAAAAAAAAAAAAGTTTCTAAACCCAAAATGTATGATGCAGAACAGTTGATTTTATATAAGACTTTTTATTAGAAACAGTTCATGGCTGAACTGCAATTTCATGAGATGCACCTCGTTCAGAGCATAGGCATATGCACCACATACAGATGTACATCCACAACAGCCTGGCTAAGAAGCGTGGAGTTTGCTGCCTTTAAGTGCCTGGGGCAGATCCTGACTCAGAGATTCCTCCACATTATTTTCCATGGGAGGAAACAAGAGTTATTTTGCAGAGGGTCTGAACAGACTAGATGCCAGCTTCTTGCTGGTAAATACCACTTCCAACCTCACTTGCAGTCTCCAACAGATGTTTCTGCTTTTCAGAGTAATGGAAATTTTATGGACCATTTTCTCCTCCTTCTCCTGTTCCCTAGGAGGGAGCAGCAGACCCAAAATGCCCTTAGAAACACAGTGGGCTCCTAAAATGCACTTCAGAGCAGTGTCTCCAGCAGACAGGGGAGACCAAGTCAAACCACTCAGTTGTGCATTAGGTTCATCTGGAGAACCAGACATCATCTGCAACCAGATGGCTGCATAAAGGTTTCACTTATTCAACAGCTTTCACTGGAGAAGCTCAAAATGCCTCCTGAAGGGTGAGCTAGTGGCTCCCAAGCTGAGTAATGAGCCCAGGGGTACACACAAAAGCGGGTTAAAAAGATTTGGGAACTGCAACATTATTTTTATGCCCAGCTGGCATTCATGACAGTTGGAGAAACTGAGGCACATGAAGTCATTTGCTGGAGGATGCACTGAATCAGAGTAGAGCTGGGACTGAATCTGTGAGAACAAGGTACTGATGTGCTCATCATGAGGCTGCACTTCCTCAGCAAGAGGAGTCAAAACAGTGTGATGGGACAGAGAGGGAAAACCTTTGCCAATGTAGACAAAGTATGGAATGAAAGGGTCTGATGTGCATCTTGAGAATCCACATTTTCCCTCGCCAGACTCTCATGTCTCTGGGCTCACCCAACTGTGTGCAAACAGCGGCATGTCCCCAGACTGCTCAAATAAACCGTGTGTGTTGTAATGCTCCTTAAGCAGAAACCAAACAAAAGTTGGGGAATCCCATTGACTCACACCTGTTTTAATTATTATTTTTTTAAGGGCCCAGGACTTAGTGAATGAGAATATTATCCCATGGGGATTGAGAACACAATGGAAACAGGAAACTTTTAAAAAGCATTTCTGTGGAGATATTATCTCACTGCTGTAGGACACGAGATTTACTTAATTGCAGCCAAGGAAGTTTTAGATTACGCTTTGCAATGTCTGCACGAAAGTCTCAGCTATCGTGGGGAAGGCTCCTTGCATGGCTACTTCTTTTAAGATATGTGCCTTTCCCTGTACATGTTAACTGGAGGAGATTTGGTGATAATGCAAGTAGGTTCAGAATACTTCAAAGCCTTAAATTAGATTCAGGGCATCACAACCCATGATAAAGAATATGAAATTGCTTTTTTAGCAGATGACATCCTGCTTTCTCTCTCAGTGAAACACAAGCCTCTATTCAATGCCTTGGATAAGTTTGAGAGGCTAACAATCCTGTTTCTGGTTCTTTGTGTGCATAAACATGACCAAGACAGTCAATGCCTCCAGGCACCTCCCCAGCAAAATCCCTCTTAATTTTCCATGCCAATAGTCCCTAGAAGGATTCAAATCCATAAGAAGCCAAATCTTTCTTCACTTAAATAAACTTATAACAGTAAGTCTCCAATCCTTTTATGTGACACACATCATGATTTTCACAGATGGTCTAACTCCCCATTATCTATGCTTGATTAAGTCCACTTACTGAAAATGGCTATCCTTCCGAGTACTTCATTTTCTGCAGGGTCTCCTGGTACTTGAACCTTTAACAGTACTTGAACCCAATCCCAGTCCCCATGCCCCCAAAAGACAACAAAAAAGGGGAGGAAATTGAGTCGAATACTCAGTAGTTTTATACAGCCCTAGATGGGACCAATGTCATCCTAATTGATAACCAAGAATCCAAGTTCCCCACACCACAGGAAGGATTGAAACTGATGCAGTGCAGATTTGTGTCCTGTATCTCCAGTTTTACCTCCTTACATTCATATTGCTCCTCCCATTGCCTCTGGTGTTCTTTGACTGCATGGCTGGGTCACCACAGCTTGCTTAGAGTTGTGTGCAAACCATCTCCAGCATCCTGAGCTGATCAGCACCTGAGGGTTGAGGTGACCACCTAAGACCACACCAGCTCCTCCAACCTCATCCATGATGGAAACACTACAGCTGGGTCCCCATTATTCACTCACCAGTTCCAATGAAATCTGGTAAGGATGTAGTAGTAACCTTTGGGACCTCCATCCTTTTCTTACATTGTTGACATGGCCTAGTGAGTCCAAACATGCTAAGAAGAACTGATGGACAGGAAAAATACATCTGAAACTGGTTTAAGGGAAAACTCAGATCATCACAGTTCTGTACAGGAACAGCATTTCTGGTGTAGCCTGATTTCTTGTTACCAATGTGTGGCCCCAAGGAAATCTGATCAATGACAGGGTCACTCTGCAAGTGTCTTGGCAAATGACTGTGGCAAAAGGGCAACAATGAGTGAATAACCAGGTCTCTGCATACCAGAGGCTTCTCCAGTGGACCAGGGAGATAACAGCCATGCCTCCAATGAAGCTGTGCTGAGAGGTGTTCAAAGTAATTGTCAGAGTTGTACATTAACTTGTCACAATGGAAAAATTGATTCTAACACTGAAAGGTACCAACTCTAGCCCTTGGAGCCTAGACACGTTGTTAACTGAACAACCTCAAACTAAGCAACCCAACCTCCTTGTATTTCTGCTCATTTAGGAAGAATGCAAGGTTATCAAAACAGCAACAAGATGATGGGTTCAACAGCACAAACCCTATGCACACATAGGTTGTGTATTACTACTTTCCACATACAAGCATAAGCTCCCAAAATCTCCAGGTTGTGCTCATGGAATCACTTCATACCTCTAAACACAGTGATTTAGAAACCAGAATTTTTTTTTTTTTTTTAAAAAAGACTTAACTTACATGAGGGAAAGTGAAGAGATGTTTGTGTTTACTTTGTTTTGAAGAAGAAAGCAAAGCTTAGCGTTTGTATTCAGTGAGTGCTTCTGGATCTATTATTACATCTGTTCTACCAGATTTCCCTGCAACAGTTCCTCTTATTTCCCCAGAACAATAAAAACCATGAACTGCATGCCAAGTGGCGAGTGTCCCATGACCTTCTCCAGCTACTAAGTTTGAAGCTACTGAGAGGTTTCAACAGCTACTATAAAATGATGCAACCAATTATTTCCATGTGCTAACTTTCAAGGTATCAAAAGAACCGTCCTTCAAGTAACATAAGAAGAGTAAATAAGGATTAATTTTTCAGCCTCATTACTTCTTTCCTCATGCTGGAATAACAAGCTAAAGGGTTTCTACAGTTTCTTCTGTAAATCTCTGTGCCTTTGAAGGTATCCTCACACCACAGTGAGGCTTTGATGCTCCCACACAGGTCAGAGACCTTAAAGCATTGCGAGGGTTATCCACATGTTCAGCAGCATCCAAAAAGGCACCCTTCCAAGGAGCTGGAGCTCTGAGCTTCTTTTCAAAAGGTGGCACCACCAGACCCCAGCACTGGTAGTTCTGCTACTGAACAGCCCTTTAAATAAATCCCCGAACAGCCAGAGAAGAGTTTTACTTTTCTTTTTTTCTAGGACATAGTCCAGTAGGTTGCTGCTGAAGTTGACGTTCACTGGCACTACAGCTGGAGCCCCACATTAATTTTAAGCTTGTCCAAGTGCTGCCTGCTGACAGTTGTCAGGCTGATCCATCACCTCCCGGCCTCACATCCTCCCTCCCTCCAGCCAGCACCAGCTCTTGCACAGTTAGCTCAAAAATATCAAGCCCAGTGCCTACCAGCCTTCTGGTGTCCATGTGGGTATACGGGGTTTTAGTGCTGGTATGAGACAGAGGGTGGTAATCCATGACTGTGATGAAGAGGGGGAGTGAAACCTTGCCTTTTGGCAGCATCTTGCCTTTTTATCAATTTGAACTGCTCATAAAATACCATCTAAAGGACTGAAGTCACTGGCTGCTTTGTACAAACTCAACCTTCTCCAAAGTTATGCAAACAAGAAAGGAGTTTGAATGGAGATGCAAGAAGCAAGTTCATTTTTCCAAGCCTCAAAATAAACAAAAATTTGTTTATTTTACTTCATGCTCCAAACCAAGATTCAAAAAGGATCCTCTTTCATCCAGTTAATCCGTGCTTGCTAACATGAGGAGATACGTCCTATGAGAAAGGCTGCCCTAAATCAGCCACACTGCCATTTTAATATTGCTTGCTTTTTTTTTTTTCTTTTCTTTTTTTAAACTAAATCAGAAATACCTGGGCATTCCTATGGTGACCTGAGCAGCTTTTCTGTCCTGGTTCATGGTTGCATGGTTCCCATAAAAATTCCTAGTGGCTTTAGACCAGAAAAGACACAAAGCTATTCCCACTCCCTGCTGACCACCATTGACCAAAAGTTACCAGCTTATTTAGCAACAAGAAAGCCAGTTCTCATCGTTTTTCTGTGGGTAACAATACTTTCCAGTTTCTACATCAACATCATATAAGTTCACTCCTAAAAACAAAGGACTTTCTAGAATACTGATCATTGAAATCTCAACACTTGAACGTACATCAGATCTATGATTAATATAACCTTCATTTAGAGATACTGTCAGAAATGGTAATGAAAATTATCAGAGTAGTTGTTTGTCTGCAAATCTTCTGTATTTTTCCAAAATAAATGAAGCGTACTCTGCTTTCTCCCTCTCTCCCTTTCAGCTTCCGCTGCCACAACCCCCACAACCAACCTCAAGCAGGGAAGAACAAGCCATAATGCAGAACAAAACCAAAATAAAATTGAAACCTGATAAGGCCACATTCTCAGGAAGAAGCCATGTGTGAGATATTTTTGCTTAATTATTTCAAGAAATGTATGGCCCCTTGGCTGTCACCAAGGTTGGTCTTGTCAGGCTAATATCATGAAGAACTATTGTGCAGAGAATTGCTAGATACTTCAAGTATTTGAGACCCAGCTAATCGGCTCACGTTTCATACTATTTTTCCAACTTCTACACTGAAATAAAGCTCTTACTGTTCTGTATCAATACCTTTTTCTGCTCTTACAGGTGTCAGAGTGATGCCCTGTTGCAGAGATGTGAGACTTTGTCAGTTTGCACACACACACACTTACATTGCTACTGTCACCAGTTCAAAAGCAAATTTTCAGAATGTTTTCAGTCCCACCAGGCCTACAGAAAATACAGTATGAAGTATGACAGCAGATAAACAGTGCTTGTAGATTATGGCTAAAGAAATAACTCAGCAGGAGGGCATTCCAGTGCCTGGGTTTCAGCTGGTCATGCCTCGGTGCCTTGTACATCTGGGTGAGAAGACAGGTGCTTTCAGTCCTAAATTATACAGGATATTGAAAAAGCACCCACTGATGATATTAAAAAGGGAGCTGTTTGCTTTCCAAATACATCATCTTTGAACTGAACTTGGTTTTAATATCTATAGGGAATAATGACATGATTTTTTTTTCTCTGTTACACAGTGGAGTACATAATAGACATTGTTTAGGTAAACTGCTGTATGATTTAACTGCTTCTATGGCAGCTTCAGCACTCTTCCTATGGAGAAGGCAAGGGAAAGTCTAACTCAGACACGCCAGAACACCTTACTGGATAGGACGTCTCCAACTACTTTGAGTCCACTAACAATAGCAAAAAAAACCCCCTTATGCCAAGTGGGAGCTCATTAATGAGACTTAATGTTTTTAAGTGAAGCATATTAGAAAGGTAAGGGGTAGGGGAAATCATGGCATCACTGATTAAAACAGCAAAAGAGACTTTAAGTGAAACTTTGCCATTTGCCCCTGCATTAAAAGAGCACTTATGTCTTGGCCAGTGGCATTGCTGAGATGACCCTGGAAATCTGATGCTTGGGATTCAAAAGTCAAGCTAAATCGTGGCTTCAGACTTCAAAAATCCATTCAGGAACATGCTTCCTTTGCAGAGGATCAACAACGCTGCAGCAGGACAAGGAGGTGATGGCTGGGAATGACTGCTGAAAGTCAACCCAACAAAACTAGAAATGCCCTAAACCAAAATGTTTGGTTTCTAGCCACTGACACACTATGCAGCTGCAAAAAGAGCTGAAGGAGGGTAGTTGGGGCAGAGCTCCCTCCAACCACACCAGCACACACCGAAATTACAGCTTATAGATGTCACCTCCAAAGGAAGGGGATGTGACCACGTACAATAGTAAGAGCACAGAGATGCCAGCACACCTTGCTCTTTGGTACAAACATACCAGGGACGTGGTGTGCACTACTGCTTACTCACCTAACTAGTCCTGGTTACAAGAGACTTGTCCATAAACATGTGCCCAGAATTATTCCAGTATCAGAGTATTATGTGACACTTTCATTTTTGTTTTCTTGGCTCTCACAGTGTCGCTGTCGTGATAACTGTCCAAACTTCTGGGTGAAGCAGCCAGGTAAAACCCAGCTTCTAGTACATACAGAAACAGGATAAACAAAGGCATGTTCAGATCTTTTCATAAATAGGCAAAACCGACCATAATCAATACTTATTTAAACCTTATCCCATAACAAAAAGTAATTGCTAGGTGACAACTTGAGTTAGGGAAAATATGCATGAAAGCCAGAAATATGGCATCTACTAAGCTGTCAAACAAAGTAATTTTGGGTTAGAAATCTGAGTCTAATTAAGAAAGAGAATAAAAGCAGTAGTTTGGGTATCTTCTCACTGTTATAATCACTGCAGACTTTAGTATCACTTTATACTTCAGATGTAACTGTTTGCATGATGTCAAAGGTGGCATAGTTCATGAAACTGCCTTAAGATGCTGAAGTTCAACAGAAAGATAGTAACAATACGCCTTTGCTGCTGCATCTTTTTCACGATAAGTGATAAAACTATAAACTCATACTTCTTAGAAGGGTGAAGTAAGCTACATCACAAAACCCACTTCTAAAACAACAATAAAAAAGACACAATCAGTGCATTGTCAGAGCAAAGCCCTAACTCCCTGGTGTATTGCTATGCTAAGGTTGATATTGGTCCTGAGCCGTGCAATACAGGGAAAAAGCATTTTATAGCAAATAAGGAGAAGCTGCATAGGGTAACAGCAAGGATGAAATCCCACAAGTGAAAACTGAGATTCTTCAAGCAAGCACAGAAATCTGACAGCACTTAGATGGAGAAAAAACAACAGCAGAATGAAGCTTCAGATGGCACAAAGATCCATCATAAGGAAAAATAAAAGAAACCCAGAGGGGTGTTCTCTGCAAAAGTTTATTCCAGACAGTCCATTTTGGGGAGGAAACATGCCTTGGCGGAGGGAAGCGGGGAAGTCTGCAGTGTTTACAAACAGTATGTGAAGAGGTAGCTTGTAACCGGAGCAGTGCGGAATGTCCCTCGAGGAAAGGGGGGGGGGGTTGGTAATTTAGCTTCCTGGAATAATGTTTTTTAAATCTCTCTTAACAAGGCATAGATTATGTCTTGTAAAATGTGAAAATAATGCCTCTGACAGTAAAAGGAATATCAATGGCAAACTCATTCCTCCTATGAAGCGCTCACTATGGCAGCGACATAGCAGCTGCCTGTATAGCTGCACGCACTTGAAAACAAAGCCAAACACAGCTGCCCTGGGTAAAAATTGCATCCTGTGTTGTAATTTCAAACCAAACATTTAAAGAGGTTGCAGTTTTGTGGATGTATTTCATTTCCTTTGCGCCACAGTAGCAATACTGGCATTCCCAACCAATGCAAACAAGAAATCAGTCTGGTATCTGTGTTTTCTAAAAGCAGCGTCCCTGGTTTAATTCAGGGGTGGGCTATACCGCTCATTCTAAAGGCTTATATAAAGATAATAAATGGATAGTAAATACAAGATAATAAATAGTTAAGCAAAGAGCAAAAGCATCTATCAGCTAACAACATCAAAGCTTAGCAACTGGGGTAACCTATTCAGAAAATGTAAGCAGCTCATTCAGCTCTGCCTGTGTAAGATCATCCCTCCTGCAGGCACAAGGTAAGGCCTTGCAAGATCATGTGCAAAAGAAACACCCTCCATTATATTCTTGAAAATTCAAGATAACTAATATTCAATCTGTTTCCTTTCCAATATAAAGTCTGAAATTCTTCTAAGTTGAAGCTACTGGTGTCATTCCTACTATTAGGAGATGAAATAGGTACATGATTTTTTTTTTTTTTTTGACTTCAACCCTCGAGTTGGGACTTTCATCTTCTTAAATCACACAAATATTCCTATTAAAATGTTTATCTGAGATAAAGTTTGATCAGTTGTTTCTTCGTTTTTAAGGTTTCTTTAAGCTACATACACTCCTGTCTACCACGACGCTATCAGCTCAAGTGGCTATCCGGAAAGCGGACTGAACATCCAGGCACTTACATTCCAAGCTTCACTCCTTGTTACACATACATGTACTCTTCTTGTTTATATCTCAAAAAGACAAATTTCCACCCCAATGTACATTTGTTTACGAAAACTGCTTCACTCTGCACGAATTTCCTCATAGAAGTTTAGAAGAGGTCCTGCCTTCCTATATAGCCTGCTGAACTGTGAGAGGTTAGAGATGAAACTACTCAAACCCCTCCCATTAAACTTTAACTGAATCAAAACAAAACACCCCACAGGAACAGCGGCAATAGCGCTTGAAGGAGCAGATGGAGCCACTGGATTCCAGAAAATATCTTAACCTAGTAACTTTAGTGTCTGACTGTATCTGATGGAGGAAAAAACAAACACAGGCATATTCATCACCAGAAGAGCCTGTCCCCAGTAGCTGCTCCTGGATGCAGGGAAAATGCCTGTATTTCTTCTGTACTTTCCATCCAAGCACGTCATTCACTGCTCACTTGAATGGCAGCCAGCTTCCAAAACAGCTATTAAAGCCATCTCCAGCGAGTCCTGCTTCTGCCCCTTTCGAGAGCTGTGCCACTTGTTTCTGGCTGAACACACCTCCTCTATCCCACTGCTTGTGTTCAGAGGCTGGAAGCTCCTGCTCCACTTAGGTTGCCATTACTTTGGCAGCCCATGCCTTGAGTATTGATGTGATCTTACAAACTGAGA
The DNA here is from genome assembly GCF_003259725.1 of Athene cunicularia. Taxonomy (NCBI): domain Eukaryota; kingdom Metazoa; phylum Chordata; class Aves; order Strigiformes; family Strigidae; genus Athene; species Athene cunicularia. Next base: position 11,159,502 of record NW_020799112.1, read on the forward strand.
AAAACTCAAGTCTTGGCCTTTCCCATCCTCAGTCATTGAGGATGAGACATTGTGATTAGCCCACAATCATAACTGGCTCGTAAAAGTGAACATAAAGACAATTAATCTTGCCAATAGTGCAAAATCCTTCAGGGTATTTAACACTAGAACCTACAGAGAAGTGTTGCAAAATGATACCATGAATTTCATCTGCCTTTGTACCACATGGTAATGCAAAGTAACCCCCAGAGAAAAAAATGCTACCGACGTGACAGACAGCGGTGGTCATTGAATTAGCTATTGCCACTAAAAAAAAAAAAAAAAAAAAAAAGAAGTCTTGCCATTATCACAAGTAATACTTGAAAAACATCAGCACAACGTTCAACAGCAGCCACAAATGCAGAGAGAACAGATAATCCAGCAAAATGAGTGATGGTATTCTGCTTTGTAAATCCACAGCTCACCCATGATTGTCACATTCAGCTTCTAGAGTTGCCTTTTCCTACAGCTTAGGAGTTTGGAGCAAAACCAGAAAAGTGATAAAAAAAATAGACTGTATGCAAAGAGAAGAATATGTGAATGACAACTGGAGGTGAAGCATGAAGGCAGCTTGCCACATGAATTGAATGGAAAAGGTGAAGAAGAAACAATTCACTTTTTTTCTCATAACACAAAAAAATTAGGGGAAAACCAATGAAATAAGTCAGAAAAGTATGTTTTCCTGCACAAGTGGAACTCTATCATGGGATGTTTCAGATGCCAGACGGTAAGGGGATTTGAAAAGAGTAGACAAAGTAATAGCAGATGATGCAGTGAGTGCTGTTAAAGTACGGGGATGGAGATGCAACAAATCAGCAAGAGCCACATGGAGGGATAAGAGATGCTGATGCATGCTCTCTTATTTTCCTCCAAGTAACAACCACTAGCTACTGTCAAAGTGAGACGAGTCTATTATGAGTGAAAAAGATAAATGATTACAGAAGGAGCTTCTGGGAAGAGAACAGGATGTCCTGAAAGCTGAACAGTGCTCAGGGGCGCCTTATTCCTGCAGCCACCTCCCCACCTCCCTTCCAATGGTGGAAACCCCCCTCCCCATCCTGTCAATTCTTCACAGCTCGCAGGAGATTCAGTTTCTGTGCTGTCCTGTTCAGCCCAAAAGAGGTTGCTGCCTCTTCCAGACTCCCCTTCATTTACTAACCAATTTACAAGATCAAGAAACATCTTCACAAGACAAGGCTTTTCCACAAGTATTTTGCTATTACACATACTTGCAGTCTGAAATCTGCACAGACTAACTCACTCCGCCCTCTGACACATTTTGTCTTCAATTCTTATACGTTATTTAAAAAAAATAAAAAAGTATATTTTTAAAACTATTAGCCACATAATTGGGTAGTCTGGTTCTTGGTTCTCTACATGACAATACAGTTAATTTAGTGATAATGGAGTTGACATACATAAGGAAGGAGAAGGCCAGGAGGAGCCATCTGCCAGGCAACTACTCAGACTGACAAACAGCTGCTGGTTCAAAATGAAACATTCAAAATTTTAGAAGGATCCATTTTCTTTATGCTTGCAACACCCAAATAATCCTGTGCAAAACCAGAAGCAGAGCTCACAGCATGTATAAGCTGGGATCTCACTACTAAATATACCACTGGGATTCTCCGGTGTGCAGTTCCCCATCCTTTGGGATTAATTTTATTTGACGTTTAGAAGACCCCAACACACAATATGGATCACGGGGCTTCTCTTTCACAAAGGTGTTAATTTCCCAGTAAACAGAACATGAGTTGTACTTAAGTCCCAGCCACCTCTCTATCCTCTCTGACTCCATCCACCCACAATGTCTCCTCATAGGAAACAATCTGCAAACACTAAGCCAAAACAGTCAATATCCAGATAATTAGATACTCACTGATGGCCAACTGATTTTACAAGAATGAGAAAAGATTAGCTCACATTTGCCACATAGGCAAAGCACAGAATACTATGAGGATGAGATATTTCACTGGGTGGTGGGGGCTTGTGCTTATCTTTTAAAGATCCTCCTAAGCACAATTAGCAGCCTATTAGCAGCCCAGACAGGCAGGTTCTATCTTAACATACCAGCACCTTGATTTCAGCAGCTGGATGAAGCATGTACAGCCCTGGTTTATCTTTACGGTTCTGAGGATCATGATGGAAAGTCATTGGGTGTGTACTAAGGTTCGCCTGTAGCTCACTTTATTCATGTTGACATTGTGTATCCTTTTTGCTCCTATAATCCTAATGTTTTTCCTAGTTTCTTTCAGTAGAGGAGCTCAAAACAGCTTGCCCTTATGGGAGTATCTGCTTCAGCGTGAGTGATCCAGGTGTGTCTGCTCATGAGAATCCTTATCTCAGTGCCAGAGCAGTTCCTCCCTCCTCCCACCTCAAGGTACCAAACCTTGTGCACTGTCCTTACATTTATGACCAGTGAAGTAGATGTACAGTTCCCCACCCAGTTTTTGCAGTTTTTGCTTCATTTTAAGTCTGAAGTCAAGCAACTGACAAGTAAAATCCCTCTTGGTCTCTCAAGTTCCCTACAATATCCAGAAAGCCTCTTACTACCTTTAGGCCTTGATGCTGGGCCTCCTAAGTGTGTTACGACTAAACATAGACATCAAACTCAGCAGAAAGTAACTGAAATGAGTAACCAGAAATAATCTTCCCCACTAAGCAAAATGCAGGAGTTGCCCTTTCCAAAAGCTCAGCAATGCAGTCTTCTTCCAAAGAAGCCATCAGACATGCAAGTTGTCTGCTGTTTCCTAATCTTCCCCTCCCTCATGGCACTTTTGGGTGTATCAGTACTTCCAATTCATGAGTCCTACTACAGAGGGGAAAAAAAAAAGATCTAAACCTAAACATTCTCATATTTGATGGTACCACAGCTCAGACAACGCTCTCCACTCCCAAAGTGACAAAGGTTAAACCACTCAGTGACGCCATGTTAAATTTTTCCCACATCTTGACCATAGCTCTCACTACTCCTCTCCTTCCTTGCCTGTAATTCTTATTGTTGCTTACAGAAATGTTACCAGAAATCTTGATCTTGAGTCATGTCTTGCCATTACTCATCCTTAATAGTTATATACCTGGACTACTGAAATGTCTGTTTAAAATATTCCAGGAACTCTCCAGCTCACTCAAGCACTCGGGGTCTGGAATGCTTTGGCCAGAGACATCTCATTTTCCAGGAAACGGATGATATCATTCCATTATTTGTCAGCTGTGCTGCACTGCCCATCACAGCCTGAGCTTCACAGCTCTCTGCTGATTTGCTCTCATCCACCCACTGGACTCCAACATGAACAGACCCAAGAAGTTAGTACAATCTGCCATTTCCAAATGTTTAGCTGAAGCCATCAAAATGTACCCCTACAGATTATCTTTGCTTTCCTCAGAGCAGAGGAAGGGTGAGCAATGATCTCCTTTAGGACACTGGAAAGGGTTGTGGTCTGCAAAAATGTTTGAGCAAATCTCTCCACATTAGAATTTCAAAAGATTAATTGCAATACAAGCTTATTGCATGAACAGCTACTAGTCACAGTCACAGTTGTGCTGAGCTAACTTCAGGCAAGGTTTTGGAGAAAAGTAATCATTTGGGGGGCTGCTTCTTCCCCTCAAAACTATTTAAAACAAACTAACAAGAAAAATATCATTCCCTACAAATCTTGTCTTGCCTAAGTGCTCAGAAGATGGTGACTGTGACCGTATCACACCAAACATGGGTCAGTGCTTCTAGAGCAGGAGACCTGGGAGATGCACTGAGAAGCCTGTAGCATGTTAACATGACTGTGCATTTTGCAAAGCTCAATTTTCACCCCACCATGGCCTGGACAGTGAGTAGTTGATATAAATCACAGGCATTTTCCAGTATGCAAACTCTCTGCAGAGCTGATGCATCCAAGAAGTTTCTGCCAAGAAGGGCTTCGTAAAGGCACATCTCTCCTGAAAATCCAGTTGTGAGAAAGGCAAGGACATGGGAACAGATCAGCAAGAGCAGGAAATGGGTTTCTAACTTATCTCACAGGGTTATGATTTTTTTGGGAACAACTAACTAACTAGAGTTTATGCATATTAAATTCAAGACAACTAAAACACAGTATTACTCACAAGACAGACAAATGTTCTGGGCTTTCCTTACCTAGTCATAGCAGCAGCATCTGGATTCTTGCAAACACACAAAACGACAGGGAATAGTGGGGAAGCCTGTAAAATTTTTTTGTGTCTTTTTTTTCCCCCTACAGAAGTGTGTGTAGAGAAAACGATGCCTTTTGATTCGGACAAGAAACCACTGCATGCTCAGACAACCAAAGAGATCATGAACTCTGGTTTTAGCAGGATCATTAGTAAAATTAAAATACAGCAAAACATCACTGCAGCAATGAGAGAAATGGAAGTGTCACCATGCCACCAAATTGGTTCAGCAGGGCTGAACCTGCTGTCCTTCTAGAGAAGATACACAGGACAGGAGGAAAGTCTTGGGAAAGCCTCGGGGAGGACCAGAATGGCATAAATCATTCAAAACCATATGCTGCAAGCACACAGTGATCAAGCGTACTGAGTTACATCAGTCACTAATGCAGCCCCTGACAGCCAACCACATGGATCAGAAACATCTCCAGCACACAGCTACACATGGCAATGTGATTACAAGAGTGTTTCCTTAAATGTCCTGTTAAATGACTGCACAACCACTATCAACAAATAGCAGACTATTACCCTATTTTACACCACACCTAAGGCTCATGTAAGGACAGACTACCCAACAGCTGTTTTAAGGAGACCTTGTTTAAATAATTATTTATGGGTGTATTGCATCCTTCAGTTTTTTGTTTCACCCTTTTGGAATAAATTCCTTATTTATGCTCCTACTGTCCACAGCTTATCTGGAAAGCTCCCCTGGCACATGAAACCAGCTGGTGTGACTGTGAGCAAAACATAATGACTCCTATTCTGGATCAGCTTTTACAGCCCCACCCTAGAGGTCGTTCTCCTTTATCTTCAACTCTTCCTTACTTCTTTTCAACATCTGGGTAGCTCTCCTGAGGCTCCAGAAATAAGCACACACTATACATCCTGTTTCTCCACCCCCCATGACATATTGTAATGAATACGGAAAACACATGCTCGAGTATAATTTGTTGTCTCATGCTGAGCCATTAGCATCAGCTTCCTTCCCTAGATGGAGTCAAGTCAAGCTCATAGACAAGTTTTCCAGGTTGCACATGCCACATGTCTCCTTGCTCCTTCTCTCCCTCTCCTCCCATTAGGGACCGTCCTTCCTGCTTATCAAGCTCAAGGAAAATGAGCCAAACTTCAGAGATCTCTTGAGATACTGATCTGCCTATCCTATAATGCAAAGCAGCTTATTAGAGTCATTTGAACAACTCAAAAGCCATATAAAACCAACACAGATTTCACTCATTCCCCCCAGCACTACAGCATCTTGCGATTCCTAGTAATAAAAAGGTAACAGCACTGATGGGACATAGTTTGGAAACTCTCCAGCTGTCTCAGCTGAGGAATGGAGGGATTATCCAGGGCTCTCATAGCTTATACCAGACATCGCAGGCTTGAGGGATGGGGGAGAAGGGTGAAAATCACCTACTCAGCAAACTCAAGGGATAACTTCACTGTGAACCCAACAGATTCATATACTCTACACAAGGAAACTGAGCTTTGACACACTAGTCAACATGCTTCCTGTCCTCTTTTTGCCAGAAGCTACAAAAACTGTTAATCTCTTCCAGTTCCAGCTAGAGTGGTTGGCTCTTTCATGCAGGCAGTACAGGCTCAATGTTTTCAGCTCTTGAGTCACTAGATCAAGACAGTGGTTGATGCAGATGACAATGCAACAGCTTCCAAAGCTGGGCTATTCTTTGGCTCTTGTGAGTTGGTTTTATTCATAACACAGAAAAAGCCTTCCTAATAGAGGGAAGTTCCTGGTGAAATCAGAGTAGTTGGCAACATTTTGCTTCTCTCCTGTCTTAGACCCAAGTCAGAAGCCCACCAGTAGCAATGGGAAGACCCACTGTCTTCACCAGGCTTTGGCATGAAGCCTCAGCATAGAGAACTGATTGGGACGAAGTTTTGGAAGCATGGAGGTAGCTGACAGATTCCAGAACATGACAAAGCACAAACAGCATTTGCACAGAAATGCTATTTGCTGGCTTATTGCTTCATTTGCTGCTCCTAAGTCTTTTTAACACACCCTTTAATTCTGTTATTATAAAAAAAGTGGATGCAAATAACTGCCAGAAGTGAACTCAAGCAGGGAACAATCCATTAACCACTAGGCCTATATTTAAAAAAAAAAAAAAAAAAAAGGCCAATAAGAAATGGTGGTTTGAGGGGAAAACCCTTAGGATTCAAGCAACTGATGTAAATACACAGCCCTGATTTACAGGAGCCAGAAGGCAGAATTCTGAATGAAATTAAAATGGATTGCTAATTAAGAGCAGGCTTCATTATAGAGATTATACATCTTTAAAGACTCTTAGTAGGCATGCACACTTTCATCCCCGTGCACAAACTAACCAGCTACAGTAAAACACTCTGAACCCACTCATTTCTCATCCTTCCTGACCCTAAAGTCCATTACGCATTTCTTCTGTTTAGTCTAGAAAATTCAGGGTCAGCCTTCGAGGGAGAGCCATGAGAACGGAGCAGCCGTGGCAGGGCCAAATGACACCGTGCCCCATCCCCAGCACGGGCGAGGACCACGCGAGCGCAGCAGCTGCCAGCAGCAGTCTAGCACCGATTCCCAGGCCTCCGATGGGGCTCCTCGTTCTACTTAGCTGTGAGAGCCGCAAAAACATCTCTCAAAAAAAACACCAAAAGTGACCTTGTCTAAGGATTATCTGCAAAATCTCCCCCACTCCTTGTATTTTTAACAAAAAAATAGTATTTTCAATAGTAGAAATGTCAGGTTTTTGGCCAGATAAAGAAGCTACAGAGACTGAGTGCTGAGTTTCATGGGTACAGACTGGTATATAATTAGGGACGAGTACAGAAGTGACTTATCAGATTTTAACCCTTGAGAAAAACACTCAAATGTTGATGTAAGAAAAAAAGTATTTATCAAGTCATGACCTCATATTACTCGCATTGTTTGCCTTCCTATTGCCACCTGTTATTTTGAGAACTGTTTAAATAGAAAAACCACATAACCAAGGGTCATATAAAGCAGACCTATCATATATGACATTATTTCTCTACTACTAAAAATGTCTTTTAAAAACACACAGTTAGTCCAGTGTACTGAAACTTGATTTACTAAGATAATTTGACAGCCTGAACTCAGAAAGATTTTTTTTTCCCCCCGAATTTCAGAGAATTGCCTTGCTGTTGAACACTGGGTCTCAGACCTCTGTAACTCATGTCCAAAACCAGGCAGATATCTTTGATAGCCACATTAGGTTGCTCTTTAAAACTTCTCTTTACAGACAAGATAATCCATCAAAAGGGAAAAAAATAAAGACTTGCTACATTGTCTCAAGTTATATTACCTGAAGAAAAACCGGTGGTATCAGCTACAGCTCAGCAGAATGAGTTATGGAGAACAAACGCTGAATAACCTGTGCAATCCATAAGGAGTCGGGCAGCCTGTCCTGGGTGACACAAACACCAGCGCTGAAATAAACAGCTCAGTATCACAGTTAACCAGGGAAAGGTTATTTAAAAATCACATCTTGCTCAACTAAAACAACATGCCAACTGTTTACTTTCGCACAAAATCACTCCTCCAGGAGTAAGCACAGCCTGAGCCTGCTCCTAATCTCATCTCCAACTTAATTATTGCTTAACTAGTACGACTCCATTTGATACACCGATATTTTTTTAACCATCTAGAGGCTTCCAACTACCCTACAGAGGTTGAAAAATGCAGAAACAACTTTTCATTTCTAGCCTTCAAGAGGAAGCGTTTGCTTTTGGATGGGAAGGATGAAGAAGAAAGCAGGGCTCAAATGTTCATCAGGCTGCTCACAGGTAAACCCTGCACCATGAAGAGGCTTCCCTCTGAACACACTGACGGGTGCTTTTTGTATATCTTCCTAAGCAACTTTGGGGGGGGAAATAAAATCGGGTTTGATTTAAAGCCTTAACAAGTATCTTTTCGCTCTACGACTTCTCTTTGCTGGCACAGTAAGACAAAGTTCTGATAAATGAACATGGACCAGGTTGCCTCTTTGGAGCAAAGCCACCTATCTATGATTTACACCAAATTCAGGACAATGCTTACAAATCTGATGGCAACTTAAAATCTTAACTTTTACAAGGGCAGCCATAGCTTGTTTTGGCATAAAAAAGCCCAGTGACGCAATCAATGACAGTTTTATTCATATAGATGTGCCTATTCTATATTCTTAACGTACTTATAAAACTGCTGCTCTTGTTTTCAGCACCATGCACCTTTTTCACATCGTGCTGAGAACAGAGAACATCCATTTTCCTCCTGAAACACACACAGCACAGGACTGAGAAAGACACATTTTCAGCTCTGTATCTGTTGAAGAATTTTGTTCTTCTGAGTTATGCTGTCTCCAAGGGGGTGGGGGGGGTGGGGGGTGTTGCAGTCTGTTCTAAGTATGGATGATCACCATTCAACACAGGATCAAAAAATGAAGGTTGAACGTACAAATTCTTACTTAGAAAAACATCAGAAGTTTTGTAAAGGCACAGGGAAATAAGTCACATTCAGCCAGTTCCTTTTTCTCTCACCTCCAAATTGACCAAAGCAGATTTCTGCTGGCATTTTGGGTTTTTTTTCAATTAGCTAACAGTAATTTTCCCTTGTATGGCAGATTCTTACTATTACAGCTATTGAGGACTCAGATTACACAGCATACCCCCAAGAATGAGTAATGGTCTTATTTTCCATCTGCGATACAGTGTAAGAGCCAAGGGCAAGCCACTGACACTATTTGGACCAGGAGTTTCAGTTTGGCATTCTGCTCTTGTCAACGGCCCACTGTTGAAAGCCTCCAAATCGGACTTTAAAAAAAGCAGCTTTTCAAGGTTCAATAGAAATTCAAATGAACTTATTTCCTTTGTGATGGATTTCTGAGTCATCTTTTCCAAGGGAGGGGAGAGGAAATATAATCAAAAAGGGGGTTATTCCTATTCTAAAAGAGGGAGCAGATCTACACTAGCCATCCTTTATCTTGTCATCTTCCTGACCACAGTATTGTGAAAAGCCCAAAAGCAGAAACAGTGAAGTAGTCAATGAAGTACTGTGCTCTTTATATCATTAAGTCCTGCAATGAGTAGGAAGGGAAACCATAGTATCTTTTGACCCTGCTTTTATTACCCACACCAAGCCTTTTGGAAGGGACGGCACACAAAACGTCATGCAAAACCAAGTAATTCCTGGTAGCTTAGGAAGAAGTATCCATTATAAGGCAGAACATTTTCATTTCAGTGTGCCCTTGTTGACTGAGCTGACAAAACCTGAAAGAATCTGCCCCGAGACCACAGCCCTCCTATGGCGGGAGGAACATGACATCAGGGTCCTGGCTCCCCCCCTCCCCTAAACTTCTTCACTGGGGTACAGTGTAGCTTCCAAGACCAGAAAGTTGGATGCATGGGGGAATGGGTGGTGGGGTTGCTGGGTGGTGTTTGTACCTAGTCCTGAGTCCTACCAACGTGCCATCAGCATGCAGCTTGGGGGAAGTCGCAAAACTCGTTGGTGTCCCTCTGTCCTAGGGCAGCATCAGGTGATGATGCTGCCCTGCAGTGAAACAGGGGGTTAATCTTCATGGCTTTTGAACTTTTCCCTTTAAGAAACATTTTCCGGGAATCTGCCTCTCTGGGAGCTGGCTATCATCACACCAGATATGGGAAAAGTACAGTGCTTTCTAATGAAAGTTTACAAAAAAACCCTAAAAGCCAAAAAGACCCTTTTCTCAGTAACTGAAATGAAGACTGATTTGAATTTCCAGTCTGCACATTTCTTTTACTTCCCATCTAAAAGAAAGAGTATTTAGATGCAAGGGTGTCAAGCAATATGAATCATCTTTAAAGTATTCAGTTTAATTAGACAAGGATAAAGAGATTTAAACAATGTCACTGAAATCTAATTCTCTGTATTAACCTCTGTCATAAAGCAGAAGAGTGAAATCAGTGAAAGTGAAAAAGTGATGGTTTAGCTAAGCTTATTTGTTACAGCCACTGCTCTTGAACAAAGTGATTTTTATGGCCATGAAACTCCGTAAGAGCAGAAGTCAAGGTCACAATAGCAATACATCATTCTGGGGGAAGAACTGGAAGTACTGGAACCTCACATCTGTGCACTGCAAGAATAAAAGGCAGCTGTAACTAGCTACTTTGAGAATAAATACTACCTAAAAAACATGACGTATCTAAGCTGCAGTATGTTCTGGTAAGACAGATGAGTCAAGGGAACTTCACTGAGCATCAGCTCATCTCCTGTCTTTACAGGGGATCACACTACACAGATCAGTAGCAAGCTGTGGAGCCGTATCCCGACTTAATTTACACCCTATAATAAAACCCTAAGTTTCCTAATAGTATACAAGCCAGATACTTAAGATTTCAATACAAAGTAGATTTTCTTGTTGCCGAATAGTTGACTTCGCTGATGTTACAATATATTGGGGAAAAAAATGGGAGAGGACACGGATGAGGACAGGAAACAAGAGAGATGAGGCCTCAGAAATGACCTCTGCATTTTATTCTGCATGGACAGAAAAAGATAGCACTTAAATGCTATCTCAATTCAAGATCAATACAGCTTTATCCTTTAACAAGGAGTATTTCTTCCAACACCAGCTCTGAGTACAGCTCTTACGCAAGTAAAGACCTTATGCAACCTCCAAGGTTTCTGCCTACAGGGGCACTTTTTCTTGGAGCACTTGATGTTCTCTTGACCTAGCAGATAGGCTGGAGGGGAAAAAAACCCAACCCAAACACCCTGAACCAAAATCCATATAATTTTAATGTTCTTTGGGCAACTAAGTGACACTGCTTCTTCATTACTTCACAAAGAGAATCCTCCAAAGGTTTGTTTATATAGTGCCTTGTCAGAATTGAACAGCCTCAGTAAGAACTGGTGGGTCTATACCGTACAAATATTCAGTGAAGAGCAAGGCATAAGAGATGACAGCAACAAAAACAATGTGAGGAGTGAGAGAAACTCTTTCAGTCTAATTTTAAAGAGGGAGTCTGAATAGTAATCATTTACTACCACCATGATTATACAAGAAAATGATATCATCAGCAAGATGAAAAACTGTACAGAGAGACAGCAACATTCATTACTTCCCAACTGAAATCAGAAAGACTCAACCTGGAAACAAAAGCTTCAGCTCCTCTGCGGTAGGGTAATTAAACCCAGAAGTGGCTGAACAGTAAAGGCTTTTGATTTGCCATCATATGGACCTTAAAGGTTCAAACTTCTTTCCTGAAGATAAACCTTGATCCAGTTACCAGGATAGATTATTTGGCTCAAGTAGATGGAAGTCTGGATTTCCGTTCTGGTCTCCCACGATCCACTGAAGAAATGGGACCCATTCACATGGAGGTCAACATTCTCATAATACTTTTGGCTCTCTATTAAAAAGTCAAGGTCATACCACCTTCGGAGCTTTAGAGCAACGTTCTTGTCAGTACAACAACTCTGTCCACAGCAGAAAGGCCTGGGGTGACTAGCATGGCACTTTTGCTAGAGGAAAGAGCTATCTATTCCTACTCGCTGGCAAGGTACGGTTTCTGACTCTGAGCCACGGGCAAAGAGTCTTTGTAGTGCAAAGTACAAAGTATTATACAGTCCAGATGTAGCTCATAACAATGACAACTAAATTCTCACTGGAGGGATACAGTTTTGCATGGCATAATTCACTACAAGTAAAAAGTATTCAAGCCAAGAGAAAGATATAATCTAATTATTTCTGGTTTCTCAGGACTGAAGGTGAGAGGGAAATCTAAAAGCAAACAATGCTGTGTTGCTCAATATGGAATGCTGCAATATAAAGAAGTGAAAATTAAAGCACTGCAAAAACCATGTCAATTTTCAATAGATATGGCACTAACTTATATTAGTATTTCTGACAAGCCAAGAATGTCAGATTGCTAAGCACAATATGAATCACATTAGAATTAAGAACAGCTGAGCCTGCACAACAGATTATATAAGTAGTTATGAAGCACAGGAAATAGTCAAAGCCAGCAAACTCAGCTGTATATACGAATAAAACTAATAACTGTTATATTACATGTATCTGATAAAAAGTCACTTTATTGACAAGATAACTACAAATTAAGAAAGTACTAGATAAGACACTGAACATCTGGGCAAGATGTAGGGGCCATTAAAAATGCCCTTTAAAACAAGGGGTCTGCTCTCATTAAAAGCTGTTCTTTTACCAAGACAGAAGGAAGGCCAATGAATTGTGAAGGCAAATTCAATTCAGCAAAGTTTCTTTCCTCAAAATGGTAAATTTCAAAAATTTTGGCAAAATGTCTTGAGGGGAAAAATAATCAAGTGTTGTACCCAAGCTCAGGAAGAAGAAAACACAAGACTCAATTAGCAGCAGAGGTTATCTGAAGCTATTTACCAGATAAGATTGAAATTGCCCATATCTGGATCATCTTTCAAAGAAGTCTTATTTGGAATAATTTAAAGTGCTTTCTAATACTGGTTGATAACAACTGATGAGAGTCTTAAAGAAAGTAATTTAATTTACTTGGACATGAACAAATTAAAAGCAGTTACAGGATATATTAATAACACAGATACGTCACTACAAGATTTCATTATGCCCTTAGTCAGCTTGATCCATTAAAATAGTAACTGGCTGTGATGAGAAAGAAGTTTGCTAAGTGTTTTTGAGTCTTAAAGCACCACAAGATAAACCAGTGATGTGGGATGGAACACTGGAACCGAAGTAAATGAAAATGCAGGGTGTGATATTTTGATTTTATAAAAAAGAGAAATATTGATTCTTTAGCCAACCAAGCAGATGAAAATAGGACTCCTATATGCTTTGTTTTTATTTTAAGCAGTATCACAAAAACTAGCACCATGTTAGATTTTTCACTTAGATTAACAACAGATCAATAGCAAACTCAGCTACACTGCAAAGATGTGATTTTTCCCCCGACCACCACTTGAGGCACACATAACAATTACCACTGCCACCTTAATTATCATCCCCAGCCTCCTCCACCTTTCCTTTTCAAGCTACTCTGCCTTCATGCAGTGAAGAAATGGTGCAGAAGAGGCTGACATGGTAGGAAACTAATGTCCCTGAGACAAAGGGCAGAGCGGATGGCATTGACTGACACACTGTGTCCACAATATCCCAAAGCTAAGGCAATGTCGTGTTCATCTGATAGGAGAGCAGGAGGTGTAAGCTGCCAGTCATTTCAAAATGACAACAGTAAATATTTCAGACAATATGCTACCTCCTCTTCTTGAGCCTGCTCTGGCATCTCAATTAACACTTGCTTTGTGTCTGCTTTCACAGCATCACATTTTTCTAACCACACAATCTATAGGTCCACGTTCCTGGATGCCAGCTCAGTTGCCCACCCTACTTACAAACTCAATTTACACCCATAAATATGTATTCATTCTTTTTGGACTTAGCCTAAATATTCTTCCATATGCTTCACCCAGCCTCCCTCCCTCTTTCAGATGCCTGCAGAAGCATCCATCCATTTCTTGGTCATTCTGAGCATGGCCAAGCATTGGATCTGGGACTGGTGAACGTCACTGCTACATGACGCCTGAAATCCCACCATTCAATCCACCTGCTAGGGCAGTCTCCTTCGGAGCAAGAAAGGTCACATTCCCTGCCCTCCTCGGTGACCTGCTGTGGAGGACAGGTTGTGAAGAAGAAAAGGTCAGCACTGATATCAAAGGCTAGAGCTGGAAGCAAGTGGGTGCCTATAAAACCACCAGAGCTCTGCTGGAGGTGCTCAGGGGACCGGAGAAGGTCTGAATTATTTCTTCCAGGTAGATTACAGGTAAGTAGGGACAAAACACTCCCATAAACATCAGTTGTTTGTTCACGCATGAGAGACATAAGGGTGAGCTCCAGCTGGGTACCTGCTTTGAATGACTTTTCAGGGTCAATCTCGGAGATTGTGTAACAGTTTTGTTACACACTCTCTGTGGCACAATTTTACAAACCTGCAACCACAGCACTAAAAGGTGGGAACGCAAGTAAAAATCCCCATCCTTAATTGCTTTGCTTGTTTCAGAGGGGGAACTTTAATTCAAGTCTTCCACTCATCAGGAGGGTGCCTGAACCATCAGCAAACACAGTGATTTTTTCTGGCTCACTAACCATTAAATAGTTCACACAAAGTATAAAAGGAACAGACTCAAATACTCATGCAGATTATTTTATATTAAGGACATTCAAACTTCTGAGCCCAACAACCCACATACCAAACATTTCTGTAAGATCAAAAGCCACATTTTCTGCGCTCTCTCACACACAATCCCACATCTCAACTTCATCCTCCTACCAAACATCTCAGTCGCTTTATTTTCAGACTGACTGCTCTTTAAAAATTATTTGGTTTTGCTTCCTAACCGCTATATTAAAACCAATTATGAGATGAGCAAGTAAGATAGTTAGGGAAAATAGTTAGGGGACAGATCTCCAGTTGAGCTGCTCAAGACGGGCGTAGCTTGGAAGGCACATTTCAAGAACCCGTGTCCTGCAGCTGGGCACTCTGAGATTTAAAAATCAAGCACTTAGACGATGCTGAATCTAAATTCCCATTATCCCATGCAAATGCTATAGTCAGGCAATAACAGATAAGAACCTAAAAATCACACAGAATTAGCTTGAAGCTGACCAGGACATAGACACGTTACTTTTCCCAGCCACCCTTTAGGCTCAGGCATAGCCATGACAAGGGCAGCTCTAACCGTTTCAGCCAACAAGATGCTACTCAAATTTGTAACCCAGTATTTTTCAGACACATTGAGAATGCAGACTGCTGGCTACAAGGAAGAATTGAAGAACCTACCGTTACACTGAAATATATAAAATTTAATCTGTAATGGCTTTAAAATTAATTCAGTCTTTAAAATAAGTTGAATTTAGATTTATTTCATTGCAGATCTACTTTAACTAATCTGCTGTATGAAAAAATAAGCAGACCTGTTAAGTTTCTCAAGATACAAAACGGACAAACTGAAATGTCTCTCACCAACTCAGGACTAGATACCAACGCATTTAAGCAACTCTATCAAAACAGGCCATTTTTAGGGGGGGAAAAAAAAATTGTCTACTGGTTGCTTATAAATTTGGCCTTAACTACAGAATCTCTCTTGAGCTCCTTCACAAAGTGTTTTGCAAATAGTTTCCAAAAATACTCTCCTCATTAGACCATAAAGCAAGGAGCAGGACTGCAAGCTGGCCATCCAAATCAATTATTTGCTTTCCACTAGATTAAATGTTGAGTAACCACCACCTTCTGTGGAGTTACAATGGTGCAAGTCAGAAATGAGGACAGAATTTAGTATAATATTTGCATTAACTCTTAAGTTACTTGTGACAGAACAGGAGGTGATGATCTTCTGATATATTTGGAGAGTACTCAGACTGCAAATAAACTATTTTTGCAAGACAAGAGTTATGGCCAATTTGGCTATCTTTAAGAAAGAATAGATGCTTTTTGCTGTACATCCATGGACTTAAATGTTCTCTTAAAAGCACTTACACTTGTATAATCTACTGTCTGTAAGCTTGCTTTTCATTCACCTTTCCCAGACCTTTTAGGAGTATCTCATGGATGCTGAGGGGTCTGCAAAACACTGCAACAGATCAAGCCAAAGAGTGGGAAACACTCACTTTCTGTAGTGCCCATCACTCTCAAACACACTTGCTATAAGACTACACAAATTCCACTATACTGAAAAGCCCAGTGAGTTTAGAGAAGGCACAGAAACGCTTGTAGACCCTTTACAAGCACCCTTTGTAGATGTGTCAAGCATTCTTCTTGTAAACATTAAGACAAGCTGTAACAGCATTCAAAACTTACCTGGGACCTCACAAACCGCAGTCAGCAGCACTAGATATCCCAGATGTGGAGGAAACGGCTGGAGTTCTGATTTCTTCACTAGACAGCTGGATATTTCCCAATAAAAGTCAACGCAGCTTTCGATCCCAAATTTTTGCTGTTCCAGCTGCATGTTGTGGATCCCTGGGGAATACACTGGCTGAGGAATTCCTGGTAGCATGGTTTCATAAAGCAATGTATAGATCTGGTTGTTTCTTATTGTCATGGGATTAAATCACACGTTGAGTTTTACTATGGCTAATAACGTAAGTCAACAACAGAAAAGTTTCAATATGCCATTGCTATAGGAAAAGTTTAGCCTTTCAATATTATCCCAGTTTCAAGGAACAGCATAAAAGCTTTGAGGTGGTGGTAGCCCCAATCAAAGCAGAGGGGACAGATTAGAGCAAAGAGAATTTAAATGCTTCAGTCCAGGCTGTCTGAGGACGGACATGGCAGAGCCTGTTCTTTGCTCATTTTCATTAGCTCCATTACTTTTGCTTTCAAAAGTACAAAAGTTTTGTTATATACTATGGTTAAAAAAAGTGTGTTCCCATATAAAATAAGTATGCTTCCTTATCACACACTTGTATCAATATATGAAAAAACTGTGTATTCCAAAGACATCATTTGTCAACAGCTTGTAAATCAGTTTTTTTTTTAAAGCAGTAACATTAGTCATTAATGTTTTAAACTTAAGTGAATATTCAAACAGGAAATACGATACATAAAGAGGAACTAAGTGTTTAACACAGCATTTGGTAAATACACCAGTCAAAGTCTGGTGAGTCTGTTAGTAACTAGCATCAACAGTTCTAAACACTGGTTGCACAGCATACATACTCCCAGTGATGCTTGTATAGCTTGCTACTGAGAAATGGAGAAACTTTTTTTTTTTTTTCCTTGCTACCCTTCAGCAGTAATGTCTTTAAATCTAGTCTCCTTCCTCTCCAAATTTTTAGGGTCCAAAACCTTAATGCAACTTTTGGTTGCATATTACTTTCATGACTGAAACCAAATGCTTCCAGTTCCCATTTGTGTGCCAGGAATATTCATATACATTCCCCTTATGCAACTTTTATTAGCAGTAAATGGACACCAAACAGATTCAACTGCAAAATATGACCTCTATTTGGTCCCTCTTTGTATCTTAGTCACTACATGAACTTGAGGAAAGGTAAACCTTTCAGAAAACCCTGAAGTGGCTGCTCTGGAATCCGAGTAGGGAAAATCCAACTACTCATAACTAAAGACCAATTTGTTCCCCCTTCTGAAGTCCATCTCTAGAGCAAGTTTTACGCTCATATTTACTGGTAAAAAAATCACATTGCAATTCATGAGACATCCGAACTATGTGCAGGGGAAAATCTGAGTACCAAATGCATTACCAGAATTATGTGCACCAAAGAAGGGAAAATAAGTAGAAGAGACAGACAAATATTGAGAGAAAAATGTGTAAAGTGGTATTATGTTATTAAAACATTACAAGAGAAATAAACAGAACAAAAAAATAAAAAAAAAGGTTTTAACCAGGTTTGTTTTTTCTTTTTTTAAATTAGAATTGACCCAAAGCAAAAGCTTACATTGCAAAGGAAGAACAAAATACATTATGATATTGGTAACACAGTGTTGCTGGAAGCTAGACTTGTGGGCAGGTTGCAAGTTGCTCTTGTCCATACGTCACTGGGGGCTCTCGACAGACTTAACTGAGAAAGTTAGGATCCAATTTTTTCATCTAGCCCAGGTCCACCCTGGTAAACACGCTACATATTCTCCTTTGCCTTTGGGTATTTATCTGATGACTTTGTCCAGATGTGTTCTCCTATGATTGCCAACTAGAGCCAGAAAACGGATTTTTCCACGCTATCCCGAGGAAGCCAGTTATTCCAAGTATGAGTGATAATGAATTTTAAAAAACAAAACCAAACCCAAAATAAAACAAGAAAAAACACTCAAGAGCTTTTCAAACTAACAAGTAATGTCTATAATGTAAATAGTTTAGAAATATGGTAATTAAATAATCTAAAAAACACTCTTACTCTGCTGTACATTTATAAACATAAATATTTACAAAAACTTTCTGCTTTGTTTTAAAGGATGAGGTTTGCAGTTTGTTAATGATCAGAGTCTTTTACTCACATTGATTCTTTGGTGTATTTGCCAATTTTTTAAGGTTTATTAAAAGTGTTCAACTGTGAAGTTTAAGGTAATGGAACTAGGCTACATAAGAAGTTTATATTATGCACTTCTCCTTCCACATTCTAGTCTGAATGAAAACCAAAGTTCAAAGTATTTGTGCACAATATTTAAAATAATTTAAAAAAGACTGAATTCCCCATTACTGAAATTTGGATAGGTTTATCAATGAATAACCATACTTCGCTCGCACTCATGCACATGTATAACTTCAGATAGTGAATGGGACTATCAGTAGATTGAAACACACATGTGCTGCAGTACTTTGCTGAATCAACGTCTGAGAAACCATCTACAAGGGATGGCTTAGCATCATAAGAAAGGGCAAGGGCTTCCCTCTACCTTGGGGAGGGGAGAGAGGATAGGATGAAATTTAAAAGAAACGCTTTTTATTGGCCTGAAATGTATGTGTGTTCCCTTTAGATGTCAGTTACTTAAAAGAAATAACCAAAAAACAAACCTCAAACAATAAATAATGGAATTACACATTTCTTCATTAAATAGCATTCTTGTTACCAAAGTTTTCGGTAATTTTCTTCAGTCACAGCAACAGACAGAACAAATAATTTGCCTTAATATAGATTGCAACTAAAATATATTCTAGATTACCTTAGAAAATATTACTGTAAAAATTCAGTGGGGAAGTACACTGGTTTAGACCAACTTACAAATGTAGTGAACAATACCAAGTATTTTTTTTAAAAAGAAAGCAATTTTAAGGTTCTGATCTCATGTCACGGAACTGAAGATTCATGCTTTAAAACCTACCAGTCAATTCTTAACATCTGTCTTGCCTGAGTACTGGAGAGCTTAAAGATCATAATAGCTGATCTTTCTCGCTTTGATAGGAGCTGACAGACACCATCATGCACACAAGCTCACACGCACACCCCACCTGTGCTCTCAGGTTGTCCCTGTTACAGTGCCACCACCATTACATCCAACCTGGAGGAAGCACTCTAAAGCTTTACCGCCCAGAGGTGACCACTGCACACACTGCGTGGCGTTAAGGTTGGACATACTTGCTCACTCATGCTGAGACATGAACTTTTGGTCACTGCTCAAGCAGGCTGGACTTGAACCGATACAAGCAGAGATAAAAAGGTTCAACATTCTATTAACAATCCTCTGAGCCATAAATCTCCAAAATCACTTATTGTTTGGAAACCTGATACAATGCCAGGCACAATAGGGAGGGATAATCCTCCTTGTTTGCCATAGTTCCGGTGCATCCATTAGCAGTGATAAGGATCGTGCTCAAGGAACTGCAGCTCAGGGTTATAAGATATTAAAAGTAACTAGCACAGTTAAAGAATATGACTATACCTGCTTCACCTTGCTTTTCATATTTTTAATAGTAAATATTTTGAAAGTGACAGTGTTAAACTTAAAAGCCACCACCATTCCTTTCATCTCCCCGCTTCCATCAGTATAATTGGTATGAAAGCACTCCTGATATTAGAGAGGCTCTTAGAGAGCCAGTAGGATGGCAAAACAAAAGCAGAGGACACTGGCAAGAACATTATGATGACTCTATAATCCCTTAAAAATAAAGAGAATGAAACAACTGCATATTTTGGCCCAATCTTTTTTTGATAGCAAGAGCTTTTTTTTTTTTTTTATGATCAGAAACAAAACTCTTTAACAGATCTTTTCAATACCTAGTATGAAAAACACATTCAGTAGCCGAATTTCAGTACTCCTTTCAGTCGCTGCTTTCAGATTAATTGCAAAATTTAAACTTTTAATACAAACAGGGCTTTTCTTGTTAGTGCACATATGAAAGGCATCTTAACTTATGTGCACTTCCCACCCTCTAACCTGAAACAAGCTGAATTTCAGAGCAATCAAAAAAAAACCAACCCACCAACCAACCATCACTGCTTTTAAAACAAAAGGGTTTGTCCAATTTCTTCCCCCCCCCCCCCCC
>NW_020799112.1:11179724-11285962 GCF_003259725.1 Athene cunicularia
GGTTTAGACCAACTTACAAATGTAGTGAACAATACCAAGTATTTTTTTTAAAAAGAAAGCAATTTTAAGGTTCTGATCTCATGTCACGGAACTGAAGATTCATGCTTTAAAACCTACCAGTCAATTCTTAACATCTGTCTTGCCTGAGTACTGGAGAGCTTAAAGATCATAATAGCTGATCTTTCTCGCTTTGATAGGAGCTGACAGACACACAATTTGACTGAGAACCCGTAGATAATATTTCAACTGAAAGTGAAATAAAGCAGGTTATACATTCATGAAATTCAGGAGTAATAATGAACAGCAACTGCCGCATCACTTTTGTAATGTCGTGTCCACACTACAGCGAGGCAGCAGTTCCTATTCTCACAAATAATGCACTGAGACTAAATGAGGAATAGCGTGGAGGGGAGTAACACGTAAAGGGAAAATACATCAGAAAGATTATTGCACAGGAGGCACTGTATGAGAAACAGAATACATTGGCTTAAAAAAAAAAAATCTAGATTTTTTTACTCTTAAATTAATGTAAAAAATACAGAGGCTATGCCTCTTTGTAGTGTACTGTCACTGTTAAAAATAGACTTACAAACAGCCATCCATTTAACAGGAATGTCAGGAAAGAAGAGGGCCTGAATTTTATCGGTATCCCAACTAGAATAATTAGGAAAAGAATAATATAAAAAGAGCCAATGTATAGACCCTCAAATTGAACAGGGTAACCATAATTTTCCTTTAATTTCCAAATTATGTTGGTACAGTACCCTAGGACATGCTGATTATCAACTCTTCCCTCTAACCTGCAAAAACATACACCCTGGCAGAGACAAGAGTCCCAACAGACAACAGGGCTGTGAAGGTGTATCAGTATCCTTTTGCAGGACTGGTGTCTTGATTTCCAAACTTTATTTTGTTGCATAATTTCTTAGCATACCAATTCAAACCAACCGCTTCCCTTGAGAGGCTACCTTCCATCTCCACTGCAAGTCTGCACAATTAATGTGAAAACAAACAAAAAGCCAACAGCAATTTTTAAAATGTAATATTGTATAGAAAGCTTGGACCTTGTAAACTTGGACCAAGAAACCAAAAATTAAGACCTTCTAGCGTGTGGTATAAAAAACCCAAGGAAGTGTATACCTGCCTTCTGACTTCACAGAAAAATCAGAATTTGCATAGGATATACTTTGTGCAAGGCAACAAGCCTCTTCAGTATCTGGAATATAACTAATCTTGCTCAGAGTTCTTCTCTTCATGGATATCAGATATCATCAAATTTGTGTTTTAAGTAGTCTTTCATGACCTTGGCAATGGGTAGTTCATCAAGTAGTTTTAGGTTTTGAAGGCCTATACACTGACGGATTTTAATTCGGCATAGATCTTGCAAGTTTCTGGGCTGTCCTGAAAAGACAAAAGGAATACATAGAAGTAAAATGATCACATTTTAAACATACTTCAAAAGATCATTTGCTCAGTAAAAAAAAAATAAAAAATCACAGATATTTGCTGTTTTCTAAGAGGCAGAGGGAAGGGGAAAATTACAAGAGAAAAAGGGTGAAAGTGAATACCTTTCTAATGAAAAGAAATTCAATGAAATTCAATAGATGAATCTTAAAAACATTTTTACAAACACATAATTTTACTGATACATTATCCATGTAAGGATTCCCATGAGGTGGCAACATATGCTTAAGCGTTGTAGAACAGTGTAACTTCTCCATTTAACGTTCTGTGGAATTTTTTCTGTCCTTGAGGGAAAAAAAATGCTCAGTCTTGCTTATTTTCAAACATTAACGCAAAAACTTCTGTGTTCCACTGTAACAAACAGGACTAGGAGTTTCCTTAGAGAGTGAAGTTTTATAAATGTTATTCAAGGATTGCATGGCAGAGTTAAAGATTGTTTTTTCCCTTCTAATGAAAATACGAAGCCTTTAAGCTTTGGATGTAGCCACAACCTCGTCAAACGGAGATATGAAAATATGAGTTAACCACTGTTCACAGAAGAAAATATTTACTGACATCACATGAACTTCAGTATTTCTGGCAGGGATTTTCCAAAATAATCCATTCCCTTTCAAACTTATTCTTAAGAGGAAACTATTCAAACACCTTGAAAAGCAGCCCCCCATGCAACATAATGTAAGAAAGATTAATCTAGCTTTGTAACTGAATGTACCCAACAACAGATCCCAAGGAAGAAAGAGAAAGAGCAGAACAACAGACATTGAGAAATCCTGTCCCAATATACCCTTCTAGCTTTCAGCACCGGTGCCTTTGGGCCTTCCTAAACCAGAGATTGCACAGATCTATGTCTTTAATAGCTGTGAATAGCCTGCCCTTTGTAAATCTGTCTAATGTTTTTTGAACTCATTCATACTTTCAGTATCCAAAACATCCTGTGGCAACAAATTTCACAATATAATTAGGCGTTGGCTGGAAAACTACAAAGTGCTTTTATTTATTTTAGATCTGCTTCCTGATCATTTCATTGCATGCCTACCATTCTTTGAGTTACAAAAAAATAACAAATAATTGTTCTCACACCAGTCATGATTTTACATACCTTTATATTAATCTCCATCCTGCACTCATGCTCAATACCTCTTTCAAAAGCTGAAGACTCTATTTAATAACCTCCCACCATGGGAACCACTCCAAAAGTCTGACCAAACTAGCTGCTTTTTCCTCATTGTGCTCTTTTTTGACATTATCCCAGTAACACATTGAAGTTGTGCTAATCAATATTTTGATCATTGACTTAACCATGTCATGGCCAAAAATAAATTAAAAAAAAAAGTTTACACAATTATGGCACCCAATGGCTGTTTGAGTCAAAATACTCATCACCATTAACAATGTAGGTGCTTATTTTAGTACCAAGATAATCTATCACCAACAGAGCAACTTACTGCACTTTATTATCTGTATAATCATTAATGGTAAAAGACAGTGCTTGTTTTTGCAAAGAAAGGCACAGCAATTTTATTGAGCTGACTGCTTGAATTAATAATTTCTTTAAAAAGCAGTACAGAACAACAAAACCAACTTTAAATAACTTAGATGGACATTTCCAATTAGCTTTCCTGAGCTGCCACCAATTAAGCAGGACAGTTTTGAGAGAAGAAATGCCTTCTGTACGGGGCTCGACGTGAGTGGGTTTTATGGCAGGACAGTATGATGCTATTAGCTCACCAGGTAAGAACCCATTTGGAGGAGACGGGAGTTTCTCTCACCTAAGCCAGCCCCAGAGCTGGCTCTGCAGCCCGTCCCTTCTTCCAGCCTCCTCCTAGTTCAGCAACAAACCTTCTAGCAGCTAAATAGACATTGACATTATGAGTTTATTAGACTTTCATGGTAAGCACATAGTAAAAAGATTATGAAAATATCTCCTGTCTTCTACTTTGGGCATTTTGTACATGGTTTCAGTTACCCTTTATAGCAAGTTCCTCCTTTTCCCCCACCCCGCGCGGGTTTTCCATAGAAATGGGCTGACAGGCAGGTATACACTGGGATTTATCTTAAGCACTAAAATTATCTGAGGTAAGCTAGCAGAAGTAATGCATGAAAACAGACTCAGTCTGCTTTTAAAGAAATTAGATTTGAAATTAAAGAACATGCAAATTTGAATTTCCTTCATATAAGTGCAAAACATTTTTATTATACTTATCACCACAGTATCTAAATGTCAATTTATTTTTAATTATAACCTTCAGCCATGACTTAGAATACAGATCATTAGTTACTTTGTCCACTGGTGGTTTCTTCTTAGCAGGTTTTTGGGGTTGGGTTTTTTTTTCTGCTTGAAGGAATGAATTTATACAACTTGGACAACAGCTGAATGGTCAAGCTTCTGGGAAAGAAAAGTTACTTTTGGTAAGATATCAAGCAGAGGAATATTTATGGTGATAAAGAAATAGTTCCAATGCTTAAAATGTGAATGCAAACAGGGTTCAGAAAGGATGCACCTTTTCAAAAGTTCACTGCAAACTAGTGTTAGAGGGTATAGACGACTACAGATCTATATGTGTATTTTCTGTAGTAGAGTACACAATAATAGAGCTATGAGACTCTGATTTCTGGTTTCAGAAATGAATGCCTTTTAATTAACATCCTACGGGCTTTTTGAGAACAAAACAGACAACTTAAAATACGCAGAAGAAAATGGTCATCAGTTAATTCAAAAAAGACCCGATTATCAGCTGTATGACATTTCCCCCAGTAAGCCTAAAAATATTTCCTGGGAATGTGTTAACAATGGACATTTCCAGTGTTAAGCACCAGTTGCTACATCTAGTGGCTGTTAGTGTCTTAGGTCACGCCTTGCAAATTCCAGGGTTATTAATGCATTTGTGATTTATTAGAAACGGTGTCTAGAACACTTACTCATTCTTGGTTGCATCTGAATGAAAAAGAAAAAAAAAAAAAGGATTACAGACCGATGTCAGTGAACCCTGATTTGGCAAATGAAAAATGTTATTAGTAATTTGGCAAAGTAAGACAAGTTAAATGATGAAAAAAGTGCTGCTTAAAAACGATTAGGAAGTAGAAACTTTGGTTATATCCTGCACCACAAGTTTGGACAGTTATTTAGGCAAATAAGCTACCAAGGGAAAGAATTAAAAAAGAAACAAAAAAATCTCCCACAAAATAAAAGGTAAGAGTGACCTAATTACCATTATCATGTAAAACAGTGACATAAAACTACAGATCACCTTAAAAAAAACCCCAACACATCCGTGATCTGGTCTCAAAGGGACTCACTCCTTGATGATGGCAGTGCTGTTATTCTGGAGCAGCCGCATTATCATTCGGCTCTTACGCAACCTGAGTTACCACCAGGGCAGCAAATACCTGCCGCTGTTGTAGAGCTGAAGGTTTGCTAATGTGTTCACCCGAACACGTTAGATACTTCAGTCGATTGATTTTGCACGATTTATAGCAATAAACAAATAAATTACAGGAAAGAGATGTATAGTTCATCTTTTGTCTTCCACAGCTCATGCTACATGCTGTAATGGAAAGCAGAAATCACCAACATACTTCTTGCGTATAGTTTCCCAAACATGACAGGAAAGTTTCTTCCAAACAGAAGAAACGTAAAACAGGGTTATAAAATGAAGAGGATTTGCTTTTCAATTTTTTTTTTCTCTCTAGAGGCAGCGGACTTTAGTACGTATGAAAGTTAACCATTTTCCTAATTCAGTTCTTTGACTGCTAACAAAAATCCCAAGCTTTTTTTCTTCCTTTTTAAACAATATTTTTTTTACTTAAATAATGAAGTAAGCCTTTTAAAATATTACTAATAGATTGGTCTTCTCTGGCGAAACATGATAAAATAATCATATTTTAACAGCAAGAAATTACTACAATTAATCCTGAATTTTCATTCAATATTACATTCCTTTCCTTTTTGCAGTTTCAAGACTTTTCTGCTATTCTAGCTGGGAGTTTGCTGTTCTATCCCAGAGACAGACAGAATTTACACATAGGATTTACTAGCTATAAAGAGAACTGTATGTCATCATTACAACTGCTCTGCAGTTTATGCATTTAGACCTGTGCCTCCTGTTTTTCCTGTGCAGATCCTGCTCCCCAAGAAACTAACTCACCTAATAGGTCTATATTTAAGGATCATTAAGGCATAATATTAGACCTAGTACCTCTGATAACACTGATTATTAGGGACTCTCACCCAGTTTTAAGCAAAAGTGTTGTGAAGGTGGAAAAGGGGAATCCCTACCACTTTTCCTCCATTGAAGATATAAAAGCATCTGTGCAACCTGTTCTGTTACCCAAGGGAAAATTTAGGATTAACTGAAATCAATACACTTGTAGGCTGTGAGAAGATCACCTCTGATTTATTGTTCTACCTACTAAAAAAAAAAAAATAGTACTTTTAAAAGTAAACAGTGTCATTGGTTTGAAGTGGACAGGCAATTTCTAAAGTTAAAAAATTAACAACATCATCAGTGACATATTTCAGAAGCTGCCCAGTCTTCTCTGAAATATTAATACATTTCTTGAGAAAAAGCTTCCAGTGTTATTTCTCAAACTGAGCCTCTGCCTCCCTTGGGAACTGTGAAAAGCTGAAAACAGTAGTAAGAAACCATTTGGTTGTTTCTTTTTAGTTACAAAGGAAACTTAAAAATAAAAGTTTTGTGAAACATTAAAAAAAAAGTTGAAACTAGGCTGACGTATGGCTGGCAGCAGCTCAGTTCCTCTAGAGTATCAGAATAAGTATTTATATCTGCAGCTAACTATTAAATCCATCCCTTATTTCACAACTGTGAAGGAACTCAGCTACTGCCAGCAATTAAATTTAGTTACAATTTTGTTAGCTTTTTTGGGGGGGAATTAAAAAAAGATAATTGAACTTATCAACTGTAAACTTACACCCACCAGCCGAGAAACACATTGATGAAGATGCACAAACAAACAGGATCACACTGAATTCAGCTATTCATTGCAAAAGGAATAGGTCTACGTTTAGGAAATGCCTTGTCTTGTACTCTGTAAGACAGCAAAATAACTACAGAGGATACTCAGCTCACCAGCATTTAAAACGCCAGAAAAAGCTAGCATCAAGAATCTATAGATCTGAAATAGTAATACAAGACACGCAGGGCTGAATTCAGAAAGAGAATTACAGAGTGTACACTGACAAAGTGAACAAACTCCTTGAACCAGTATCTAGCTCAGCAGGACAAAGAGAGCTTTTAATTCTTTTTAATTGGATATCATACAAGTTATTTAAAAAGTTCTAGTTTAATTTTGTGTTCAGTATGTCTGTTAGAATACTTGAGCTTGAATCAATGTTTTTATTGCTCTTTGAAAAATAAATTCTCCACAGTGAGTTTTAGATGTCTATTAAATTTCAATATATCTGGCACAGAATATACGTACCAAAGAGGAGTGTCTTTTGGACTGAAAAGTTATAGATGGAAAAGAAGAATGCCAGTAAAGCTCAATGTTAAGTATAACAGGTGTACTTAGCAATAAAATTAAGATTTGAATATGCTTGTTTAAGATTTCTTGTAAAAAAATATTTTGTAATGTTTCTATAAATTCAGTCTTACTGAAATTGCTATGGAAATTCAACTAAGAATTTCAATACCATAATGTTCATCTATTTTTAGGAGACAGTAAAGTGCTCTGAACATAGGCTTAAAATGCATTGTTATACTATTTTTACACTAGAAAAGAATACAGCATAGGTGTGCAAACAGGAGTCAGGAGTTGCTATACTTTACATGCCAGATCTAAAAATACTATTTTTTTTTTCCCACAGGCATCTTCAAACAACTCTTCGAATCTTCTGTATCTGTATATAGCTAAACAAAAATGATTCAACTGCTCAATATAAACAGTCAACTGCACTCTTGAGTTAGTAGCCACATTTTTCAATATCACACTAGGCAATTCTTAGTTCAGAGTTAAACAATTATTTCAGAGGTAACTTTCCTCCTTCTAAAAGGAAAAAATTGGGCTATGCCTTTATAGAGAGATCAAAAACTATACTGGTCCTTATCAAACAGGTACCTGAATCTGCAGAAAGTAAACAAATACCATCTGAATCATGATTATCACTGACCCAGCTAAAGTGAAAACTATAAAATAACCTTCTTACCCTAGTTCCCTGCATAACTCTGGATGACAGACAATAGTCGTTAGTGCAAGATTTCCAGCAGCACACAAGGAAGCAAATAGTCAAAGCTTGCAATTCCAGTAAAGTTCTTCTGTGTCATAATAAACATGAAGATACTGTTTCCTTTGCAATTATCCATGTAATGAAATATGTAGAAATCTACTTAATTCACTATGACACTTCTGTATTCATAAAAGTTTAAATTACGCAGAGACCCTTTTAAAAATGTTTTTCCAGGAAAAAAAAAAGATCCTAGTGAAAAGTTATCTTTATTTAACAGAAGGATAGAGACAAAGAATGTATTAAGGATTTCCTTAACAGGACTTTTAAGTTTTTCTGCACACTTAGAATGCAATATAAATCTAAACACAAAATTACACTCTCTAGTCAAAGCCAAAGATTTGTCCTTTGAAAAATTAAAAGGAATGCAGATGAATATTTGTCATTTAATTCATTTGGTGACCTTTAGATCTTGTTCCAGATCTGAAATTAGTTCTTTGATACCTGTTAACATACATGCCACATTACACTACTGTGGCCATATCCGTTTACTTAGCTATTTGCCTCGACACAGACAAGCAACTTGCATAGCAAGTCATAGACTCCTGTCTGCTACGTTATCTGAACAGTGATTAAATTAAATGAGAGCTATGGAGAGGGGAAAGGGGTCAAGCTTTTTGCATTCCCCCTTTTGAGATCATAATTGATTTTCTAGTACCTTGAAGTTTATTTATACCTTTAAGTATTGTTCTAACACTTCAATTTTTTTCCTGCCTCCAACATTGTCTTTATAAGTTTTAATACTCTCAAACCCCATTCAACTTCAACATAAATCATTCCATCCAGGACTAATTCCACATGTTAATTCTGTAGACATATACACTACCAAAAAACCCCAACTATATGTATCTCTATCTCCATATATATTATATATATATGCATGTCTATTTTAATTTTGCATTAATGTATTCCAAAGTGCTTCCAAAACAACTCTTTTATCAGATGATCTTATGTACTATAGTGGTTGCCAATAAATTTTTTTTTGACTGGGAAAGTGTAGTACAGATAAGGAAAAGGAAGGTAATTAACAAAATCACTGAGCAATTTTTATCTTCAATATCGTTTTTTCAAAGGGAGACTTTATTCATTTCTGTATTGTAAAAGAGGATAAAAAAGAAAAAAATCTACACCAGTGCCCGTCTAAACATCAAGTCAATGGCAGACTTGATGAAAAATTTTGTTGTTCCTAACTTCCAGCTTCATGCTTAAAATACTGAGACACAACTCCAAATAACTTCCTTCCTCTTGGAATTATTCTAAGAGCAAAGGAATCTCTACCTGTAGCCAGGAAGAATATCAGACCTTCCAGGTCAAAACCCAAAATCCAGTATCTTCTTACAGACTCTCAGGGCCAATACTGAGTATTTTTGAGAGCTTGGTTTCTTGCCTGTTATTCACAACCGGGGACCTGGGCTAACGGCTGCAATTATTACAGATTACAATACCTACCAAAACAAAAAGAAAGTCACATACGTTTTCTGAAGAATTGAAACTGCACAAATATGTTTTCCAAGTATTAAAAACCACCCAACTACTTACATCTTGCACGTAGACTGCTAAATAGTATCCCATTTATATGAAGCATGCTTTCACTTGAAGAGGTTTGATAGCTTTCATAATTCACATATATTATTCTTTAAGCTTAAAAATTTTAGTTTACTGCAAAAGTGAAAACTAGTTCCTGTTTTACTATCAAATACATTATTCAAAACTTCAGATGCACATATAAAACTTACAGCTATGGATTCTTATATTAAGCTCTTAGTATAATGTTCAAATAAACAACGTAGAAATTCCTGTTAAACCCTATGACCAAGTCACTGTTACCTACTGCAAGAGAACATTTCAGGAAGATGTCCACTAGAACAATTCTGTAAAAAGTTTGTAAATTTTTCTTCTAGTAAATACATATTGCAGTAGACTCAGAAATGAGACTCTTCCCCACAGTGCTACAGCGTGAGATCTCAACAATTCCCTGTACACAGTCTGATCTAATTGGGAACTCTGCTACCAAAATCCCAGCTTGCTCTTTATCCATTTCATCTCTCCTACACCATATTATTAAAGTGATTATTCACGAAAACCATGGAAGACAGTGTTTGGATATTTATAATAAGGGCAGAATCTTTTTGTAAACATATTCATAATAATTTTGCTCAGAAGCACAAAGCTGAAGTGTTTTTGTCAGCACTAGTCCTCCCTGCTTTCCCAGTTCTCCCTCCATCAGCACAAAACAGTGATAGCTCCAACACTGTTACGTTGGCCACAAATTTAAGTTACTTTTTTGTAACAGAATTTACCTCTCACTTAACATTAAACCCTTAAGGTATGGAATATGGAAACTAAAAGTAAGTTACAGTACCAGTTTCCAACTTTCTGAATTAGACTTTAGACATAGAGGAAACACTGAAGCAGTCTAAGACTTCATGCTTACTGATATGTCCAAAGACTGAAGAATTGCAAGTCTGGATATTATATCATCTACTAATAACCCTGATGGTGCTACTGTATAGTGAGAGGCTCCCAAAAAGGAAACTAGAAAGAAATGCATTTGAGTAAGAAGGGGCAAATTAGAACAAAATCTATTAGTTGCTTGTATTTCTTACTATCAACTTCCACCTTTCCAAAATTTCTCTTCATATTATAGATAAAAACAAAAATAACACTACCAATCATGAAGATAAAAAAGAATTTCCAAATGCTTATTTGTCTCAGCTACTGACAACAGATCTTAGCTGATTCACCTCCAGCCCACACTGAATTTCAGTTTCTTTGCAGAGTATATAGAGTGCTTAATTCTCATTAAAAACAACCATATAAAAAAAAATAAAAGGAACTGTAGGGGAAAAAAGAATATGTGAAATACCCCATTTTTTTTTGTGCAAAGATCATCTTATTTAGAATAATAATTTATTGGGCCATCTTAACTTGTTTGAATTAGCAAACTCTTGCTAACTGCTAAACAGCAATTCCCAAATGTTTTAGGCAACACTATAACTATGAAACACTATTCTAGCATTCCATGTGGAGAGAGGAAGAGAAACTTTCAGTAGATTTAGTACACCAAAAACTGATAACCAAAAGTGACCAGAATATTAGGAGCCTAATACTTTCTAAATACCAGAAGTCATGATGAGTTAAAATCTCTTTCATATTTCAAAGACATCAACAAAATAAAAATCAAAGCTACACAGCACATGAAACCCCTTCAAGTTGCACGAATAAACCCATTTTGTTGTCTGGTGAAGGGGAGAGAGGGAGAGAGAATGTTGGAGAACACAAAGCGGCAAAAGCTCTTTTCTGCCCTGGTTGTAGCACCAGATGAAAAAGCCAGCAACTGCAGAGTATTTGCATGATTAAAAAAAAAAAAGCAAGAGGCATAAAAAAACCCCCAAAACAAACCCCAAACTCCCAAATATCTTATGTGCTAAGGCCATTAATAAAATGTGATTTTACAGTTCACTTTTTAAAAATTAATGCTTCCTGTTTAAACAAACTAATTTAAATAAAATATACTTAACATTAGCACCTTTGCCGAGTAAGAGATTCTCAGTATCACAATACCTTCACCTTCCCAGAAACTTTCTAGTGCATTTAAATAGCATCAAGGGGCAGAGAGGAAGCATTTTTTTCCGGGGCTAAATTCAAAGAAGGCTTTTAGTGGACACTGTGTCCTGTGATTAACTTCTCTTACATACATACTTGTCACTTCTTGTAAGAAATCCAGACAGGGTCGGCTACTTCCAGAAATACTTATTGAAACAGCCAGTGGGGTCTGTCCTTCATAGTTCCTTGTGTTAGTGTCTGCTCCGTAATTATACAACATCTGTGCACAAAGCACATCATCTCTAAGAGCAGACAAGTGTAAGGGTGTCTGTCCATCTTCCAAGCGACCCAAGTTTGTATCCGCCCCTCTCTGAAGGAACATTCGGCAGTAAGAGTGATTGCTTTTGATCACAGCGTATCGTAACAGGAAACCATTTTGAATGTCGATGTTGGCATTGTGATCCAGAAGGATTTTCACACAGCTTGACCTCTCTCGGATAATGGCCAGCTGAAGCGGTGTAGTACCTTTATCACTGAGCGGATCAACCTCAGCCTTGAACTCCAACAGGAGTCTGACAAATGAGTCTCTGCCATAGTGGGCTGCTACATGGAGGGGAGTCCAACCATCGTTGCTTTTTGCATTAATAATGTCACTTCTATATTCAGATTCCAACATCAAGCGTGCAATCCTCGCTCGGCCATGCATGGCTGCATAATGCAGAGCAGTGAAGCCTCCAATTAAGTCCTTAACTGTGGGATCAGCTGAAGTTAAAATAAAATTAAAAAATAATTAGAAGGCATTACAGTAATCCAGTGCTGCAAAAAAATAATCAAATGGTTGAATGTTAGTCTTCTCAGGCATAGCATGACAGGACTTTTTTGTACTTCAAACCAATTCTTGCTTTCATGAACAAGCTATTTTTAAGAAAAAGTTAAATTACGTTTTTAAAAAAGGGTTACACAAAAAAGACTTTCTTTCATATACATATGTTTCCATTTGACAAATCGTTTTCCACATCTTCCTAGCACTCTTAGGCTAATTACTCAAATCTCTCTGTCCATCCAGTTTTCCTCCAGCTCTACAATATTACATTTCTTTCTCAATATTCAACTTCTTTATTTTCCCTTGTGTTGCTTCTTGGTCTTAAAAAGAAGCATGTGTAGAAACATCTGCTGTCCCAAATTGCGGATGTTTTGTGGTCTGGCAGCACTGTATTGTTTTTAGGGTGTAATACTGTATTAGGTAAAATGTTTCTCTGTGGTCTGCAGGATTTCCAAAGCATGTAGGATATATGTTATTTTAGATTATCTTGATAAAATCTGTTTTTATACATGATGAATCTGTTCTGAATTTATAGTTTTACAAAAATTTAAGATTTTACAAGAATGTAAGCATTCACTTTTGGAAGGAACCAGGAAAAATGCTGGTGCAGAATACAAGTGATTACACAGAATTTCCACCACCCACCCCCCCAAGACAACACAGAAACTCAGTCTGATTTATGAATTTAAAAATTAAAATAATAAAATAAGTTTGCTTAATTTAATTTCCTCAAGACACCCAAACTTGTAAAGCAAGTGACTATTCCCACATACTAAATTAATTACTGAAGGAAAGGTGCCTGCCTTGTTCCCATTTCTCAGCTAGAAAATAAACCAGGCTGTGAGGCTTCTCCTTCCACCATCCATAAATGCTGCCTATCGGATGCTATATGGTACAAACTATGGTTTAGAAGTTTGAGGCACTTTCCTAAGACTCCTAGCTGGTAGAGATACCATCAACACGAGGTCCTAGACTTGAGCTGACATGTTTTTGATATTCCCGTGTGTCTACTGAAACAAGTGCTGAGGTCCGTCCTTCACCTCCACTTGTGGCATTGTCTGGTCTGCAGTCATATAACAGAGGTGCACAAAGCACACCACCTGTAAAAGCAGACAGGCATAAGGGTGTCTGTCCACTTTCCACCCTGTCCTTGCATCCTGGCACACAATTCTTTGCCTTTTCCTCATCTATACATACTGTGTTCAGAGGGAAAGTAGCAGTGGTTTGGGTGGTTGGGGGGTGGGAGGGGAGGCATAGGACATTGTGACCATGCAGGTTTAAAACAAACTTGGCTGAAGGCTATGAACACCCTACACTCACACTGCTCAGGAGGAACACTTGCTCTCCTGTACCATGTAGAGAGGGCAGAGTTTTCTGCTCGGTTGCCATCACACCCAAATAGAAGAGGGGAAAAGTGTGGGAGAGGCCAATCTGCATCTCAAAATTCAGATCTGCTGTAAGTTAAGTTCACAATACGATATAAATTGCAAGCTAGTTTAGTCTGAGCACACAAAGGTGCTAACACAAAGCAACAGGAATAAGCATCCCAATATAGACCTACTGCAACCATGTCCAGATAACACATCAAGATAAGACATCATACCAAAATAAAAAGACTGGCAAGCACAGAATACAGCTGCAAAGATGATCCAGGAACTTTAAGGTTTTTTAAAAATGTAAAGTGAAGACTGAGGGGAGGAAAACAAAACAAAACAAAATCCAACATACAAACTAATGCAGCCTGACTACACAGAAAAATAAAATGTGAGAACTACCTCTGGTGTATAGAATAGGAACCTAGAAATAACAAGAGAAAGATTAAGGAAAATTTAGACCCTTAGCAGCGATAGCCCTTCTAGTCTTCTGTGAAAAGCAGAAGTTTCAGTGCTCTGTAAAGTTATACTAACCTGAGGTAAAGCACCCTCTGGTTGGCAGGAAAATGAAGTCAATGACTGAATAGGTGGTTCTTAACCTGCACTACAATGATGTCCAAAATATAGCAAAGAATCAGTACAGCCCACAGAGTCATTAAAGACAAAGATACTATTTCAAAGTGATGTTTGCTGCTCCCAGGGTCTCTTTCTTCACACTGCTCAGACTATCCTGGATTATCTCCTAAGTGGTGATAAACAAAATGAGTAGCATAAGCATGAGAATTAAGATGCAGAGGGATGAGACATTCTGAGAGGCAGAATTAGAGAGAAAGATGGACATAATGGAAAAGAGACAGAGCAGGCAGGGCTATTTTCCAAAAATAAAAGTTTAAAAAATAAAAAATAAAAAAATTCATGTTGTGCCTTCTCTCTCCTATGCTGCATAAGGTATTCAAGCCAGTCATGTCTACCTCCATCTGAGATGCAGAATACTGCCACTAGCCAGTTTAGTCTACGCTATTTCCAAGTTCAATCAAGTATGTCCCAACTTTTGTGTGTGCATGTATATACATTTTTATATAAATTGTTGTAATCCAAACCCAACAATTTATGTGCAACATAAGGATGTCCTTTACCTGTTGTTGTAAGTACCTTTCTGTGACCTCCCTACTCCCAAAATTTTACTGCTTTTGATCACTAAAGTGGCACAAAACCCCCCGAACTAAGTCATGTCAGGAGTGTTTCAACAAGAATAGGAAAAAAGCATCTCAGTTGGACGACCAACCACCACAAACAACTAATCTTCCAAAAGTAAACCCAGTAGCAAAACCTCATGATATTGTAATTCCTGTTCAGATTATGGGCTTCTAGTGAGTTAACAGTACCAGTCTCCCCCTTGATTAGGGAAACAATTTTAACAAGACCAAAACGTCTGTTGCTATTCAGTGAATGTTTTGCTGCCATCTCCTGGAAAGCTTTTGAACTTCACAAGGGCTTTCAGCAGAAGTTGGACCTGCATTATGTTGCAATTTTCATCCGTTCAGTCCCTGTGTTAGTAAAAACAATGCTACATAGCTGATGTTGCCTTAAGAACCTAGGTTGTTGGGGGGGTTTCTGTTTGTTTGGGGTTTTTTTAAAAGGCTTCAGTACTGGTATCATGCTGTAAGGTAACTAAATCCCCTGGAAGACAAACAAGGTAGAAAGGAAGTGGGGATGATTCTCTGCTTACCTTTCAGAATCTGCAGAGGGGTACAAAAATGTAGCCGGTACAAGCATATTTCACTAGGAAGGGATTAAGCCAGCACTTGCTAGCATTTCTTTATCTTGCCTCCATCCTGATTGTCAAACAATGATTTCTTTTAAACCCTCCCATTAATTTGCAGAGAGCAGAATCTAGAAACATGAACAGCTGCGTTTGGTCACTTCTAATGTTCTTAAATATAAGGCAAAATACAATGGCACAAACCTTGAACTGCTTATCAAGGGTAACAAATTACCAAACTCACTTGAGTCTGAAAATTTGCAACACTGAATGATAAACAGATTATTTTATTTCATGTTAAAGGTGGGCACCTAAGTTAGTCATTTAAACTCTACTGTAAATGAAACTCTTTGATACTGTAATCTGGAGGACATACTGATTCCTAAACAAGAGTAAAATATTTTAGAGTTTCAATTTACAGCTCAGTGGGACCGTTTCCCTCCTTTCTTGACTCCTTCATTAGATGACTACTGCAGTCTAATTTGGGAAGCCAAGAGAGCAATTCTTCTGGCTTCATAAAGTACTTCTATTGTTTTGAGGTTATTTCCCCCAACTAGGGCTTCATTCTGACTGCAAGGTTTAGAAACATGGCTACCTATAGCTTCTGTTTTGAATTTCATAGGACAACATTGATAGAGAAGACCTCCAGGAAAGAAAGCACTACTGTGCTCAGAGACACTTTATGAGCTAGTTTAGCAGGGTGAGCATTTGGCATTCTCCAGTTGCTCCCAGATTCTGTGTAACCTTACTAAAATTTAGATACCTTGCAGCCAAGACTAAAAAATAAATAAATACGCCTGTTTGGCTACTTCTTTCTGTTACTCTTCCATTTCTAAGAGCTTTAGTGAATCATTTCTTCACTTTAATAGGAGTAACCAGAAGCTGTCCTGATCAATTAGTATTGAGAAGGTATTGCCAAGGGACAGCTAACAACTACACACTTTCAAAGTTAACAGTGGTGGTTGGGTATTAATAAAACATAGCTCTGATCCAGCACTGGATTGTCTGTCTCAATATGTAATTTTGAAAATAAATAAAGTACGCTAAAGGGGAAAAAAAGGCTTGTTATACAAAAATCCAAGGTTACTGAAAACTACACTCCCTATTTGTGTTGCTTTCCTGTTGAGCTTTGTGATTCTAGATTGTTTCTATAGATGGGAAGAGCTGGCTTTGTAGAATCTTCACTTTATTAAAATGAGACAAATACACTAAGAAAGTCCAATTCACTATTTTTCATGAGAACTAAGTTTCTCCACAGTTCTGATCAGCTTTGTGCATTTCATCACTTGCTAAAGAATATTTATTATCGGTCCTATTACCTCTGCATCTAGCTGGTATTTCTGCTGGCTTCACCCTTTAGTCTGGATTGGGGTTTTCTTATGCGTTTTCCCCATCTATCTGTGTTTCCTTGCTCAGCAGATAATAAAAAGCTTCCTCCTGTTGCACCACCTCCACTCAAATCAGCCAATCTGCATGCACAATGCTGTCCTCTGGCTCTTTTCTTTGCTGGTGAGCAATAATGGAAGAGAAGAAAAAAAGCAAAAGCAGGAGGCGGCCAGGTCATGACTCCCATAACAAGCTACCTTTTATTTCCAGGTCAGTGACCAGATTCCTTCTCAGCCTCTATTAGCCAAACTCCATCTCCATCCCACTAGCATGCAAGACTACATCAGTCATCTTCCTAGCCTCAGCAACAGCCCAGTGTGGTTTTCTCATTCCTGTATTATGAAAATATTTCCAACTCTGTTGAGCTTCATCATCCCTCCAGACAGCCACAACTATCACTGGTTTGCCCCTTCCTTCTCACAAACACCTCAGTTTCCTCTTTCCTCCAGAACTCCATCCATTCCCTCTCACTCTCTTCTTTATTACTAATATATATAGTCAGTTTAATACTCTGTTTACCATAAGATTCACACCAGGAAACGACTTTCCATAACCCCAATATCATTTTGATCCACAGAGATTAAGTGCCAACATCAAAATAATACATGTTGAGAGAGAGAAAGGTGGAGACTGTGTGAAGAAAGGTAGACACAAACCTCTCACTAATGAGGCAGGCATGATTAACTCGGCCTTTAAGAGTCAGCTCATTCACTGCTTAATAGCTCATTTGTGACATTATGATGTTTTAAATACTCATTATCTTTTATGCCTCTGTTTTGAGGGAAAACAAGGCAAGGCACAAAACAGTGCCAATTTTCTGAAGAGAGCCTCAGCTACAGGAAAGCCGCCGTAGATGACTAACCCTCACACTATTTGTTACTCAACTTTCTAGACCTGGTGATTAAATGCTATACTGCTTCCAGAACAAGGGTGTTTCATTACAGGCAGTTTTCACAGGCATCAGATTCAGCTGATACTTTGTATAGGAAAGAGTAACAACAAAAATAAAAACAGAGTACTGCATCAGCAGCTATTTAATATCAAAACCTAATGCAATGAAAATACATAGGAATAGATAAGGGCTTTTTTTTTTTTAGATCATCAAGTTTACAGAGCTAAAGCCAACATATTTTGAGACTTATAGTCTAAAAATTTTGAATTATCAAACTAAAGGCTTGAGATTATTGACATGTTATTACGTTCTAAAAGTAGAATTTAAAGTTATTTTTTAGTGCAATTTAGTAGCTTTTCCCTCCTTTCCAATAAGGACAGGAAGGTTTGCCAATATTTTATGGTTAGAATCTGTAGTAGATACATAAACAAAGTCCAGTTGTTCAGGTTGTATTTCACTACCACTCTTAAGGATCGTACCACTAATTGTGCAAATACCACAGCCTATTAATGCCATTCAGTTTTAAGGATGATCCACATATCTGACAAATACTGCGATACACATAAGGGGCCCATATGGCCTCAGATACGTAAAAGCATCAACAAGATAATTTCAGTTTTCTTGGGACTGAAAACATCTTAGTTCATAATTCATCTGATAAGAACAGTGCTAGAATAGATGATGCTGTTTTTAAGAGCACTAAATCAGAATGTGGAGAGATCTACTGATCTTTATTTTTCCTTTCCAGTATTACATTGAAAGATTAGGACTATCCATTTCTAAAACTTTAGGTGGATTTGAAAGAAGATACAGCAGAAAGAAATGCTGACTGTATCATTTGAGGGGTAATCATCACAGCCCAAATGAATATATCACTTAAACCAACAAAATTCAATCAGTTCTTGAAATAAAGCTTCACTACAGATGGATGCAGGAGAGGTGTAAACTCAACCGGACTAGCTAACACTACAGTCCTTGCACAGAGAGTGCTGCTTTCATAAAGTTCAGCAGACTCTGTTAAAGCCCATACGGAAACTTAGTCTTTAATGCAACTTGTTAACTTGCTGAGAATTATGAAACAAACTTCCCTAGGATTTCAATTCAAGGCCCTGCCTTCCTCTAATAATACCCCCTAACAGAGAAGAAAAGCCTATAGTGAGTGCTGTGAGTGCATTTAATTTTATAATGAGTCCTTCTGCCTTATTTTAATAATGCTTATTCATTCTTTTAACAATTCCTAGGCAATTCTGGAAAAAAAAAAGTATTAAAAAGCTAATCCATTACCTCATTCACAGAGTATGCATCAGAAGTAAACAGAGATAAAGTACTACTTCAAAGGAACAAAACAAAATAAAACAAAAAAAAACACCAAAGAAAAAAACCCCAGAAGTAGTCTGATACATAACCAATGCTGGAAAGCCCTATGATGGAAATTGGGATAGAAAGATGCGAGATGGGTATAAAGATTTTTCTCTTTAGGCAGCTCACCTCCATGTTCAAGGAAAACACGGACACATCTCTCTTTCCCTCTTGCTGCAGAGAAATGAAGCAAGGTCCAGCCATTGGCATCTCGACCATTTGGAGAATATCCTTGCTCCAGCATCTTGCGCACGGTGTGAACATCGCCAGCAGCAACTGCAGCCTGAATCTGCAACTCTTCCTGTAGTTCAGGGTTTCTCCGACAGTGATGGTGTAACATCCTAGCTGAATCTGGCTTTTACAGAAGCGTCATGAGGTCACACTAGTCACCTTGGATCAATACAAAGCATGAATAAATTAGGATTGGGACCAGGAAAGCTGTATCTAGAAAAATAAGTCAGTACTAATGAAAAGCAATGCTAAGATTTATTCTCTATATGCAAAGTCATCTTAGACACAGGATAAAGCCCAATCTCACTGTTGCTAGCAAAATCATAGCACATGGTTCACATCACTGAACTGCAAAAGGACACTTACACATTATAAATAGTAAAGATTTTCTTCAGAAATAACAACATCAAACAACAGTCCACAATTAAAGCACCTCACCAATAAGCAAAATGAAGAACCTCCAGAACCCAACATTCATTTAAAAAAATCACAACATGGTTACCATCACTAACTCCAGATATATTAATTAAACAGAATGATCTAAACCAAAGCAGGAAACTGCATGGCATTGCTAGAGCAACTCAGCTAGGATATTCTGGTTGTTGGGTTTGGTTTATTTTTTTTGGTTGGTTGATTTTTTTAGAAATATATCACGTCTAAGCTTCAGTTAAAACATTTTTGTCTTACTAGTATAATCTTTTCCTGCGACCTACTGCACATGAACATCAGTAACACTCAGTTAAAACTGAAAACTTAAATTAATTTGTACTTTTTCTTCCTTTTTTTTTTAAAAAAAAATAGAGTCTACTGTCTTGTGGGCTTCTTTATTAGTACATAAAGACTGCAAAGAACCTCTATATTCCAAAAATCAAACACAAAGAAAATACAAGACCTGAAAACACCTAGGTACAGTTAACCCTATCAAACACCATGAGAACATATACCAGAACAAATCAGTAATTACCTTGATCCAGTATATGAGAGAGCTGGGCCAAAAGGCTATCTAAAAATAGCCACTGTAGAGCCTACATAAATCATACATTGGGAAAGAAAGAAGTACTACACTCCGTGCTCTGTTTTCTGTTTGAAAAGTACTCATCTGCAGTGCTACTTGCTACTCAGCTGGGAACAAGAAAAAAAAAAAACCCTGGTATTTAGGGATTCTTCCACAGTACACAAAGTCTGTTAAGTGTTTACATTTTCACATACATTGTGTGTCATATCCCACTAACAGGTGTCCCTAGAATTGAAAGGAGTATCAGAAGAAAGAATGAAAGCAGGGTAAGAGAAGGGTAATGCTGAGCAATAGGAGTCTCAGAAAATGTTCAAAAACTGTTGCAATGGATATTAACACAGTACTAGGAGATAAAAAAGAGCAAGAAAAACGTATTTAAACTCCCATAAAGTTAATCAAGATTTAAGTACAAGGAAAAGTTCTAAAGATTAAAACAAATTTTAAGCAAAATTTAAAATTTACAGCAACTGTTTTCTTAGGATGTCAACCCACATCATCACCTGAACCTTTTACGTGAATACCCTAAGGATTTCCAGATCCTCATGATTCACAGGTCATTCAAAAGACATTGCAATCAACTTCCCATATCCCACTGGGCACTTATTTTCCTGTGATCCAGACAAGAGAAAAGTGAAAACATCAATCACTGCCATCGTTCCAGATAAAGACATAGCTATCTATTCACCCCTCTATAACCTAGTTGTGCCCATTGCAAAGAAGTTATTTATCCGCTTCTTGAAGAGATATAAACTCATAATTAACAGGTAGCTACAATGACCCTACTTACAGTGCAAATATGGAAGTGACATATAGCAAACGTCTGTCTTTGACATTTATAAATGCTTCAACTTACCATGTATGGCAACAATTACCATTTCAGCATGCAGTTATGAAAGAAGACTTTTTAGCTCAGTAAGTTTTACATGGCTTAGGTACTGGCTTTGTTTTGTTTTATAGTATGAACTCCATTATCTGACACTGGAAGGAAGGGGGATTTACAAACCAGCAACTGCTAACTCAATAGTTCAGCTTTTGCAGCATATTCCAAAAATCAAATTTGGTTAATCTGATGACAATGGAAGTATTTCTATTGACTCTAATAAGCTTTTACTAAGCTCTTTTCTAAACTCCAATTAGCACTTCAGAACATGCTCACCTATAAGACACTGAGCTTGGCTTCATTCTGGATGACACCACTAATAGTACTGTTAATGGAATTCCAACTACAAGAACAAGATCTTTCTTCAGATTTACAAGTGAAAGCTGATAGCATAATCTAACTGATAATAAGTCGGTGGGGGATCCTTCAAAAAAACAAAAATCAGAGCATACCCCTTTAGGCCTATGTTCTGAACATGTACAAAACCAAGATATGAAAACTCTTCTCTCAGACTGAGAATATCTGACCAAAAGTTAATATAAACAAAACTTTCTACTGCCATCTTGACAGTCCTTTCTTGTAAAGGACTAATACTTGCAAGACCTTATGTGATCCTGAAAATTAAGGTCAAACTAGTCGCTCAAAATGCTACAGAAAGAGATGGGATGACTAACCAGATGAAGTGAAATGGGATTTCTCATTTAAGGGGCCAGCAGTATCCCCCCTGCAACTATCTACGAAGACAGTTGGTTAAGAAAAAGCAAAGCTCTTTATATCACACTTCTCAGCTGGTGGGTATATTTGTAATGCAGCATTATAAAAAGTTGGCACCGGCCCCATATGTTGCATGTGACTAGCAG
This sequence comes from Athene cunicularia, assembly GCF_003259725.1. Lineage (NCBI taxonomy): Eukaryota > Metazoa > Chordata > Aves > Strigiformes > Strigidae > Athene > Athene cunicularia. The sequence continues at coordinate 11,201,557 of NW_020799112.1, forward strand.
AGCTTATTCAAATTAGCTAGTACTAAAGTACATAAGTACTAAAACATACAAAGCAGAAGACAAAGTCAGGCACAAGCAGCTCCTTTTATCACTTGCGCAGTTTCTGTAAATATCTACTCTTCTATCTCACCCCTATGGCAAGCAATGAAATTCAAATTACAAGAATACTTAACTGTAACATTAAAGGTTTCAGAATAGTTCTAGGTACACACCGGCTTTGAAGACATTTTCACTTCTGCTCCATAGGTTGTTTAAAAGTCCTGTTTACAAGTCCCCATTTACAGCATCAATCTTTGGAGAAGGAAAGGAGGACTATTGGAAGTCATTAGCCATTTGGCATTTAATATTTAATGTTTTGCAACTGTAATCAATCTCATTCAGAACACCGTATCCACTTGGATTGTTACATATTGGCTTTCTCCATGCAAGTGAAAAAATGAAATGAAGTAGAGGGGGTAAAAATCGCACCTATACATTCCTGGTTATAATGATTGTATAGTGCCATGAAAGTGGAGGACAACAGCTACTTAATTGATTTAGCAAGTACAGCAGGATGAACTCAATGTGTTCCTGAATTACCTTATAAGAGGTTGTTACTCTTTGACGGATGTCCCACTCTTCATTGTCTTCACTGTTCATAATCTTGTGTGCCCATGTGTGTCAAACAAACTGCTACCCCTTTAAAAAAAATTTTATTCCTTATTAGCTGCAAAGAGTAAAAGGAAGAGGTTTACTTACTTTTACTTAGTACCTGTGCTAGACTGCTACATTTTAATGAAGTTATGCCAGAAAAGGCCCTGAAGTGTGGGTTTTTGTATTATCAGATGGTCCTCCAGAGGTTGAGCTGGGGAGAGTTAGCTTCTGCCAAATGGGGAAAAGTCTACAGAGGATATCTTATGGAAGACAAGAGAAATGAGGTATGTGTTTCCTCTCTGGAATTAATCTTCAAGAAATGGTCTAAACTCTTCTCTAAGGATTACATATACCCGCTCCTGCCATGGAACAAGAACGGATGCAAAGGTTACAGCAGGTATTTCTGCCTGATTGCTCAACATCTCCCTGTGGGAGTGAGAAGCCAGGAAAAACCTTCAGGATGCATTTAGTTCCTCACAACCCATTTCTGTGGTTTTTTTTGTTTGGGTTTTTTGTGTGTTTTGTTTTTGTTTTTTAAAACTTTATCCCATCTATGCGTCCCTGTCTAAAGACTAAACCCTGACAACATAGAGCATTGATTTCCCTGTCCTTCTAGTGCCACCAGATAGTCATCTCTCACACACAGAGGTAAAGATACCTCCACAATAGAAGCAATAGCACCACCTCAAAAATCTACACCCTTTTCTTCATCCATAAAAACTATTATTTTGGTATCAAAATTTACAGAACACCAATTACGATCCCTATCCAGTTTCCTCCTTTAGACTAGCCCTCCTTATCTTCCTTCCCTGTCAACTGCAGCTAACAGGATCAGTCCCAGCATTTGACCATTTCTCACAATCTGTACTCATCATGTTATTTCATTAATTCTTTGTACAACTCTATGTGACTCCTTGTTCACTTTGGCTGCAAGCTTCTCGCAACAGGACCCCTTATCATGTGTGAGCACTGGAATAATATAATAAATAATAAAAGCATTAATTACTTCATTGTATAGCAGATCACACAAAACCAACTGTGACTCGTTTCTTCTGCAAATGAGTTGAACCAGAAAAATTATGTCAACTGCGCAGCTTTTAGCTTAAAATTTCTGTCACTTAATGCAACATAAAATCTTGCTTTCCTGATGATAGCTCAGAAGAGGAGGATGAAAAAAAAAAAGCTCTCTTCATCCCTCTTATGCACATTTTCCAAGAGCTTTGCTTCCCAAGATAAAACATACAAGGTCTGCAGATATGCTCACAGCCGTGCACAAAATTGCACTGCCATGACCTAATTTGATCACATTTCTAGCCTTGTTTTTTTGCATAGATGATCAGTCGTTAGTTCACTTTTTTTTTTTGCATGATTTTCACTTTAAAACCCACACATTTTTTATTAGCTGATGCAAATTAGAATTGCACTGACTTCACAGACTACAGACAAGGTAACAGATTGCTCCACTAAAAAAGTAACAAGCTTTTTCCCCCCAAAGGAAAATTAGCTGCATATGGCAAGAGTAAGATCTGCAACTTTAATAAAAAGAAGTCATATTTAGTGAAAGTAAAGCTCACTTACTCAATGACTTAAAGTTTGCTTAAAATACTAATAATTGTAGTAGAAGTGGCACACTAAAAAAATAAAACAAGCCTCTTCATTATCTATTGATAACATCTCATGTTGTCAAAGAGATCTTAAGACTTTTCTACATCGATGTGTCACTTCATTAAAGTCACTGCAAACATCATGTGGAAGATTAATTCCAATGTATGTGTGTATATATATTATATATATATATATACACACACAAACACTCTAGAGGAAGTTCAAGGTTGGTATTAAAAGCAAGACCTGATAATACAATATTTTGCTCATTCAAATGGCCTAACAGATAGTGATTCCTAAACCCCAAGATGACACATCCAAAAGCAGATAAGGACCATCATTTACTGATGTTAGCCTAATTCTATACAAGGAAAGTGTACCATTACACGACATTTAATATCTAGCATAGACCTAATCAGTGTAGATTCTAGCTGTCTGTGGTTGAAGTATTCCAAGACATTTAAATCAAATAAACAAAAATAAAAAAGAAAGCCCTGTGGAATAAGGATAAGCACATTGGCATTCATTCTTCTCACAACCCACTTCTCCCACCCATTTCAAAACTCAAACAAGCTAAATGTGTTCTCACTCAAATGGCATTTTAAAAATGGTCAATGTGTTTGACAAAGAAACTAAACGCGACTATCATCTTCATATGTCGCTCAGCCTCCTATTTCAGGAGCTCTTGAAGGCAAACAATTGTGTTGTTATTTGTGTTCTCACATCATAACCAAAAATTTTGCAAATAACATGTAAAATATTAAAATTTCACAGAGCCTTATAATCTCGAATATATTCTCTGCTATATGTTCTATGATGCATCCCAGACAGACATCAAGTGAGGTATCCAAGTGGCTGAGATGAAAATCACCAAGCAACACACGCGACTTGCTGGGTCTGAAAGCAATGAGTTAACAGTGCATGAATCCGAAACATCACAGAGGAACTGCTACTTCAAAGGAAAGCAGCCTTCACTCTTCATAAGCGGTCATTAAAAGTTACACATTTCTCACCAGAGCTTCTGTAATGCCATCTCATAGCTTGGACATACTAAATTTTAAATAACTAAAAGAGTTAATCTAAAAGTCCTCCATCAACTTCAGGTGTTTATGGCACTGTGTGATGCTGACTGGTGATGTTATGTACTAATAAGCAGCTGTTGTGTTGCTACATTCTGCAGGTGGCTGAAACTGAAGTATAGAGGTATCATTTTACCAACTCTGATCCATTCCACAGTAGTTGTGAGGCCTGACGGCAAATTAGTAAAATCACCCAGCTCAAGCAACTTCAGGTATGCAAACTGGAGAGCAAAAGCAGAGACCTCACCTTCAGAAGGCATCAGTAACGCATCAGCTATTAAACCATCCTCAAAATTCCTGCCCGTACGTTGGCAACCTTAACCACAGAGCCCAGCAAAGAAAATACTGCTAATCCTTCCAAATCAAAGACCTCAATGCAATAGGTAAAGCAAGGCCTTATGGATCTTTTTCAGTAGAGAATGCTGCATCAGGTTCACACAGCCACAATTCTCCTCCCTCAAGATGTGCGCTAACAAACTGCAGAGAGCTCTGCAGCATGCTTGGAGATCCTCTTGTACCAAGCACAAAACACAATCTCTCTTCTAACTTACAGTGGTGCTGTTACCAAGTTTTAAACAGTAAAAGTCACAAAAAGCTTAGCCTTAGAAGTAATAATTTGTAGCAAGTGTCAACGTGTAAGATTTATGTATTTTAACATGACTTTCTATCATTAAAGTATCCAAACACCAATATTTCATAGCATGACAAAAGAAGAAAACAATGACTAGTTCAAACCACACTAAAGCAGTCACTTCAGTCCTAATACTTGTAGCACAGCTGATGCACAAAACGAGCGCTGCCTACAGAGTTTATTTCATTCAACAATCTCTGGAAGATTTGTATTTGCTCTGCATTTCTTTTTAATGTAGTCTGAAAGAATCTAAGTGGACAAAATTTGTTGGATGACTTCAGTGGATAATGCAAGTTTTTCACTGTGATAGTATCATCCTGTAAGCAAATGCTGGAACAACGGAAAACAACCTCTCAGACATCATGTTTCCTTTAATGGTTTAGAATTCACAATAAGGCAAAACAAAAACAAAATGAGTATATAGCCTGAAGACTAAAAAAAAAAAAAAAAGCAGGATTTCAGCATATCATTTATCTCTGTTCCTTGTTTTGACCATGTGCAAATTTCTGCCAGAAGCTAATTCCCTGATTCCTGTGAACTCAATTCCAGCCTCTGCATCTGAATCAAAATTTGCTGCACCAGCATTTCACATTAGGAAGGAGGTTCACAAATCAAATGAAAACTTACATTTCCTTCCGTGAATAAATTCCAAAGATCTTATGACTTATCGGCACCAAGAGGTGTCCTGTTGGAGTAGCTACATTAATACAAGCCTGGCATTAGATGCACTGGATGGGTTGTAAAGAGGGTGTTATAATAAACCAACTTCAGATGAAACAGGTGTGCTGTAACCGCCCTGGTAAGTTGGTACTAATGCACATCTGTCTCACCTGATAGCATAAAAATCCCTCCTACAATCACACTGGGCACATCCACATGTTCTGCTATTACTCGTGGGTTTGCAGTATGCTGTCAAAGTAACATGGAATATTTCTCCCCTGTGCTTTCAAAATGCATCTCTGAATTTGTTGCATTTATGTTATGGGGAGATTTTCCATTTAATCCTTGACATGTAGTAGCTACTTCTTATTATATGCTAAAGACACATATATTAGAAAAACGATCCACCCTTGACTAAGATTGCTGGCAACAGGTACTGCTCTTTCCCCTGCAACTAATGCTAAAAAATAATTTACTGCTGACAATGAAAAACCTTCTGGTACAGTCAATGACATCTCTGAAAACACGACAGAGACCAGAGGATCTATATAGAGAATATATTTGCCAAAGTAACTCAAACTCATCTACATTTGAAACGGATTAGAATGGATTCAAGACAGACTCTGCATTATAAGAACACAGAGAAACTCCATTATTTGGAGCACACTAACAGTAGGATGCAGAAAAAGGCTGGCTGACATCATTCACCTCCCCACTCTCTCTCCTTCAAGAACCCATCTCTTCATCTTACCACGTAAAACAAGCAATTCTCCTTACGAACCACTCTCTCCCTGAAACTGAACCTTCCTCCTACCAGCAGGATTCAGTTTTTGATGACTCCTTTCATTTTTCCCCTTAAGCACCTAACAGCATCATCTCTTTCTATGATCTCAACCCAAAAAGTACTTGTAAACAACCACCATCCAATTAAATGATTTTCAATTATTGCAGCTCCTTTGCAATACAAAAAAACCTTGACCCACGAAAAAGTTAGGTACAACTAAACCACCATAATGCAATTACCATGACCTACTCGGATACAGATTTTCAAATCAGAGCAGAAACAAATCAGCATTGCACGCATAGATTTGTGAAAAGGCTTTAAGAAAAGAACCTTTTACTTATCGAGAGCAAAGTAATTTTAAGAAACATTCCCGAGATGAAGAAACACAAAAAAAATATTAAGTAGCAGTTCATAATCAAAATAATGTTTACAGACTACATTTTTAAAAGGACAAAGCATTACAAGAAGAACTGTACTTCAAATGGGCTTCAGAGCATTCAAACTTTTAAAGCTCAAGTGCAAGTAGGTTTTAAGGGAACAAAGAAATCTAATGCTACCTATTCAAATCCACTAAAATCAGGAGCGCGGAGCGGCGCCCGTGGAGGGGTAGGAGGGGACCGGAGGCGGCGCTGAGGGGAGCGGTGGCGCAGAAGGCCTCGACTGGCCCTCAGGCCCACGGGGGGTGGGTTGGGGCCGCTGACGGGGCCTTCTGGGAGAGCGGAACGGGGAGAAGGGCCTGTAGGCCGGGAGGGCGGCGTGGCTCTCTCCGCGCCCGCTGGTTTGGGGCGGTGGTGACACCAATCCGTGCTCTCCTCTCCGTTCCCTGTCAGACTGGAGTGTCGCTTTTAGGGAGGTCTTCCTAGCAGTAACCCAGTGCTGGAATATCTGAAAGGCCAGTGGGAGAGGTACAGTAAGGGTCCAGGGAGTCGGAAGGGGCCTGTCTAGTCCTGTCTAGTGGCTAAAGGTGCTTGTGGGAGAGTAAATAAAGCATCTGGCATGCTTAGGTGTCAAGGTAGATGATTCAACCATTCCATTGTAAGGAGATCCAGAGCCTTCAAACTCATACCCATAAGTCATGGACTGTGGTTTCATTTTGCTTTATCTGATTTTAATGAAAATAGTTTTTATTCTGGATAGTTTGTTTTCTCCCAATTGTTACTCATGCAATTACCATTTAGTAGTGTATATATAACAGGGAAAGACTAATACAGGGACTTAACAATAGCTTTGTCTCATCATGCCTCTTTACTAATATCTTGTAATTGTGTGTCATAAGCCATTTGTGTTAGTAAAAAAAAAAGTAGATGTGATATCAACAATGTTAGCCCAGTCCAATGCTTTCTATGACATTGTGCTAAATTAAATATACCACTTTGCAGAAACATGTATTTTATAACTGATTTAGGATATTCTGGAGGTGTTTGCAACCACCTGAACTTCACTTGCTTGGTTTATGGTGGTCCTTAAACCTGATAGGCTTCAGCTGCCATCTGAGTTTTCATCTCCAGTTCATTTCCTTTTCCATTGAGTTTCTTCTCTCGTTCTGTTTACAGCTCCTTGTGATTTTGATTTTGATATTAAAGCCTAACTAAAGCAGTCATGAAAATAAATATAACAAAATATTTATGTGTTTTTTCCTTGTATAGTTTTCCTTTCTGTTTTTGCCTGATCAGACTATATATAATGTTTTTAGAACTGTTTCTTATGGTTTATGCAGGAGTCTGGCACTGGGAGACGTTACCTTAATTGGGTTTTATATGCTGTCACGAATAAATAAATAATACAAGTAAGGGTTGGAGTTTGTCATTTCTTGTGTATGAATGTGATTGCTTTTCTTTACTCTTCATCTTTGAGCTTTTCACTGTCCTCTCTTACTATTTCTGAAAGAATTTAGTCATTGTCTGACGTTTTCTTCCTCTTTGAAGTAAATTTCTTCAAAATAAGCCCACTCACATTTCATTTTCTTTAATGACTTCTATTCATGAACTGTTGTCATATGTGAGTGAGACATATCGATGTTTTTGTAAAGTACTCTGCAAATTAACGGTATAATATAAATGTCTTAGGGTAGGATCAGGGAAAGCACAACCAGTATCATGTGGTGAAGGTAAAATCTCACAGCGGTTGTCCTAGAGGAGTTTTAAATCTCCTCTGCCTTAACAGCCTCGCTGTATTGTATGAACTTGTGCATGAGAGGTCTGTTCATTTACCACGTAGGATGATAATTCAAGTTGAACACAGAAGTAAATGTGTTGAGATAATTTTACTCTATTAGGTATTCATTTAAGAGGAAATAAAGCTCAAAGATAGGAACAATAGCTATATAAAATATTTAGAGTGATTTCTGAAGAAATTTTACGAGGTTTCAGGTCATAAATTTCTACCTCAAGTAGAATTCCAAATAGATTCTCCAAACGAAGAAGGAATTTATTATCTGAAGTATTGGATATATTTTTAACGTCTAAAATATGGAATACAGGAAAGGGTGGAGGAAGGGTTCTTAGCTCTATCAGGTGAGGGCTAGGTGAGGAACATACTATAATATTTTCGAGTTGTCAGGTCAGTCATTGCTGAATGTGTCTTCAGAAATACCATAGCAGAGTGAAGGGTAGATTGCTCCCTGCAGGCAACTTCTTATTCTCTAATTTTAGATTCTCTTCTGAAGGAAATAACTGCCTGATGGTGGAAGAAGTGGGGAGTCTGGGTAGCATATCTTGGTCTACCCCTAATCCTTTTGTCAATACATACTTCAGTTGCAGTTAAAAAAACATTGTAAAAATGAATATGTAATTCTCAGTGTTTGATAGTGTTTTAAAAACTTTTGAAGATTATAAATTAAAACCATAATGCCTCATATACTGAATTTTATAATTTCATTGTTTCTTCATATTCTACTAAAACGCATTAGTTAAAATATTTGGTGTTATGATAAATTCAGGTGTAATTGATACATGGATGGGAAGATCTATAGAATTTCTTACCAGATGGAAGACTGAGCTGTTTTCTTCCATTGGTAAGAAAGGGGAAATGTAAGATTTAAATAAAAGCCACCTACAGACAGATTGCTTCAGGAGTCTACCTGGCTGATTATGCCAGCCATAAAGATGGGGATCCAAAAAGCATGCAAACCCGGAATTCTTACAAACCTTAAGTCCCACTCCTAGCTTCACACTAGATAAAAGTAATGAGGTTTTTTAGGTTTTTTAATAAAAGAGTTCTGGTTAGAGAACATGTTAAAACTGTCCTAAAAAAATAAGTATTACAGACTAGCATCGCTCTTCATACAGGTGAAAAAGAAACCCTGATGTTCCTTTTTGTGAGGTATCTGTCTAGCCATTTATATAATGGGTAGAAGATTGTGGGTGCTTAGGTGCCCACACTTTAAAGAGAGATTTGAATTTTTAATAGCACTTCTTTATAAGCTTTAGTGAATGTTCCAGTATTGTAATCTAAAGATATGTTCCACTGACATGGTGATAAAGATTATTGGTTTTATACCTTTCCTGAATATGATTAAGTATTTTTATTGGCTCTTAAATAAATTTTACACATTCTTTTAAAAGTATTTTTAAATTTTAAACTTCTCAAACACTGGGCCCTTGAGACCAGCCCCGTGGTATTATTGGTCCTCCTTTGCATTATCAGAAAACCTGGTTTGGATTTCAGGATGTAGGTGCTCAGAATAAGAGTTGTGCACATGTAGATGTAAAGGAATTCTTTGGTCCTCCTTGCTAAATTAAGACCCCAGTCCTCCCCTCCTGTGTGTTCACACTACTTGCCTTGAGCCTGTGTGCAGCAGAAGGCAAAGACTTGTCCTTTGGTTTCCATTTTTTTTGAGAGGTGTTGCCATATCCAGCCTTGGTGGAGCAGTAAACATCGCCAGTTAGGATGAATTTGCAGTTGAAACTTTGTGCCTGTTTTTGGAGGAATCTGTCACAAAAGAATGTGGGTTTGGTAGTTTTAGCAAGGTAGAGAAAGATTTGATCCAAGTTCTCATATCTTTCAGAATTAGTCTCTAATATTAGTCACCTTTGGTTTTGTTAGTCCCAGCAAATGAATGTTGTTGTCAGTAGTGTAATTTTGGAACTGTAAACTTCACGGCATGGTAGTTTTTGTATCATTTTAGTATCTCACTGGGACAGTTTTGTGCAACTATCACTCCTGCTGTTTTTAAACAGTGAATTTGTATTTTCAAAATGAGTTGAATAATGGTAGTATTAACTCTATAAAAATGTGTGTTGCTCTTCTGTATCTTTCTAGTTATCTATTTAGTTCAGTAATAGCACAATATTTATTTCTAGGTAACTTAGAGGAGAAATGCCTAATAGTGCTTCTATTTTTCTTACTGGATAAAAATAACTTCGAAGCTGCTTTGCAGTGGCCATGAATAATCAGTGAAGACCTACGTCATTTTATGGAATATTGGATGTTCTCATAATGAAGATCTCTCTTCTGCAGCAGATGTATAAGGATGTGCTGGTAGGCATTCCACTAGCGAAGGAAAGCCATCATTATACCTCTTTACTTAATCTGTGTGTTGAACAGTCACCAGAAAGAGATGAATCATGTAACTGGATGCATCTGCCATCTACTAATGGTGGTATTAGGAGCCATCAGGACACTGATATGTCAGATGTGGTTGTCCCTGAAACAGAAGATATATCAAATAGCTTTGCAAACATGAACTCCTCATTCTGTCCAAGAGAAGTGATGCTGCTTCAGTTAACCCTGATCAAGATGATGGTTGCTAAAGCAGAGTCCCAGGAAATTGAATTCAGTGCGAGACAGAAGTACTGTGAAATCTTTGTCCTTCTTCTGAAGGAAGCAAAAATTGACTCAAAATTGGTAAGCTTTTATAAACTTTTGAAAGATATTTGTGAAAGGAGGAAAAAATAAAAAGGAATATGCCTGACATACTTTTTCTTTCTACACATCTGCAGATTTGTCTGCTTGGTAGTTCCGATCAGCTTTTATCTCACATGGCTTCAAAAAGTTTAGCTTCTCTTGTGTATTTCCAGCTGAAGGAAGAGGTTAGTATGGCATAACTTTTCACAGCTTAAAAAACCCAACTTAGTGAGTATGTGCCTTCAAGTTATTCCATTTGACTCTAGAGCCAAGTTTTTGTAGTGCTTATATGGCACAAAAGCATTCACTGTGTGACTACTGTAAAATCTAAAAGTACGTCTAAAGAGACTGTTTTTCTAAGTAGACCCACAGAGCAGCATCACAACTGCCCCTTTCTTTCATCTGTTGCCTGCATGTCTGCTCTGCTCTAGATTTCTGAAACCTGCTGATAATTCAGCATACAGACTGCTAGTTCCCTCAAAATGCCACACAGTTTTGTTGAAATATGTTTAGCTCCAGTATCGGGAACAATGTGAAGGTTATACATGACATTACTACGTGATAGTTCTCATGTAAAATGTGTCTCAAGGGGCTTTGGTTTCTAAGTGATAGATCGGAAAGATGCGTAATAAATAGTCCAAGAGAATATTTCAAGCATGTTAGGAGGGGCATGGAGTATAGAAAGAAAGGGGACCAGATGTGTAACAGAAGTTTGTAATGTGAGGTGGAATGTCTTTAGATATAAAAATCTGGAATCTTATGAAACTATTTTAAGGTAAAATGTAGTCTACATGACAAGAAGTATTCTCTTTAAGACTGCAGTACAGGTATTTAAAAAAACCAATAGACTAGCAATATTTTTACAGTAATTTAATATCTGTTAGGTGTTGCAGTAGATAACCGGTAATAGCCTATTGAAAGTTAATCAAATGCTTTACTGTATTTTCTTGATTGAATATTCCAATTACTCGTGGGTAATTTTACTTGCTGTATAATTGGTGAATATATATTGTAGCCTCCATAGCATCATCTCTGAACATAGATTTCTATTGGAAATATATTTGTGGTATTTCTTGCGAAGTTGTCTGGGTCCAGGAATTATGAATTCATATCTGGTCTGACTATAGTATTATCTGATATTATACAGTATTATCTGATTTATGTGATATTATCACATTTATGTGATATCACATTAAGAGGTTTGGTTTTCCCTTTCTGGAAAATACAGATAATTTCTAATGCATGCATATGTGACTTCAGGTTTGTAAATAGAGGCCTATGTTCTTGAAAGGCACTGGACAGATGTATTGTTTCTAGCTATGTTTTGTCTATGCCTACATTTGAATCTTTTTAATGTACAATTTTAAATCATGGTATTATGATTTAATTTAATTTGCATAGTAATTGTAAAGCATAATTGATTATCTTTTTGAATGAATTTTCTTAGAATGCATTAAATGTCACCTGGCTCACCTTTAGTTTGAAGACTCTTTCAGGATTCCCTGTGAGTACCCAGGTAGCAGAATGTCTGTGGACTCTTACAACTATTATCAAGGACATCCTGAAAGATGAAGTTTTGCCCAAAGCAGGTACTGAGCAGTTTTATGATGTTACTGATACACGAGTTCCCACTAGGGGGAGGAATGTTACTGCTAATCTCATCTGGAGCAGCCTCTCTAAAGAGCACCTCTTCCTTATAAAGAGGGTAACCAAGTACTGTTAAAAACGTAGTGGTTTAAACATGCTTAAAAACTGAGAATAGTCACAGTCATCTGTATTCTGCTTATTCGATGATTTAGCTGACTGTGTTACACTCCAATTCCATAATGTTGTTGTTCTTGCTGTAGGTATTTTGACGAAGTTGTTGGCTCCTCTTGACGCTGTGCTTGAAGGATTTTACAGTTCCATTCTGTTCCATCATTTTGACAGTCACCACTATACTTCACCTTATTCTGAAGCTGCAAACAATTTGATCAGTTTTATAGATCTGCTTGAAGCACTTCTGGCTTCCAGAATTGAATTAGAACTACCACTCAGATGCCAGAGAGTATTGTTTTTGAAAGTTTCTTACATTCTGAACCTCATTAGCTCATCAATTCACTATTTAATCAAGAAGAAGTTCATTATGCTCCTTAAGAAATGTGTCCTTTACAAGTCTAGAGAAGATGCAAAAAGTGGATCACTCTTCTTACAAACCCCATCTTTATATGAGGATATGCTCGCGCTGAGTAACAGTGTTCTGCAGGTTGTGAATTTGCCTTGGCTGACGAAGATCCCTCTCTGTGAAAAGGCCAGCTACTTTGGAGGCAGTGAAGCTGCTCCTGGAGATGATACTCCTGGTAGTTCTGACCAAACTGTTCTCAGAGCCTTAAGTCTGGTTGTGCTTAAAGCTCTGGAATTCAAGTTTCAGAACTCTGCTACAGAGGCTGAAATCAAAGGTAATAGCCTCTCTTAGTTTTGTTCATTAAGCAATAAGAGTTTTAAAGCTTTCAGATTTTGTAGTTGCAGCTCATTAAGACTCTAAATAGAATTCAGCTGAATTAGTGGTTGTGGGAGGGAGGAAAGGGAAGACTCACCCAGGAAACTTGCTATCACTGTGTCCTTCTAATTAATTGCCTCCTTGCATTTTATCCTGTCCTTAGCCCTGCAGTATGGGGGCCTTGAAACAGCTGCATCTGGGATTGTAAACTTTTCCTGTTAAGAACATATGTTAATATTTGAAATAGTTGAGCCAGCTTGGGAACACCAGGCTCTTCTCCAGTTGGAAAAGAAGAGAGCCCATAGCATGAGCATCTACTCTATTCAGGGTGGGAACTAAAAGAAACTGCAGATAACGCGCTTCTGTTTTCTAATGTGGAGATAGAACTTTAAGTACTATTATGTACTGGTGTGTGGAAACAAACTCTACAACTCTGAGTTATAAAGCAGGTATGTTTATTCCGGTGCTGTGGTGCAATGGGATTTTTCCACAAAGCTTGCATACTAGCAGCACATTTTACCAGAAACTTATAGAATGTGGATATACATATTAATTGGATTACATAATACAACTATACATATTCATAAGTGAGGCTGGGTTAGTTCAGAAGGCTGGTGTCAGCAGTTTTTTATCTTTGCACTTGCACATTGCCTCCTGGTGGTCGTCTTCGGAGGTGTTTGAGGAAGGCTCACAGTCTTCTTCATGTATTTTTCCTTGGAGCATGCGCAGATTCTCTTAACCAATTTCTTGAACAAGAGTGGTTCCAGCTGGTTTACCCCCTCTATCTTATCTAAAAGCACTAGTATCCTAGTTTCTACTGTCCATATATGGCTCAACTTGGTAGAATACACCTGCTTTTCAAGAACATGTTTCTTTTTTTTGCTGATCATAGTAGTCCTTGGTAAGTTTCCAGAGAACAGTCTGGGCAAGCAGGATTGCTAAGCAATATTAGCAATGTTCAAAAACCTTGTAAGTTGCTATAAGTGTTGTTATAAGTGAGTAAGTTGCAAAGCAAGTAATCCTTTCTCTGTATCAGTACTAATCTTGGTTGAAGGGACTAGGCATTACTGTCAGACAAATAATGTAATAGGGCAAAGCTGCAGTGATAAAAATAATGAAGCTATAAAATAAGAGACGGGGAAATTATGGGACTTGTCAAATAGTGGTTGTGTTCTTCACCTGAGGTCCAGCTCTAGTCCTTTGAATTAGTAGGTGTGAAGCATACTTTTCATACCTGCCTACTTGAGTGTGTTTGTTCTACTGAAGAGATGAATTGGATTGGTGGAAGAGCAGCTCTGGCCCCCGTGCTGGGGCTATGCCACAGGGAGCAGTGGGACCTCAGGGGAATGTGTAAATTGTGCTCCTGATGGGAGAGGATCCCTTGCTGTGTCGGGTGAGTAGCCAGTTAGTAGTCTTCTCCTGAGCTATAATGAAGTGGTGGGGTGAGGCTGCTTGCATGAGACACACTCCTGGAATCCCATCTTCCCACTTGCATTTTAAGCTCCGAGAGGCAGATGGTGCTCACCTCTGATGTGAAGCCACGTGCACATGGATGTGCAAATTCTGTGATCAAAGCAGTTTTCTGGCCCTGGGTTACAGGCTTCACTGCAGAACTGGGAAGGCAGTTCTGAAGCAGCATTTCTAGTCAAATAGACGTGAGAATGGGTGTTCCTTATTATCAGCCAATTGATGATGTGGCAAAAAGTAAAAAATCATTTATATTTCTCTTCAAACAAGGATAAAATTTTGCAGCATTTTAAATATATTGAGGCATTTTAATACAAGTTCTAGATATAAATATTTAACATATTTCTCTTCAAACAAGGATAAAATTTTGCAGCATTTTAAATATATTGAGGCATTTTAATACAAGTTCTAGATATAAATATTTAACTTTTTCAGCATTTTAAATATATTGAGGCATTTTAATACAAGTTCTAGATATAAATATTTAACTTTTTCTATTTCTATGTTATGTAGCAAGCATAAAATCAATTTTTGATTCATCTGACTGTGCAGAAGAGCTCTGAACTTCTGTAACAGCTTCTGACCCTTTTTCCCAGATTTTGAAAGATGTTATATTTGTGATGCCAGTTGCATCCTTAGAGTTTTTAAAGTATTTGTAGAGAACATTTTACTTAAGATACATCTTCTGAAAAACATAGAGACTGAGATTGTCTTAAGAACAAGTGACTAGAAAAACACGTAGATTAAATCTATTTTAGATGTCTGTGAAAATTCTTTCTCAAGGAAAAAAAATTCTCATTTATTTTTCAGATTCATGACACAAAAATGAGTTTTTTAATTAGATTCAAATACCCCAAGTGTCAAGAGGAAATTCATGTTGAAGTGGTCCTTCTATTTTAGTGACATTAGGTGATTAAAACAATCACCAGAATACTTTAATATGCTATCTCTTCTTCCAGGAATCTGGTTGATCTTACTTTTTTTATTAACATGAATTACAGTGGCTTAATTTTAATTCATTTCAATTTTGAGAGTAATTTCCAGATAGCTCTGATTTATAAGGAAGAATTTCAGTCTGAATAGTAACTATTAATAAAAAGGTAATTTGCTGTTCCTATATTTGTTAAGAGTAAAAGCAAATCCTAAATATTAAGGAAAACTACATAACGATGTGGTAAGTAAAATTGATTCCCATGTTGCAGGAAATTTTTCAAAAGTAATAATCACTGTTTATATCGATGATGCAACTGTGCTTTTCAAACCATCGTGTGCTTCCAACAACATTAGAGTTCTTAAGGAGTACCTTTGGGATTGAAGATATAGGTCTTTTTTTTTTTTCCTGTTTTCTAAACATTGAATGTACGCTCTGTTACATGAAAAACTGCTACATAGTACCATGTTACAGTAAGTCAGTAGTATTGAAGAGGTAAGTTTCTTGACTTAAGGGAAAGAGTATGTCCCTCATGAATACAAAGATATTTTAATGAGTAAGATACCGCACTAAAATGGCATAAATTTTGAGTTGCTTTTCCCATTCAGGACTGTAATGCCTAGAGATTTGCAGGAAAAACACTGCTTACGTTAATCCTTCCAGCAAGGATTTTACACCATCTCGTGAAGGTATCTTTATCCCAAGTGTGTATGTACTTGACAATGTACATAATCCATGAAGAATTTCTTTTATAAAGACTATGACTGTACTACAAGCTTCATACTTCGTTTTACTGTAGAAATGACAATTTATTCCCATCAGCTATAGATCACTGCAGTTTAATTATACAGTGAATCATGCTGAGGGGGAATGGCTTCAGTCCTGTCAAAACATTACAGTACTATTATTACTTCATAAGGGAAGAACTACCTGAGATGAAGCCTCAGCGAGGTGCTCGTATTGGATCATTACATCTGTGGCATTGACTTGATTACAACTCGCCTTTAGTCTGTGATGTACCAATGAAGCTACCTAATTGGGGAGCTAGAGGAAAGTATAAAGCCCAGCTGTGTAGGTATAGTCACAGTTTTGTAGGTTTTCTGATATATGCAGATTTTTGAGATGTAATCTTATTCATCAGTCTGCGAGCTTAGGTGTGAGAGGATTCACTCTGTTGTACCCAAAACTTTCTAGGTTATCTCTGATTAGTCCAAGGAAATGAAGAATGCTGTTAGATGAATAATTTGTGTCCTTACGTTTTGTCTGTCTTGAGGGGTTGGGGGTAGCACCTAATGAATCCATTTTCGGCAGGTTACTTAAAATTGTTAACATTGGCATCTGAGCATTGCTATGTTTGGAGTTTAATGGAGTAGTCATTCACATTTAATTTAAGGTTAGATAATGTGTTTTTTTTCTGCAAAATGTTTTTTGATTTATTTGGTACTAGGAAGCAAGAACTAATCTATAAAATTTGATGCTGTGTTAAATCAGTTGAGCTAAGGAACGATAAATGCATTAATGAACTGTTATGCATTGCTATTTTTTTTTTAAGTGTGTTTAGTAACAAAAAATGATTACTACTTCTTTTCAGGAGACTTTCAGAGTTCCATGTCCCAGCTGTTGATATTCTGGAGGAGTCATCGGATGTCTTCCCCACAGTCTCACCCGGTTGTACATCACTGTGAATGGCTCTCCTTGATTTTCATAGAGCAAGATGATGATATGTGGGAAGCTGCTAAAGCTTTATTACTCATTTATTTAAAATTTGATAGGTTAGTGCACATTTTATTTGACATAATTGTAATTGACAAGAATTGTAATTTCGTGAGGTTATTGTGATATACGTAACATTTCCATTTATTTTTGTCTAAAGATAAAATATTTTTACTAATTAAAAAAACCCCAGACCTCAGCACAATGTAATAATGTGTGGTGTAAGAGCAGTTAACTTTGCTGATAATTTGATTGTTTTTTTTGATTGGAGTTGTGCAACTGTTTCCTATTAAATACTTTATCATATCTTGTAATTCAGAATAATTAACTTCACAGTCTAAAACAATGGTTAAACAGATAAAAGGCAAGACTCTTTCAACACTGAGAGTTTGACAAGAATGGGATATTATAATTAAACTGCAAGGATTCAGGGACTTCTGGCAAAGTAGCCCTCTGAGGATTGGACCCTTGTTAATTCTAGTTATTAACTAAAAACTGTTATTGCTGACAACTGAAATGTGTTCTTCCTGAATTTGTCCTGGACATTCATTTCTTCATTGTTGTTTAAATTACTATACAATATATTATCCTATAGAAAAGGTCTCCCAAGCATCAAATGTGAAGATACTGTAAATAATATCTTAGATATGCACAATTCTTCTTGGATGTCTAAACAAAATTAGGTCGATATTTTCCAATGTGTTTAGCATCCTAAAAGTTAATCTGTGTTCAAGTTTACAAAAATACTAAAATAACAATTCATGTGTTGTAGGTAACTCTGTTTATTCCAGAACATTTCTTAAGAAGGAGTGCTGTTTAGGAAGGCCTGTTTTAAGTGCTTTGGCTTCCTAAACTGTCCAACCTCCTAGCCTTACCTGCCTTCATTCTTTTTCATTCAAATATCAATACTTCTTCTTTGGTTTTTGCTTTTTGACAAAATCAAAAAAGAGCAAGAATACCATTTTTTGGACATACCTGTTTGTTTTAAAAAAATGTAAACTTCCACTGAATTTAATAATTTCATGACTTTTCAGGTTACGCCATGATGCTGCTGATAATTTAAGCCAAAAAGAGGAGGAAACCTGGAACTTCCTTACTCATGCAAGTGGATATAATCCTCACTGTATCTTTTTATTTTTTCTAGAAAAAATTGCATTTGATTCCACAGTACTCCTAGACTTTTTGATTTCATCAGAAACTTGCTTTCTGGAGTACTTGGTAAGGTACTTAAAGCTTCTTAGGAAAGACTGGCATCAGTTTGTAGATGTCTGTAACCATTTTGATACCAAACACAGCATGTTTCAACCAATGTCTTCTGTCAAGCTACCCCATCAAGGAAAACAAATCCGTATGAGTGATGAGAGTTTGCAAAATGCTTGTTGTGAACCAGAACCACAGACTCCAATATCTTTGGCTGCTTCTTACAATTACTTAGTGTTTACAACAGAGCAAGGTGATAATGAAGTTGCAGAGTCTAACCAGTCTAACTCATTGATATGCAACGATAGTACATCTCTGCTGGGTTCTCTTCAAAGCCTTGTTAGTTACGACAGCTCTGAAGACTCTGAATTAGAATCAGATGTAAAAGAGTGCTTGGTAAACACAAAGCAGGTGCCTTTTAATAATGAGGGTGAGACAAGGATAAGGGCAACTGGTTGCAGCCACACAGTGGATACACTCAAGTCTGAAGTGTTGCCTCTGAAACAAAAGGGATCCAATACCTCATCCTGTTTGACTTGTATGGCATCTTCAGATAGCATCGTTCCCCTAAGAATAATGCTTTGCAAATCAACAAAATGTTTGGAAGAACTGCAAAAAGCTATTTCTAGGTTGCAGAGAAGAAATCTTTTTCCATATAATCCATCTGCATTGTTGAAACTGCTGAGCCACATTGAGAAAATCAGTGAGAATGTGAATCCACAATAATCCAAAGAAGTGTTCTAGTACTTTTGGTTTTTTAACTAATACACTAGGGAACATTTCCATGAGATTAGTGACTTCTAAAGCGCGTGCCTCTTGCACCTGTCAGTGTATTTAACCTGAATCAGGATAAACACGCTCTTGGTTGACACCTTAAAAATCTGCAATTGCATTCAGTGATATGATCTTATGGTCTTACGGTTATTCATGGTATGTATGTCAATGTACAGTATATAAGAATTAATTGTTAGGTATTCAAAGTTTGATAATAAATTACTGATGTGAAAGCATAGCAACAATATATGATGCTTAAAGTATTGTCAGTTATTCTTAATGTCATTCTATATATGAGGTCACTGCCAGACTGGTAATGATTTATGCACTACAGTGCAGTGTTAATGCTGATTGCTTAGAGGTTGAGCTAAATAAAATATTTTAGTTGGGGACAGTTTTGGTGTTTATACTGTGTGTTCTGCATCGGTGCTTTGCTTAAGTGGACATTCAGATGTGCTACCGTAAACACAATAATCCATGCCATGCTTTTCTTGGCTGAAGTGCTTAACTGCTGTCTAGGATGTACTTTTTTTTTTTTTTTCTAGTTTTTACTGTTTGCCTGATTTAATCAGCAGTGTCATCATTTCACTGAAAATTGAATTTGGTTTTTCTTATATTCTATGGTATATTCCTTTAATTAAAATCAAAGGTAGATGTGGGACTAATACATATATTGCCTACTTATAGAACATTTTAGTGGAGTGTTATGTCTAAAATCAATGCGGAATTTAAATTCCAACAGAATTCCTCACATCCATTATGTATTTTATATAAATATAGAATATATACCTAATAAATTTGTCCTGATAATTTTGTTAAATTGGCAATGAAGAACTAGAAAATGTCTGCAGTGCAGAGAGATGGATATTGAATTTAAATTCTTACACTTACATCTTTTGTTAGATCTAATTTGAATAACCTGAAAAGTATGTGTCTAAGACACACGCCTGGGGAAAGGCAGGTTTAGTTCAGAACAGGATCTAAACCAGTGTGTGAACTTAGCAAAAGCCACCTAATGTTGTTACACTTGACATGCAGCTTGTAATGATCTCATAAGGGTTAGGCAATGGGGAAGTGCTGGTGACACAGACTACTGTAAAAAGCTCAGACCTCATCAGAACTGTAAGAAGCAATTTTCCTTTTAGGATCGTCTCTTGAAGGTAAGTGCTCTATTCTGATTGAGATCCAAGTGAGTTCTATCTTCCTTTTAAATAGCTATTTAGTGTTAAATTAAGATAGATAGTAAGATGAACAGTCTCTGGAGCAGGTGAATCTGACCCCCCAAATCTCTGTGGCCATCTTCTAGATTAGTCCTAAACGATAATTTAGCTGGAAATTGCAGTGCTCTCCAGGGACACTTGCCTGGTGTGAGTTCTCAGACAGGAAGGTTTGAACCTCAGTCTTACTCTTTCAGGATGACAGCTGTAATCACTTGGCTGTTATATAAGAAAGAGTGACCCCCTTCACTAGCACATGGGAGATCTGAATATTCTAGGTGTGTGTTTGTGCTTTGGTTTCTTGCTGAGATAACTTTTGTACATAGGTGAGACTGCAATGAATGGAAACTTTTCCATTCATGCTTAGAGTTACTTTAATTTAAGAACTAATCTCAAAGTTTTCCAGGGCAGAAGAATGCCTGGTTTCTCTTCACAGTTTGAACTTGGATATGCTCTGGATGCTGAGTTGCCCATTTCTATCAGGACTAAAATGCTGCTGGGCATCTTCAAAGATGCAACTCTAGACAACTTGGGAACTTTTCAGTGCAAACAAGGGAAGTGCCTTTGGCATGGCAGTTGAGCAAGAGTTTCTCAAGATCACAATTTTAAATGTAGGTAGGTACTTACATTTCAGTGAAATCCTTTCCACTGTCCTCACTTCTAATCGGGCCTTTGCTGACTAGTTCATTTTAATTAATTTTGTTGTTTTTACTGAACATAGTATTGTTCAGCATTTCTTGGTCTATACTTTGCCAGTTGCAAGTATCTGAATTACAACAGTATTTCTCAGACACTGATAAGATAAGCAGGGTGGGAAAGGTAGAATGGGGAGGTAATTTTGGTTTTGTTAAGTGCTAGTCTTTGTCAGTGATTATTACAACTGTAAACATTTTTTTTTTTTAAGTAAAAGTTTAGACATCTCAGAACAGTGTGCAGAATTTAGAAAGTATAAGAACCATAACTTCTGATTTTTTTGAATACAGCAAATCCAATTGCAATCCAACTGTATTTAATTCTTATAGGCATGAAGTTGATAGTGTGCCCAGTTGGTTATTAGTGGTGATCATTCCCACATGTTTCACTTCTCAGAAAGCCATTGTTTTAATTCTCAAAATGTTTTAGTGGTAAAAATGGGTAAATGTGGTTTGTATCTGGCAACTAGATACCTTAATGTGTTGATATTTTACCGTTTATGAACTGTAGGATCTGAGATGGAGTAAAATTGATGTGGGTTAACTTTTATTTTTTATTGAACACAAAATGAGTGTAAACAGTGAATGTAGCTAGTAGTTCTGTGGCTATATGCAAAAAGTCTAGCACAAAGAAAACACCTTGCAAAAGAATTTGTATTTTAATCTATTAGTGCGGTGCTTGGGGTTGTTGGTTTTTTATTGGTGTGAGTTTTTACTATCTCAAATTTTTAGGTAGAGCTGTTACTTCATTTACTAGAGCAGATTAACTCAGCTGCAGAACCTATTACCCATGTTAAATTAGCATTTAGGAGCTAGGTCAGTTATTACTGAGGTTGATGTGCCTTAGCTTTGTATATTGATACCTCAACAACACTTCTTGTATTATTTCGAAGCAAGACACTGACCAAATCAGGTGATCTGTCTGGAGGCAGTTTTCTATCTGAGGACTTATCTGATATGTTCACAGTCTCCATTTATGTCTGTGCAGTTGTTCTGAGGAGTTTATCTTGAACATCAGTAGAATAAATTATGCTTTAATGAGGTAAGCAGTTAGCACTAGAAGTTGCTTACAGGATGTGCTTTTTAAAAATAATATTTTTGAACTTGAATATTTGTAGAGCTTGATTGCAATTACAGCTGAATCCAGGTGGTTCCATGCTTGTGGTTCTTCAAACAAGATTTCCTCCAATATTTTTATGATGGCTTTCCATTCTAGTTTTAAGACTTATAATACAAGCTTTAATCCTGTAATACAAGAATAAAAACCAACCTTGAGAATTTCTATACTTACAATACTCATGTAAAGCTTGGAATAAGACCCCTTGGTGTTTCCCTGGTTTGTCACTGCAGGATAAGCATTGTTTGTACTTCCAAAGTCAGTCTAGGATGGTGTCTGAAGTCAGTATCAAGTATTTATCACAGCCTTTTAGTGTTAGTAGGAGTGAAGATAGGGTGGGCACTACAATTTTATTTCTGTGTATTTTCCCTTAAGAGTTGTCCAAATGAATTTGTTAATTCTTGTATTTCATGCAACTCTTAGGCTACCTGGTTTACTCTGAAATCTTGTTAAAGCCAATTGTATGTGTCAGTGTGGATGATAGGCAGTCTTTTATTATCACCAGCTCAACAGCAGGTATGGACCCGGACTTGGTTGAGAAGCATCTCTAGGTCTTAAGCTTTTCCAAGTCACTGTCTTTTTAAAATGTTGTGCAAATGAGTGTATTGCTGATAACTGTCAGAGACACTCTTTAATAGACAAGCTGGCTCGCTGCTTTTTACATACAGCAAGGAAGGAAGGAACAGTATATTTTGTGGTAAAAAGCTTGCATGAAGAATTAGAATATCCTTAAGTTATTACTGGTTCCTACTTACCTGTGCTGCAAAACATGGGTTTTGTCAGTCAGCAGTGTCCTTTGAGAGGGAAGATTTGGAAGAATTGTGAAATGTTCGAAAAAGTAGCACACACAACCTCAAAAGTAGTTGCACTGCTGAATATTGGCTTCCTTAAAAGGTTTTAGGGAAGGTTTGTATTTAAGTGTCCTGAACCTATGTCAGGAGTTCTCGCTGCTAGTTGAGGTTGTCCAGGAACCTGCCCATCTCATCCTGGTGCTAGAGAGTTGAAACCTGAAAGATTTTCTGTGGAGCTTCAAAGAGCCTCCAAATGTCCATACCTACTTTGGAGAAAGCAATCACTACATAGAAAACAATGGATAAGATTTTGAAGCCTATTTATCAAAACAGCATGTACTGATTAAGTAAAACATATTTGTCGTCACATGACAAAATCCTGCATGCTTATTTCTACATTCACAATGTTCACCCTTGGCTTGCTAGCTTTATCTTCAAATGTAGTCTTTCAAAATTTGTCAGCTCTTAGAGTAACTTCTTACTACAGAGCTTTTTATAGATATTTCATGTAGGGATTTAACTGAAACAGAAATGAATGCTTTTTGGAAATTTATCTCCAGTACTTGGCTTCCTCAATAGTCTTTATATTCTTCAAGAAAATCATGTATGAAATGGTGTTCTCTTTCTGCTGACACTGCTATGGCTGCTGCGAGAATTAGGCAAAGATCCATTATGCAGCAAATGTAAAAACTTTTTTTTTTTTTTAAATTCTCTCCTCAAGGGTGAATATAGTACTTAGAGGGACCAATATTCTGTTGAAGAATACTAAAGGAGTGTTTCTTCACCTAAGCTAAAAATATTTACCAGTATGATGCCAGTGTTTTCTGTAATTTTCCATTATGAACTGATGCAGAGGGGGGATTTTCTGTCTGTAAAGCATCAAAGGGATTGCCTTACAGTTTCACCAAGCAAATGCTGTTATTTTGCACTTGTGTTCTCTGGATGGGTAAAGATTGGTGCTCTAAGTCTTATAGTAATGTAATCAAACAGCATATGCAGCGTTGTCTAATGTGCAAGTGTTACAAATTGCTGAGGCTTATTTTCATACAGCTGTTAAACCAGTGCTTCCAGCTCTGAAGACCAACAAGGCATCTTTTTTTTTAATCCTATATTATTTGGACTGTTGGAAATGAATTGAAAAAACTCTCTGAATTAATTGATTGGACTAATTGTTAAATCTCTAGTGTTGCAGCCAGAAGATTTTGTGGTTTCCTGCATCTTAAGACAGTAATAGCACACAGGTGTTTTGAGTGAATTTGCAGTGCTGTATTTGGAGTGGAAAGGGTGAACTGTACAAGTCAATCCTTATATACATTTGTTCTTCCTAAGATTTTAAGAGTAGCATGCAAGTTTTAACATACTGTTTAATATAAATGTGAGCAACTGAAGTTACTTTCTTGCTTAAATTTACCTTTTCAAACATTTCAGAACATACTTGGTGAAAATACCTTCCTAGATCTACATTTACATTTGAATTGCTCTAGTGTTTCTGGTTACTAGAAAGGTGAATTTGGCAAGTGCGGACAAGTTGATGCTAAGTCAAGGGGAAAGAAAAAAAAATCTTCTCATGAAGCATAACTTAAAGACAAAACAGACCAGGATTTTATATAAAGAATGCTGACCAAACTGTAACCAGATTAATTCTTCACTAAATCACACGTACCTCTTCGTGCTTCTAGATATGAGAGTGTTTTAATTGCTGTCGTGGAGACTTATCGATACACAGTATTTAAATGAAATACAGCCAGGAGTATGTAACACCTTGAAAGTAGTAGCATAAGTTGTGGTATTTATATCCCTCAATTGTTAAGTGTGTGAGAGAAATTGGTTAGAAAATAGTCCTTAGGTAGTGTCAATGTTTCTTCCTGGAGGCTTTTTCCTAAGGCATATTTGAAGCCTATTAATAATCCTGTTCTCTGCGTTTCAGTGAAGTGATGGGTCAGCAGTAGAGTGTGTTAGTGTTCTTCACTTCTCTCCACTGTCTTTATCCTTTCAGTATTGCTACTGATATCCCCTTTTTATTCAATTGTCATTTTCCTTCTTGTTATTAAGACCCAGATTCTCAAAGTATTGAGCTTTCCAATTCTTATTAAAATTAACAGGAACCATGTTCTGAAACAATAATTCAAAAAGATTTAAGCATTTTGAAGATAGCAGCCTATGTGTTCAAACTGCATGTATTCCTGATTTAGTTCCACAATGGCATTCATGTACGATAACTATTTATTACCTTAATATTTGCTTTGTTCAAAATCAGGTATTTAATCTTCAATTATGATAGATATAATTATTAATTAATTAGAAATTAATCTCTCCTTCCTTAAAAGCCTGCATGGATTATGAATCAGGTCATCCTTCCTAGTAAGAAGGGTCTCAAGGAGAAAGCTTTTAGCGGGACTGTAAATGGACTTCTTCATCCCTTTTATGTAGGGTAAGGTTGGTATATTAGGAGGAAGATACAAATTCCTGTGAAGAAGAGTTTAGCTTTTAAACTACAGATTGCAAGATTATGAATTGTTATATTGATGTTCTTGAACATGTGACTTGGAATTATTTCTTTTCAGATATCTGTTGATTCTTGAGGAGCAAAAAGTATAGGAATATCAAATTCTTTTACCTTAATCTTGAAGGAATGCCAGATGGCAAACAGATGGGTTTCACTGGTGGTGAAAAGAGAATTCAGGGTCCAAATTATTATTAGATCAGATTGATCTCTACTTTTTCTCTGTGTATACATATGACCGAGATTTGATTAATTGTCTGCCATTGAGATAATCAATTAGCAAAAATGACCAGGTACTAATAGGCAGTATATTTAGAATAGTTATCTAGGGAGCCAACAGATGAATTTTTTTTGTTTTGTGTTTATTTTGTTTGGTTGTTGTTTTATTTCTTCTTCCCCCTGCAGGTGCAGTCATACACAACAGCTCTGCTTCTAGAAGTTTAAGATTTAATACAGACTCAAATTTGCTGAGAGGTTTTCTCTACTGAGAAGCTTAACTAATACTATAATCTTTCTTATGTAACTGCTTAGAAGTTCATGTCAAAGCTCACATCCAGTGTGTGGATTCACTGTAATTTAATATATGTATTTAACTGGTTGGAAATGGAAAGAAGTACATTTTGTGGGTTTTTCCTTGTTTTGTTCTAATATTTTTTTTTCAGTGAAAACTTATAAATAATTTCTAGTGGTATGTGAAATAATTATTTGGGTCAAATACATGCCTCCATTATTTAGTTATATTTAATTGCTGTATGACTGAGTAGGTGTTATACTGCAATTAAGGAGTAGTAACGCTTAGATATTTTCTTTCTCAGCGAGATGTACAGACGAAGGTGGTTTCTTGCTTGGTTTTCTCTTTTACAACATTCAGATTTAAGATACCTGAAGGATAAGTACTATGAAAGTTCAGCAGTAATTGACAGGTCAGTGGGCAGCTTTAATCCAGAGGGTATGGTTAGCTTGTTGTTTACCATGCAGTATCTTGAATCTTGTAATAGTCCTGTGTATGTGGTGCATCCTACCTAACAAATGCTCCTCAAAAAGTATGTAAAAACATTTTTTTCCCATTTTATTATTTGTAGTAGCCTCACATTTGCTCCAGTAAAACAAATGTGTTTTTTGCAATTTGCTCTAACAGTGGAGAAATCATGGATTGAGGCATAAGAAAGAGGCGTTTCAGGCAATTACCTGTTATATTACTGGCACAGTATTAGCCAAGTGCTGTGTGAATCACCTTGCTCTAGGCTTTCCTAATTGGCAAAGTGTTCCTCAGTGTTCTGCTTGGTTCATACTAGTGGTTCAGATGTGGGAAAGTATGGAGGTAGTTTAAAGCAACAGCAAAGCCATAATACTACCTTCTGAAATAATCCGTCATGTTTAATATTTCTCTGGTGCATCAGCTCATTTGAACACCACTCCCAGTTTTATGGAAGGACTGAAGACTTGCAATAGCTGCAAAGTAGAAAATCCTCAAGAAGAAGGAAAAAAAAAGCTATATGAACAAAATAAAACTTTTATCTGGAGGGAAATAAATGAACAGGATCCAGGTATTGCCTGCATCACATCTTCTATTGTGGTCTTATGGATTATGTTGGAAGTTTCAATATACTCAAAAGGAGTTGTGGAAATTAAGGTGGCGGAGGGGAGGAACCTCTCCAGTGTTATTTACACAGACACCATCTGTGGGTTAGGAAGCCTGTGGGCCCCGAACTACTGAAGGCTGGGGGTACTGGCAGTTACTATTTTGTGTTTATTCTCTCCTTGTGCTCTTGTGTAGCCATCTGCCATTAGCTTCCCTCAGAGACAGTGTTCTGGGGGAGGTGAAACTTTGGTTCAGCTTGGACATGTCTGTTCCTATTTCATGGGTTGCTGTTTGCTGGCTGCAAGCAGGAAGAAAGAGCTAATAAGAGGTTCCTCTCTGCTTCTGGCTTGTTGCTGAGGTTCTCTCCTTCCTTTCAAACAACATTAAGGTGTCCTGCCTGCCCAATTACTAAGTAATGCCAGCACTTGTGAATGCTGTTACTTGTTATTTGAGACTGGGAAGAGCTGGTGAGGAATGACTTTCAGCCTTACTGCTTAGTCATGGAATTTAAAAAAAAAAAAAAATCACACAGGGTTAGGTAAAATTTTCATGTTTGTATGGTATCTCTAACCAAATGTAAACTCAGCGTATGCTTCCCTCTGCTTTAGGAATTTTAAAAATTTCACCTTATATCTTAGAACTGGAACACTTTCTGTAAAACATTTAGTTGATTGAGGCTGGATGTATTCCTGAGGCTGGTTAATAGGAGCAGAAACCTTTCTCTAACTCTATTTGAAAACCCATACTTTATCCAGTAACCCATCTAACCATGTCAGTGTGAAGTGATGCATTTGGGATTTCCTTTTCTGCACAGTCAGCAGGCGCAGCATCCTCCCGTGCGTGTATAGAGCAATATGAGTTGAGACAAATTCTCATCGTGCAACAAAATACCATGTGACTTCAAACATTTCTTCACCTGCTCTGTTGAAACGAGCGTTAAGGGAAGGCACTTGGCGTTACTACTCCCGAGTTTCACTGAGTGGATACAAATGACGTCAGGATTGCCTTCAGTCAGAAATCTTGAAGTGCAGCTTCGCTGGGTGGGTCTCTGAAGAATTTGGAAGAGTTTGTAGATAGGGCGTGTTTACCTTTGTCAAAGTAGTGAGCGTAATGCCTCTTCCCTCCTAATGTGCTTATGCTCTCTGGCTGCAACATCATAAAGGTAGGAATTTATTTTCTTTTTTTTTCTCCTGTTCTGGGTTTGGTTTTTTGGTTTTTTTTTTTTCCCTCCCTACATCAGATCATGGTCTGAATCGTTATCATGCACTGCTCTCTAACATTGTCTTTTTTATAAGGGAAAATTAGAGTAACTCTTATAGTCTTCAGCGAATGAGTGGAATAGGTGTTAATGAGATTTCATATGTTGTCACCAAGTATTCCAACCTATGAGAACTGCTTTTTATTTTAGAGAAAGGTAGTACAGGTTACAGTAGCAGGGTTGCTTTTCTACTACTTCTGTCATTATTCTATTAAGTGCTTGTAAGAGCACTTCTTTCTGAACTAGAAGGGAGGAAAAGCTACTAATAGGGAAAATAATGTTAGCTAATGAAGTAAATGTAATCACATAAACAAAGCTTGAATTTAGGTCGCTTGAAAAACCTAGTTCTAATGTTGTTCTGTAAAATGCTAAGAAAAAAAAATGTTCTGTGAGAAATCATTTAACAGAGTTTTTGATAAGACTTACTTGTTGGTGATCTGAAGAAGTTAGTGCTATCAATAACACATTGGAACAAGCTGCCAGAAAGGGTTTGCTCCTAATAATGCTGTAATATTCAGATGGAGGAACCTGTTCATTTTTTTCCTCTTACTTTTTGTAATATGTACCTATTTTTAACTAGCTTCCTAGCTTGAGTCAAATCTTCAGGTGGGGTGCCACTGTTGATGAAGAGGCTATGCTGGTACACATTTATCTGAAGATCTCTCTCACATTTGTTAGGACATGAAAAGGATGCCAAGCAGTGGCTGAAATAATGAAATACCAGTTACGTTTGGGCTCCTCCTCTAGTTGGCTTTGTGGGCGGAGAATCTCCAGGCAGGTTAAACTGCATGAGGAGGGGATAACCAACAGGAGGAGAACTGAGAACAGTGGAGCACAACTGACGGTTTAATTGCTGGTTCAGGGTGCTGTAGAAATCATCGAAGTCAGGGTACAAGCTTGAGTTCCCACGTGTACATGATAGCTGAAGACCCCATTTCAGGAAGCTGCAAATAGGACAGTTTTCCAGAGCGCAAATGCGCCAGCCCTGTCCCTTTCCCTGCCTCCCAAGGGCTAATTTGAAACCTTGAGTCACCCACTGTGCAGGTGGAGGAGCCAACCACCTTTGCCTGGGCACCCTCAGGTCCTCTCTCTAGTTCCTTACTGTTCTGCTGTCTCCACACGTTTTGTGGTACTGTTGTACTTCTAATAATGTGCTGCTTCTGGCACTGGGTACCCACATGCTGCTCTGTTGTTCTCTGCCCTTAACCCTTATCTTCAATAAGTGCCCAAGAAAGCTCACAATTCTGGTAAAATCTCCATTATATAACTTAGTGTTTTAAGTTAGACTTCAGGTTTTTATTTCAAATAAAATTTTGGTAAGCTACTAAAAATCTTTCATTTTTTGCACCTTTCCCCAATAACAGTAATTTGGGGAAAAGTGTCATACTTAAAAAGATTTTTCCTTACATTCTGACAAGTGTTACTAGCAGTTCTTAAAGCAACCAATGCTGTCCCTCTAGGTCTGTTGAAACTTTTAAGACTTAAGCATCTATTAAGAACCTGTAGTTTGGATGTGGCGCTTTTTTTTCCCCAATAACTATTTTTCTGCCTCAAGATTATTGCATATATTTGAGTTATTTCATAGTCCTTTATCCAATACTATCAATGTTATGGATTTTCAAAGCTTAAAAGCAGACATAGTTTGCACTGTAACTGTACAGTGTGGTAACTATATTTCACTTTCCTCAGCTGCTTGTGACCAGCTAAAAACATTTTAGCTGCTCAGAAATGATTTACCTTTAAGTAGAGAGAGCATGGTAACCTTCACACAGAAAATTAATTATTTCAAATGGGTCTGGTTCTCTTCCCCCCCTTCCCCCCTCCCCCACCTCCCCTGAGGACAGGGGAAAATATAAAACTCACTTGCCACCTTAATTGAGATTTATTCAAAGTGCTATTCTGGCCTGCTATGATATAGTAACCAAGTTACAAGGTAATGTGATAGAATAGTAAAAGAAGTAAAATACTCTAATTGCCCTATAACTAGGCACTTAAACTGTTTACAGTGGAGATTTGTACAAGCTAGGGAGTAAATTTGAAGTTAAAGGTCTCACAGCAATCTTAATTCAGCTGTTTTATGTGTATGGAGTATTTCGGTGTTTTATCATGAGAAACTCCAAATCCATCAGCTCTTTTATTCTGTGCTGCCACTGGATGTATGTGTAGGCTTGGTAAAATGTCATTCACACTGTGGCTCAGGTTGTGTGGAATTTAACTGGAATCACATTTTCACATTTGGACAAGATGAAAAAAGACAAGATGCAAAGAGATGGTAGCATCAATCCAATATCCTTCATTCCGTTCTTTCCTCTGCAAACCATAGTTCAAACCTTTTATGCCAATTAGGCACAAAACTGCTCGATCAAACACAAAAAGCAGTGCTAAGAAGTAGGAACAAGCAGTGTCTCCAGTTGGCTACAGCTCCAGATGCCTAAAACTAACAACTGATGCCTGAATGAATGGGTTTGTGTGGAAGAAAACAGAGGAGGGCAGGGTTGCTCTTACTGCCTTAGGGACTAGGAAGTTTTTAGCATAAGAAATGATCAGTGGAGAAGCTAATCTGGTGTCACATCCTGGGATTTCTCAAATTTGCAAGTTGCATGTGTGTCCAGAAGATGTATTTATAAAGCATCTGTTGTCCATTTGAAAGGCTGTATGGCAGAATATAGACAAATGCTAAGCGAGTTATGGTTTGTACGTGTGGGTTCTCTTGGATTTTATGAAAACTCACTTTTCTGTAGGTTTGGGATTTATTTTTTTAAAGGTAGTGCTGCTATCCTCAGCAGGAAAAAGGTGGCATAACTGTTAGCAACAAAATGTAGATCCCATATATTTTCCCCCATTTCATGATAGCTGTTGGGATACTCTGTAAACAGTGTGCTATCTATTTTTAGCAGAACACATCTACTGCTGAAACTTGTGTTAGCTATTGTATATATTGCTCAGTCTTAAGCAAAACCAAAGGCAAAACTTGTGATATGGTGGATCTGATCTTTATTTACTCTTCCAAACCATTTTGGTTTAATGTTGATGATTAACAGCCTGGAACAGCTTTGCTATCCCTTTTGATATCTGGGAGACTTGATTTTTTTCCAACAGTCGCCGTACCAGCTTTACCAGTTCTACCAAATGAAAGAAATAGGAGATTTATATTATTCTTGCTTTTTGCTGATTTTATTCTTTCCCTGTTACATCTCTGAAGTCACATTGAGTAGACAGTCTGCTTGAGAAATCAAGGCTTCTTTCACTTGCGTGTTTGTGTTGGTGATCCATTGGGTTTTTAATTCAGTAAATAAGGGTAGAAAATCCTCCTAACACATCCTTCACACCTGGATATGCCTTCTCTTAATTCTGGCTTTGGAAATGCAGTTTTTGCAAGCAAGAGCTTTTGTGCAGAGAACAAAAAGCTTTGGTTCTATTTCTTTTTATTCATTCCCCAGACTGTAGCAGCCAGAAATTTCACTTCAAAGTAGCTCCTGAATTTGTTTTTCAAAATGTAGCCACATAGCTTCTGTCAAATCAAAATTTGCCCTTCTTTGCTAATGGCATTAAAAAAAGAGATTTTTTTATTTTTAATTGAATATATCAAGGATCCAAAGAACAGAGCTTTGAAAGAAATTTCACATTGGTACTTCCCAACTGTGTAGGCTTTCCTTTAATTATAAAGGATGCAGTCCCTGAAGTAACAATTCCTGATTTTCCTGTTTTGCACTAGACCATTTAAAACTAGATTAGGCTACAGAGGAGATCCTTCCTTAGCAAGCAGGTGATCAGATTTCTGTATTTGGAATATTTAATTTCCAAGATGCAAGAGAAATTTCCAGTTTTATAAAGTATCTTCATTTTATTGCTATACTGACTTTTAGATCCTTCTAGAGCAAGGGCACTGATTTGTCAGTGACAATAATGTTGGCAGTGGTGGTGTATGGATAGGAATCTGGAAAGAAGCAGGGTTTTCTTCACCCTAGGTTGGGCAGAGTATGGGTCAATCAGCTGTTGTCATTTCTCACTCAACACATCTTGCTTGCTTGGTGCTGTTATGAGCTGTAAGGAAAAAACAATCTCTGAGCTCAGCACTCTTAGCAGTAGGAGTTTCAGGCTGGGTAGGCTTTGAAGTTTCTTGTTAGAGCTGGTCCAAAATCAGGAGAAGCTGAGCCTTTGCATCCACTGCCTGTTCTTTGGAAGTAACGTGTGTGAGGGATGAATGACAACTTGTGACAGTTTATGTAAACTAAAAAGATCAGCTGCCCTTGAAATCCAGTATCTACAGCCTGATCCCAGCACTGGAACTGGTTGCCACCACTTGTGGTTACACTGGAACACATGCCTTTGTGTGGCAACGAGCTCCTGACAAAAGGAAGTATCCTCTAGTTTGATGCTGATGTACTATGGAAATGAAACCGGGTCCCAAGGACCACAGTCACTGACCTTCTGGAGGTGAAAATTTCTCAGCAGCACAAAACGAGCGTGTTGCAAAACACCCTCCATTCACCCAAGTAATAAGAAACTGGTTCTCCAATTTCCCATCCAGGTTTTGGGCACTATATGTGGAAATGCCTGTCTACCTCACCATCACTGCTCGTAGCCCCTGGGTGGCAGAAGGGGCAGCTGTAAGACTTCTGCCTCTTTATTAGGCCCTTCCCCAAGAGGACCTGTAGTGGATGCCTTCCCTTTCCCACTCACACTGTGGGCACTTGAAGAGGTGTTTCCAGTGTAAGTCTTTATGGCCTTCCTAACCCATTAGGGTTTAACAAGCTGCCAAAAATCTTTGGGTTAAAACTGAAGCTAAACAGTATAGACAGCATAATTTAAAATATATGCAGATGTTTGAGGTTGGCCTATGTGTAATATGCCAGAACAGTAGCCCTTGTGGGGGCAAAACCTTTTTTCCAGAAAAAACATGCAAACAGTAACAGGAAAATTGTCTTTCCTCTGGCACTGGCAGTGTGCATTTAACCTGATGGTTTACCTGTTTCAAAAGCAGAATTTGCCCTCTCTGCTTGGTGAATTGACACAGATGTGGGATTAAGGATTCTGAGTAGTCATGCTAATTTACTATCCCAGCAGGTGGTAATCAGGAGGAGGAGATTGGCAAATGGCAGCTATGGTTTTTCTAACAGACAAAGCACGCCTTAGACAAATGATGTCTGTTCTGTCTCCTTTTCTCCATCTTCTGACCTATTCTGTCATGATTTACACAGCCGTTGTGTAGGGTCAAAAGCTTCAAAGTAAATAATTTAGAATGAAGTGGTCAAGTCGTAATGTGGAGAAAGCTAATAATGAGGATTAGCGTTTGAAATGGTGATTGCTGTAGATGTGGTGAGTAAACCATAGAGCTGGATTATTTGTATTGGTGATGCTGTGGGAACATTAGAAGAACCTTCTTGGTGGAGGGGATGGCATAATAGATGGGTTCATCTTTAGAAGTATAATTGAGTTCCAATACTGATTTTAATCAAGGTTCCTAGGAAGTAGCAAGTATGTATTTGTGGAGCAGGAGGTGGTAAATAAATCTAGTGCTGAGCTATTCCTGCTTAGTTTGCTTTGAGTGGTGCTTCCTGAGATGGAGACTTCTGTCAGGTATTTGCTGCTTTTTCACACAGAAAAATATAAACCCCCCCTCGTGGGTTTCATGGGATATTTCTCAGCAAGCTGAAAGGGACACAGCTTATTTGTAGTACAGCAGAAGAGAACCTTGCTTGTGCTTGTATATGAGGTATGTGACAAAATAGTATTTATGAAGTTCCTACATGTTTCAGGTTCTCCATGGTTTAAGGAGGGATAAAACTACTTAATCACACAGCCATAGCTGTCAGCCATTTAAGAGAACAGAAACTAAAATGTTCAGGTCACTGCTGCCCAGGTGTCTCTGGAAGGACCTCCTCACCTGCCAGGTGCTCCAGGAACCTCATGATGAGAACTGATGCTGCAGGGAGACAGGAAAACAGCTCAACTACTTAAACAGCTGCTATTATGAAGATGGAAATCTCCAGTATTGCCCAGGAAATGGTCTGATTTGCTGCAGTGAAGACATAGGTTGAATGTAGGGTGAACATGCAATTTAAGGGTAATGAAACATAAGAATAGGTTGCAGGTAGATGCGGGATCTCATCAACAGTTTTCTAAAAATTACCTGGACAATGTTCATCAGGGATGGTCTAAGCCCCTGTGTGCCAGGCAAGACCTGGTACAAATACAGGGGATTACAGAAGAAAGTTTCAGAGAAGAGAAGCCACCTTTCTGAGTCTGGTGTTTGTGAGGGGGGATTTCTACTGAAATCTGTGGATTCTAGATCACACCCCAAATCCCTGAATTCCCTTAAATTTTAAGATGAAGCACGTGCTTATGAGCTTAGTTTGATAGAGATTTATTTACTAGTTTAAAACTTGAAAAAGGAGTCATATGGTAAGGCATCCATGTGTGGAAGGAAAACATGAGTTAAATCCCAAGAATCCCGTTTGAAAGTACGCACTGCTGGGTTTTTTTAGGATTTAGGTGGTTTTGGGTACATATTCAGTCACAGCCCATCTCACCATAATCCAACTGTTAGTGCTCTTTCTGCTGTGTTATAATAGACGCCTCTTTTTATTACAGTTTGTGATAGTTTGCAATGCACAGTCTAGTTTAAAAATATAGATGTATTAGGAAGTGGAACTGTATAATGAGTCTCTCCCCTGGTCTTCTAGAGCAGTTTGTCTGCAAGCCTTTCTGTCTGACCTAAAACGTCATGTTTCAAAGCCCTGCTTCATTATCATGGCGCCTGCTAGCTGTAGTTAAGGGTCTGTTAGCAGCCTCGTTATAAATCCCTACTTCCAGGAGTTTATAATTCAGCAGTAAAAAATTGCTCTAGGCTGAAACTTGGCACGTGAAATCTCAGTGCAGGAACAATTATGATTTCTCCCTCCTTCATTTCTGCATTTGCTTATACACACACAATTCATTCAGTAGGTTTTTACTGTCCCCTCTTGGCATTTAAAAAGATTAAATGGCCGGGTTATTAATATTTCAATACTGACTACTGTGCTTGGCCAGTAAATTGACTCAGTGTCTGTTACCTCAGCTCTGTTTGCTGGCTACAAGTGAGAGGTGGTGCGAGCGCACTGAGCACGGTGCCCTGATCCAGCATGGGTGGAAGATAATGTGTGGCTGCAGGCAAAACTAAAGTTGTGTGGCCCTGCTCAAATATGGAGGACTACGGAAAGGCCTGAATTACTGTCAGCATGGTTTGATTTTGTCACTTGATCCTACATGAATATATCGCTGTGAGATCTTCCGGTGGGTGTCTAATGCTGTGAGGAGACTTGGTTGAAATTCTCCCAACTCAACTATTTCCTCATTGAAACTGGTCCAGTGAAATCAGTTATTTCCTCACGGTTTTTTTCTAGTTTGCAGGAAATTTTAGTATGGTAAAAGTTATTTAGATTTATTACTTCTAGAAATTATAGAAAAATTACTTATTTCAGCCTTATGGAAAATATTTTAATAACTTCTATTTTTATTCAATTTTAGAGTATATTTATAGGATATATAACATTTGTACTGTAAAATCTTCACAACTAAATGAGGGATAACGGAAATTTCTAAATATATAACGTAGAATGCAAAGGTTAAAAATGAGACTTTTAAAGAATAAAATGTTTTGATTTAAGTGATTTTTTTTTTTTTCTACAATAACTGATTTTAGACATTTTGTCCTGATCTAGGATTTGATCACAGTTAAATCGTAGTATTTCCTGTAAATCCCCAGAAAAGTTTGCTGTGCACCATAATTTTTATACTTGGTCCTGTGCACACGTGTTTGCAAAATCAGAATTGAGGTGTGTATTTCCATTAGCATATTAATCAGTAGTAATTCAACAGCAAAATATCTTTGTTATTATGGAACCAAGTCACCCCCTGGACTTTCTCATTTCTTTTTCACTCTTCCAGCTACTTATATTTCGTTTACAAGGGCAGCCTAGGGAAGATTAGTTCTCTTCAGTATCTTTTGTGGATTGGTATTATAGAGTGTAAATTATTATTGCAAAACATTTGACCAGGTCTAGTGTGAGTGACTGAAATGAGACCGCAGGTTATCTCCCCTCCTACAGATTTCTAAGATCCATCAGTTTATACCAGCTCAAAATTTAGCACTATTTTATCTTCTGCTCAATTATAATCCCACTTACATGCTCTAAACCAACGGGATTTCAGCTTCCTGTAACTTTTTTTTATTTTCTTTTTCCTTTTTTTTTTTTTCTTGAGAAAACTGACTTTACTGGCTGGGTCTGTTGATTTAGTCTGGGGACGTTGAGTATCTCTACAGTGCTTGCAAGTAGGATGTGAGCCTCATCTGCTTGTACCTTACCTTCAGGAAATGTCCTGCCAGCTGAGAATCATTGTTCTACACAAGGATCAATGTGTTTTATTTAATGCATTTTCTTTTTAATACATTGGGAATAATTTGTAATTATGTCTTTATTTGCTTAGCATGGCGCACATATTTAAGACGCTCAACAGCTGGTTCTGGTGGGAGAATATCTGGATGCCTGTCAATGTCACATGGGCACATTTTGTAGACCGTGAGGGACTTGTCTTTCCCAAGCCACATCAGTTATATGCTACAATACCATATGCTTTTGTACTGCTGATTATCCGATTCTTCAGTGAAAGGTAAGAAACATTAACATAATTTAATGCTAATGTTAATCTTCATTAATGCCAAATTTTTTTTAAAAATAAAATATCTTTAGATCAATGTTCTTATGTTTTTATAAAGGAGGATTAGTTGGTGGTTTGCTGGAAGGATCTAGTAGAGATAATATGACTGGAGAAAAATTGGGAAATATTTTCACTGTTAAGAACATATGGTTGTGGTCCAATCTAGAAAGAAAATATTTCTATTTTGCTTTTCTAGA
Organism: Athene cunicularia; assembly: GCF_003259725.1. Taxonomy (NCBI): domain Eukaryota; kingdom Metazoa; phylum Chordata; class Aves; order Strigiformes; family Strigidae; genus Athene; species Athene cunicularia. The sequence goes on from NW_020799112.1 coordinate 11,238,415, forward strand.
ACAGTGTTTGGATAGTTCTAATTATCTTCTTTTGCTAGAGATATAATTAATACAAACCCATTTGGGTTTCCTTCTGCTTTTTCTCCTTTGGTGGAAGCGTAGAGGTATTTGTCCTCCAAACCAAACCTCTTCTTTCACTTGGTCCTCCACTGGAACATTTGTGTGAGGCTGATAGATCCCAGGTGTCTAGCTGTAGCAAAACTAAGCAGACTGGGGGAATCTCAGAGTTTCATGTGAATATTTTATGCAGATCCATTAATGCTGATTCCTATTTTTTTCCTATTTTGGCACTGAAAGGTGGATTGCTTCTGCGACTGGAATCTTATGGGACAGGCAAAGATTGGCTCCACAGAAGACAGTTACAAATATATTAAGATTTGCAGTGCATTGACTTGTTTATTTATGCCTTTTTGCTTGACTTTTTTTTTTCTCTCTAAAGAATGTGATTAGTAGGTTTTTATAATTATTTCAGGATAGAATGAGGAAATTTGGAATGTCGTAACTTGGACAGACTTAAAACAGAACCAGATAAGATCATTCATGTTAGAGATCAGAAGTAATTTGGATCATATGTTTCTAACCATTCACAGTGTCTCCTGAGTAAATGCTTGCCCAACTGTGTCTCACTGCTGCTATTGGAAATTGCTCGTGTGAATAATTAGCCCATATATCTGGCTTGCAGTGAATCTGCCCATGAATGAGGAAAACTGACCTCTGCTGTGGGTAACAAGGAGTCAATTGCTGGTATCAGCAGGAGTGAGGGGGCTTTTTCAGACAAGCCTGCACAAGTAGAAGAAAGAAGCATTTGGCATGCTCGACAGCAATTTGTATTGGAAAATGGAAGAGAAAGAGAAGCCTTCAGTCTCTGGGGCAGCTGCTGTGTGCCACAAGCTAGAGGCCACAAGCAAATTCCGGTGTTTTGGGCAGTGGTAGCTGGTGAAGCAATGTGCTAAGTGGCTATCTGCCACTAGGAGAAAGTATCCCAGTAGCAATCTTCTGGTTTGCGTGGAGAGAGCATCTGTTCTTGTTTCACTCTCCCTTAGCTGTTGCTTAACTTCAGTATGCCTCTGAAAAAAAACAAGGACACAGAAATCAGGATCTTTAGATTTAAAGCATTTCATGACCACAAACTTGAGTCCTTGGGTCTGCTTTTTCGCATAACTGCTAGTATGCTACGGTTCTCACTTGGGATTAGCTAGGAGATTCCTTTCTCTCACAGTGCACTGTCATATCCTATGGCAAATTAAATTGATTCAGATTTATTTTCCTCATATTCTGTCATGGGAATAGCTAAGATCTTGTAACTCTGTTGTATTTTTAAAGTTTTTCACGGTATGTCTTTTCAGATATGTTGCTATACCTCTAGCAAAAGCCTTAGGTATAAAGAATGTAAGACGTGTGAAGCCACAGCCTAATCCTGTTTTAGAGAGTTATTTCCGGGAGTGCTCAAAACATCCATCCCAAGTAAGGATTCTCATTCTTTTAAACTAGTTTTGGTTTTGGAAAATCCCAAATCTTACTGTTTCAATCAGCTATCAGCAATGACATCATGGGATGAGTTCCAGCTGATTGACAGATGACTTAATTTATTTGGGTTTTTGTTGCTGTTCTGCTGACAAGGGTATATGGCATCCAAACCAGAAAATATGTTTAAGATGTTTAATTTTCTGGCATGCTGCTCTAGGTTAGACTGTTAATAATATTTCTAGTGAAGATCCGTGTTCCATCTTTAACTTATTCTGCCTGGAGAAAACATCAGCTGACATCTGTTGTTGGAAAGTGGTATCATATTTATTGCAAGCAATAATGTTGGAACGCTGGCATGGAAGCCTTTTGATCCGTTATATTGCCGCATACTTAATCCTGGCTTATGTGAGAAAGAAAAGCAATCTTTCTATTACCTTGCTGTTTGTTTTTAAAATGGAACAAGAAAAAAATAATAGCCAATGTTTGCCATCTCAGAAAATTAGGCAACTTGATTGTTGATGGGAACCAGAAACTTTGCAAACAACTGCAGTGTTCCTACACTGGTTTTAAAAGAAATAGGTGCTTTCTAGTAATGAGGGATATTGATAATTATTGATACATGGAACTTTGCTTTCTGTTCATAACTCTGCAATTCTCTTACTGTGTCTTTTGCCTGATATCATCAGGAATAGATGTATTCGTGTTTACATATGAGCTCTTCTCTATCTGGGCAAGTATCCCGATCTCTCTGTTTCACACCTTTCTTCTGGATGAGTACAGTTTGACGATTAATCTCTGAAATGAAGCACGTCATTCTTATACTTGTCAGTCCATGGGACAGATTCAGGCTGCCTCCTTTAGGTGTCCAGCTTGAGGAGGAGTGTGCCTGGGAAAGCATGCAGAGGGCTGCCTGGTGATGGAGGGCATCTGGGCTCCACTGTCTGTCAAAACAAAGTCATTATTCCTGCGTGGCAAGCAGAGAGCTCCTCAGCTGGCAGGATGGGCTGAGCACAGAGGCAGTTTGCACTCCTGCCCTGCCCGGCAGCTGAGGTGCCTTTGCTCGCATACCAGAGCTTTCTCTGAGGGTAGGAGACTGAGCTGGCCTTACCTTGGTGGAGGCCGCGTTTATTTGCATAGTAGCCTTGCCGGGAAAGAGCTTCCCCAGGGATGACTCGGACACTACCTGCTACCTCTGCTGCTGCAGCAGCCCCAGGGGAGGTCAGCCCACACCTCCAGCGCTTCGGGACGGAGGAAAGGGAGAAGCCTACCGGCTGCTGCAGGTGGGGCACCGAGCACCCAGAACCGCAGGACTCGCACTGCCTCATGCTCAGCACGTGTTAGCGTGGCTGCGCAGCAAGCTGCTCCACCTGCAGAGCGCACACGAAGCAGGGACACCCGGCCGTTGAACTGCAAGGGCTGGATGCACTTCTAGGCAATGCTCGAGCACTGATTGATGTTTAGGTGTCAAAAGGAGGCAGTCTGGATTTTGCTCAGTGATATTTAACTGACTTGCCCTGTACCACAGAAGTATATTGGATTTGAGAACAGAGCTCAGGTCATCTAAATTCCAGACCCGCATCTCACCTGCGAGACTCATTTAAATATAAACTGATAAATTATTGTAATTAAGATACTGGATACAATGTCCACATATGTTGATACATGGGACTTCCCCCTCCAGTCCAACCTCTTGCTTGGCAGAAGTTGCATCTTTTAGACTATCATAAGCCACCAGAAAGACAGTAGCAGTTTGTGGATTTGTACATTTCATGCCTGCTTTATTTATATAAATTAGCGTCTCAAAAATCCAGGGTTTCTGTGGGCATCACTCAAAAATTAGACCAGAAAGTCTACAAGGTAAATCCCCATAGATAGTTAATATTAGTAATACTTCAAAACCTTACAACAGTGCGAAGCTGATCTGTGAACTACAAAATAAATGAAAGTTACATTGGAGTGCATCTTGTTGCTAACACTATTCCATTTTTTGCAGTCAGAGATACAAGGCCTTGCCAAAAAGTGCAACTGTACTGCCCGTTTGGTGGAAAAATGGTTTAGGAGACGGCGAAACCTTGAGATCCCAACAGTGCTTCGGAAATTCCAGGAAGCCTTGTAAGAAAAGACAATGCTTTTGATTCTTATGGGTTTTACTGTTTTGAAGGAGGAGAAAAAAAAAAAATAAAAAATTGAGGTCCTTGGTTGCCTTTTAAGGGAGACTCATTTCCAGAAAGTTGGGTCTGTCTGACGAGGGTTTTGGTTTGTGAGTACACAAATAAATTGAAAGCCTCTAGTAGTATTTCTCCAAATGGTATGATTTTAAAAGATTAGGTTAGCAGTTTCTTATTAAAATAAAAAAACACCTTAAAAATATTTTACAGTTTTCTTCATTGTGTAATAATGGACTTATTTGTAGGCTTCTGCTACATAGTGCTTAATGAAAACATGCAGAGAATAGGAAAATATTTTTCTGTCTGCCAGTAATCATAGGGGACAAAAATGCTTACTCTTGTTTATATATGTACCCATGCTGTCATTTTGGGATGCTATTGTGTGTACAGAAGTCAGTTCAAGAGCAGGAATCATGGAATCTGAACTAAATGATAGGTGTCATAGCTTGAACATGGAGTAATGTGCAAACCATGAGCTCAGATATGCTGAGTGAGCTATTGAGCAATTTTGAGTGATAATATAGAATAAGTTAAAAGTTTCAAAACCTCCTGCATATAATTGAAAACTGGAAAAATATTCAAGAGTCTGATTTTTTACAAATGTGTGAGAACTTCCCCACATGTAAGCGTTTTACTATTTAACTATTCCAGTGTTATCCAAAACCTCATACAGATTGCAAATCCTCAAATGGGCATGGCTTTACTTGCACAGCTCATCCCTTTTGTATACTGAAATATGCTGTACCAGTGTAAATGACTCTCTTAATGTCTCGTGTATTTGGATTTTGACTAGTGTAATTACATTGGCAAAAATTCAAGTGATTACAATATTTAACCTCTTTCAGTGTAGATTAGCTTAAGGAATGAGGGTTAAAAGTACAGCTACAAAGCTCAAAATTGACTACTTAATTAAGATTATTTTCCTTGTGAATCAATATGATAATGATTTGATGATGTCCTCTGTTGGGCATCAATCCAGTTGATAGACGTAGATGCGCTCTCTGAAGCCTGAGTTGAGTAAACTCCTGGCAAACCAACATCCATGGTTTATTTCTGCTGTTTTGTGGATCAGTTAACTTTGTTTTACAAGTGACAGTAAGATTTCCTGCTATTGATAAGACCTGCTTGCCATGAGTGCATGTCTCTAGTAATACACAGCCAAAGACTGAAATTAAAACTTGCTTGGCAGCTTGAGTGAGAATGAAGCAAACAGGTTTCTCTTACGCAATTTTGTGAACCCTGCTCTGCTCTTTGTCAGTGAATGTAATTGGATATAATTCTCAAGGCAACAAATGAATAACAGAGTTATTCCACGCTAGTAGTCAGTGTTACGAGCATTATGAAATTTTTGAAAACCTGCAATCTCCAGGATCATTTTTCTGAATCACAGGGAAAATCTGATGAGCCAGTTCTAAACCATACTTAAGCTGCTAATGCCCTCAGTTAAGCAATATTGGGATTTGGAAAGCTCTTTGTATGAAACCTTCCCTGCCTTAAAAGACTTACCAGCCTTTAACTTCACAACTAAATTCTCTTTTGTTAGATCGGTTCAAGAGAAAAGATTCCTGAAGTTAAATCGGAAAATCCCTTTGCATAGCTGTTGTTCAGTGCTCTCCCTGGTGGTCAGGTTCAGAGCTTTAAAGGCACTTGGGCAAAATTTGGTGAATTTGGATGAGTTTTACTTTACGTTTTGTTCACCAAAATCCTAAAGAAGCTTGGCTAAATGCAAAATGAGGTAGTGCTCTGGCAGTCTTGCACGTACAGTGAGTTCATCTGAAGCGCTGAGTATTTATTGCCCAGTGTGTTCAGTATAAATTTGTAGGGCTGGGGACTAATGGCACAGTTGTTAGGTGCTCTGTGCTCTGGACCTGATTCAGAAACACGTTTACACTTTACAGTCAACATAGAATCAGTCCCACTATAGCCACTGGACTGCTCACTCCTCCCTTGCTTGAAACAGGAGGCATGAGGGCAGAGTCAGCCCCATGTCGAGCCTGTCCCATGCCACGGTGTTGTTTTTCCTAACATCTCTTGGTTAACTCAGCCAGGTATTACTTCCATTTGCTCTCTTGATTTCCACTGTGTATTTTTGAATTTTTCTATGCAGTGGGTGTTCTGAAGTGTTATTTTCAAATCATCTGAGGAAAGATGCTTTAAAGCTGACAAGCAAAACAATTGTTTATTACCAGTGTATCAACTGGTAATTTTATAATTGTTTTCTTGACTACTTCTTCAGGTGTGAGACATATTATCTTGTCTAGCGTCCAGCATTCCACATCCTCATCTTTTGTTTGTTTTTCTTGTAAAATACTGTCTCAGTCTTTCAACATATTATTCTTTCACCTGGGATATCAGCCTCCAGGTGATGTGAGGCTCAGAAAGGGGCGGAGGGGGCTGCTTTTACCAGACAGGTTCTTACCATCTTCCCTCATATGGCACTTCATTAATGTTTGCCAGAGACCACAATCTCATTTTTATACATCTCTCAATCCATTAGTACAGTGTTCTTCTCAAGGCGCTCTCTCCTCCTTTTTAGCAGATTTAGGTTTTCTGGGAGGCTGTTTGCTGCTTTGTTTTACAGAATGTTCTCACCAGGTTTGGGGCCGTGTGCCTGTTGCTGTGATCACGACCTTTCTTAGCATGTGAAGTCCCTCAGTGTTTTCCTACTGATCTCGAAGAGCTGCCTTGAGAAAGGTCAGGCTTGTTCCTGCCAAGAGGAAGAGTGGAAAGGAAGAAGTTTTCCATCACCTGTAGAGGTGGGAGTGGGAATGCTCGGGCTGAGTCTCCAGCCACACCCAGTCCCAGGGACAATACCTCCCACACAGCCTCCAGAGTCATTACAGCGCTGATTGCTGACTCCAAGTCACAGCATCCTGTTCTGACATACATAAGCAACAACATCATTTGCCAAGATACACAAGAAATTTATTCCCTTTGCTGACTTATCAGATCAGTGGTGGAAACCTGAAGGTTTATCTGCCTTGATGGATATCCGTTTAAGCCACAAAAAGCTTAATCAGGCTAAATGCTGGCAAAGCTAGTCAAAGATTGGGGTTTATAGTTAATTCAGACCTCTGTAGTAAGACATAAACTAATCCAGTAGTTGTTAAAGTTTCATAGGGCTCACCTGTTTTCGACCATTGGTGTTAAGACAGATCGAGAAAAATTAACCCGGCAATGGAATCAAGTCACTGTTGGTGCTCACAGTGTTCAGTGTTGGTTCAGATTGGGAAGTAAGTGCCATGTGGCTGAAAGATCTTCTGGAGTCAAGGAGATGTTCTTAGCCCAGTCTGAATAGTCTAGAGGGATTGATACAGCAGGAAATGTTTGTGTTATCATACATTAAATTTTAGGGACTTTATACATTTGCTGTGACTGTTCTCTTGATCAGCTCGTGTCTGGCTGGAAGATTACTGCTGTAATCACAAGACCTCTGTATTGTGATAATGTAAAATAATTTACTACTATAGCAATTAATAAAGAATAAGTATTTAAATATTAATAATTCAGATATAGTTAATATATGACAACCCTTAATGTAGAGTGTGAAGGTGGTCTGTGATATACAATGATTTGCAGTAATTCTGTCTCAGGACAGTATCTATAAAAAATATAATGCTTTGTTCTAATTTTTTCATTGTACTTTTGCAGCTGGCGATTTTCATTCTATCTTATATCCTCCATTGCTGGATTTATATTTCTGTATGATGTAAGTTAATTTTTTGAAGGATTGATATTCTTATGTTTTTAATAAAATAAGGACTGACTGCTAGATCTTCTTGAAGCCCATTGAAACACTCACTGGCTTCAGTGGCTCTTTGGGTTCAGATCTTTTGATGTATGTGATATAGATGATAGGCTGTAATATTGCACTGAGGTTTTATTTAATTTTTTTAATTATCTTTTGAATGTCTATGATAATTATGAGTAATCAATATTTTTAAGGCAAGATTTTTTAAGAATTCACACACATGGTTTTACAACATGCCTTGTTAACACCTACAAATGCATCACATAGCCACATTTTTCTCAAAAGAGGCTGTAAACTTTTTTGGCAGCACTTTTGGGGGTCACAACAAGGGTGTATTTCATGGCTATTTATTGAGGTGTTGCTGCTGAGTCAGAAGTTGGGAATAACAGAGAGAGTGCTGCTTGTAGCTATGTGAGCACTGCCTGGGGTGTCATTAATGCTTCTCCTGAGCAGCAGAACAGTTCTCAGTGTGTCTACGTTCATCTGGCTCTTCTCCACAAACACTGTTTATCATCATGAACCAGTAATGTGTGTGGCTGGTAAACACAGCAAAATCTAATCATTGTGGCAACATATCTTGAGTAATTGCAGTAATAAAGCACACACCCACTGCTTTGGATGATGAAATGAGGAACTGGAACATTTCAGGTGTCCTGAAAAGTAGCCAAAAAGCTGGGACCAATATAATAAATCTGAGATCCCTTTAAAAATTGGTGGAGAACAGATATCAAGACTATAGCTTCTTAGCCTGCTCCACTTGAAGAAATTTTAAGTATTGAAGATTTTGAGTTGAGATGACTTATTGTTGCTCAGCTGATCAGTTCTCTGAATCATCTGTCTTCCCAGAAACCTTGGTTTTACGACATCTGGCAGACGTGGGTTGGCTATCCATTCCAGGTGAGCTTCTTGGCATTGGGCCGTTGGCCCCGAGGCATTCCAGGTATTTCCCCATTGGAAGGGGTAATCCGCAGAAGCGTTTCTCCCTCCCAGCGGGCAACACCTAGAGAGGTGTGGCACCAAAACTTTCTTCAGTACCTCCTGCTGACTGTTGTAGGGCTACTCCATGATCTGCCTGTGCTGCAACTCAGCCCTCCAGCCAGACCACTATTATTTCCACCCATTCCAGATTACCAGTTGCTTACAGTAGATGCTATCTGTGTCACAGGTTTCGGTGCAGAACCCCTATGCTTGCACCAGGCCTGACGATGCTTCGAGGCACTGCAGAATAGTGTTACTGCAGAGGGTTGTGCTGAGCAGCCCACGTGCTGTGTGCCTGCTGGGCCCTATCGCTCAGTACTGCGGGTGGAGGGAATGCTGCAGTGATTTGGTTCGGCATGCGTCCTTGGTCTGACGATCTCTGCTCAATACTTTGCTTGTTCCCAAGGGCCACGGGGCTCTTGCTTCTTCCTAAAATATTTTACTAACAGTCCCATAACAGATAACTCCAAGCAAACTACCTTCTTTCCCACCTGCCAGAGGTTCTTATGTGCTCCCCCCTCCTATTTTCATATATCTACAGCCCATTGCCCTGCCTTCTTATTCCTGTCCTAGGCAGAGACTAAGAGCAAGAAGAATCCTGCCTCCCAGCTGAGGTTTCTTAGCCTCTCTTACTGGTGGGACCTGATTACCAAGCCTGCTTCCTGCTACTTGGGAAACGTATTGAACCAAGGGAGCAGCCAAGCTCAGCATCTAGCCCTAAGCGCATTCTAGCATAAATAGCTGACATTTTAGTCATGGGAAGTGTGAATGTTTACAGTGTTAATTGTTCACCAAAATGGACGGCTTCATTTATTTGCAGTTGTTTGTAATTAAACCCAGAAGTATTCTGTGTAGTTCTGTGACAAAAACATCGAAAAAAGCATGCTAAAATTCAGAGGTGGGAGAGGAACTGCAGAAATTGAGAGATTGGTCTGAGTAAAGGTTAAAATATTTGGCTTCCAGAACATCCTTCTTAATGAAGCCCAGAACAGAGATTTAGTTTAGCTTAATTTTTAAAGCAAGACTCAGCAGAGGAGAGAAAATGAGGAAAGGAAAGAAGTAATTTTACTTGGCATTTGCTTTTCACTGTTCTCAGAGTTAACTGTGTTTTCCTTCATTCCAGACTCTGCTGCCATCCCAATATTGGTACTATATGGCTGAGATTAGTTTTTACTGGTCTCTCTTATTTACGCTTGGGATTGACAACAAAAGGAAGGCAAGTGGTCACGCTTGTTTGTAGCTAAAACCTCCGTTTCTGTGACGGGAGTGGGAGATGTTTCTAAGGTGAAGCACTGTTCTGCTTCAGGATTTGGCGCTGCCACATGAGGGCAGCATCAGTCCATCCCTGGCACACCTGCAGACAGCCGTGCTCTCCTGCCTGCCGGCGCACCTCTCTGTGGGTGACAAGTCTTGCTTGTCACTTCATCCGCACGGAGACCCTCAAGGCCTGTACTTGCTTGGCTCGACATTTTTTTTCTTCTTCACAGGATTTTCTGGCTCATGTCGTTCATCATTTGGCAGCCATTGGGTTGATGAGTGGCTCTTGGTGTGGCAATTACGTGCGTCTTGGAACACTGGTGATGTTTGTGCATGATACTGCAGATTTCTGGCTTGAGGTAACCCTGCACTCCATATTATTTTTGTGTGTGTGGTGTTTTGGTTGGTGTTTTTTTTCTGGGTGTTTTTGGTTGTTGCCCAGGTTATGTTCAGTGATGTTTCAGTCTTTTTGCCACAAGTTTCAGATGATCCCTTCCTATCCCCACAGGGACACGGCTTCACAGATTCATAAATTGTAAGATAAAAAAGAACTTCTAGATAATTTAACATGATACTCTGTTACAGAATCCCTTATGAGAAAAGAGCAGAAGAGAAGTTCTTCAGTACAGAACAGGGTCTGGAAATACAGCTGTCTCTCTGGATTATTCTTGTTTCACTGTTAAAATTAGACCAAGTTGGCTAGACTGTGAACAGCTTGTCGTGATACCAATTCTCAAGTAAATTTAGCAGCCAAAATTTTGGCTGCTTCTCCAAACATGCTTAATTTTGTCAGCATTCACACCCCTGTGTTGACCCAAGGGGTACATCTATGTTATACGCTTCTGGTTGGAGACACTTTAGCTGTCCCTGAACAAGATATCACAGGTATCTACTGGCAGAAGAAACATTTCTTCCCCTGGACTGATGGGGAAGTCCCTTCCCTGAATTAAATATCAATGTTGAGAGATGTTTAAGAAGTGTCCTGTTCTACACACAGCACTGTGGTCATAGAGACTTGCTGCTGGGTTTCTTGGAAGACAAACACTGTGTTTCCTTCAGTAGAGTTATCCTGGTTTTATAACACCAAGACTGAGAGCGTAGTTTCATCATCTCTTCTGGTGGCAGTGTCAGTATAAGCAGCCCATGTAGGCTGTTGTCTGTCACTGTTAATTTCTGCTCCTGATACTCTTATCTGTTGTATTGGAACAGCTCATTGTGGGATCATGCAGTTGGGCTTGGTCCAGATTAAACACATACACACAGGCGTTTGTTGGTTTACTTTTAATCCTGAACTGCTTTGTGGTCCAATTAACTGTGTGGCCTTACAGTTGAGTTGACAACTGATAGGACAGCACTCACACCAACTGAAGTTGGCTACCAGAATAACTTAATTCAGCCCTGCCGCTCAGACGTTCATCAAACTGCTGTTTAAAATTTAGGCTTGGCACCCAAAGCTTTGCTCACACTTGAGGATAGCTGTTTCATTCAGCAGTGCCCAGGGTGATGCCTCAGTGAATCATGGAGAGTTGTACAGTTCAACTAGGGGAGAAGCAGTAATTGTAATATTTATTAGCAGCATAGAGACCAACGCTAGGATCTCCAGCTCTCAAAAGGAGAAAACAGAAGCTGAATTAGGCATGGAGAAGGGTCAGTAATGTGCATGCACCAGACTGCCTGTGTATGAGGGGTCACTGACACTCCTGAGCATGCAGATGTAGCCAGCATCTTCTCTTTGATTCAGCGTTTTGAATCCGGTACAGGAATGAAGGATTACCTCTGTTTTCAAGAGCACTTTTTTGCTTTCAGGACACTGTTATATTCTGATCAAAGAGCTGTGCTTTAGGCCTTTGATGCAAAGTTCTTTCCTTGAGACGAAAGGAGAAATATAAACAAAGAATCTGTTTTGACACTGCTTTATTAGGCTTCAATAAAATGATTGCTTTACATGTCAAACATGGTGGAAATTTTCCTCCTGCTTAGGTGGAAGATGAGTTTATGTTTATGAAAATGCAGAAAGGAACTTAATTCCAATAATATTTGTAATACGTTTGATGGGGTTTTTTTCAATGCAGGCAGCCAAAATGTTTAATTATGCTCACTGGGAGAAAACCTGCAATACACTCTTTATCATCTTTTCTATCGCATTCTTCATCACAAGAATCATCCTGTTCCCCTTCTGGTAAGTAATATTTAATGTAGTCACAGGCTTTTATTTCATTCCCATTTCCATTGAGAGGTTAGTAGTGGTTGTGATGGGAAAAGAAAGGAAGGAATTATACTTCAAGAAGCAGAAGCAAAACTTCCATTATTGTTGGCTATTAAAGGCCAGTGAGAAGAGTTGACAAAAACTGTCATTTTCTTAAAAAAATTAAGTGAAAAGGTTTTTTTAATGAGCCTCTTGAAAACCTAACTAAAAGCTTTTATGTATTATTTAACTTATTTTCATAAATTATAGTTAAATGCTATGAGCTCCTGCATTTTCAAGGGGATTGAGCTACTTAACTAGGAATAATCATTTTCCCTTTCATTCCATCCCTCCTGCTGTAGCTGCAAAGTCAGACTATGGTGTAATTCCTATATGACTGTAGTTAACTTTTTGTAAAGCCTTTTTTTTTTGCTACCTAGCTCTTAGGTAGTGCCTCACCTCACTCACATGAGGAGCATTCAGAAAATTTAAGGTGAAGAAATTAATTTATGAAGTCAACGCAAATAAATCATAACTTGCTAAATACTCACATGACTTTGGAGTGCTATGATTTAATCTGCTTTGGAGTATCCACACGGGTGCTTAGTGTGCTTAATGCTTAACATGTTTAGCTTTTAAAAAGTGTTTAATGTGTTTCACATTCACGGTTTCGTTGACTTGCTCTAGTTTGCCTTCATGCCCCTCCCTGCATGTGGACAAACCCTTAGAGACTCAAGCTGGTTAAATTAATAGCTCTGAACATTGATCAACACAAGGTTTTAATTTCCTGTAGTATTTTCTTTCAGAAATGCTGATGTCTTTTACTTTATTGTTATTTTTTGATTAACTATACAAGTGATCCCCAATCATTTTGCTTCACTGAGTTTCTTGTTCTTGAGCTTAGAAGCAAAACGTGATGAGATTAAAGGGATTCAAAAAGCCCCAAATAATATAAAAGTAGTGAAGTCTGAAGATGAACAAAACATATGTTAATTAACAAAAAGCCCTGTTGCAAAGCCTGTAGGATTTTCTCTGGAGTGTGGATTTCAGACTAGAAAGAATTTGCATTTAAAAAATGGCATAGAGAAGCTCTGAGTTGCATAGTATCTAGACCACACAGAGCTCAAGATTTTAGAAAATTGTATTTTTTTCTAAATTTATTTAGAATACTTTTATGCAAGACTCAAATTTCTCATCTTCTGAAGTCTTTATTTCAACAGAGATGCATAATCTAGTTAGGACAGGGCTTGTTAATTAATCTGTCTTCTTTGCAGACCTTTTTAATATTTTGTGGAAATAATTAATGTTTGGAATTTGGAGTTAAAAATAGTTGTAAATATCGCAGAGAAGAAATCTTGCACTATTAACAGTGACCTTTATTTTTTAGGATTCTTCGTGCCACATTGTATCAGCCTACATACTACTCCACGACTCCTGTCATAGCATATTTTTTATTCAATGGGCAGCTATTGATCCTTCAAGGCTTGCATTTATATTGGGGTTACTTAATATTCAAGATTTTGAGAAGGTTCATTTTCTTAAAGGTAAGCAATTTTTGCTTCTGCAGAAAGATACGTGAAGTGTCAAACAGATACTAATGCCTCCAATGTATTTACTTGGAAGTTCTTGTTGTTTTCCTGAACTTTCATGTCAGCATTTTTGATAGGGACCTACAAAGTATGGAGATGTTCAAATGTGCTTTCTGCCACCCCTCATTGTCACCGCTAAGGTCATAGATCAGAACATCAAAACTTCAGCTAGAACCCTTTTTTGCCTGTAGCTGATGTTTTGCTCTGATAGTAAATGAGAAATGAGCTCTCTTAGAAACTGAAACCCTAAGATGATGCAGAACACTTTAGAAATTCCTGTGTTCTGAGTGAAAGCAATCTTTTCTAACTGGACTTTGTAGGAACATACCAAAAAAGGAGAGGTGAGTGATGAGATCTTTAAATACTGCAGAAAGCTTGTAGTCAGAGTTCTTCAGGTTTGTCTAAATCTGAGGTCAACTATACTTAAACACTGGGTTTGCATTAAGAAAACCATACGAAGCTGATCTGGTATTGCGTTATGACACAATGAAATACTGTCATGTTCAACTGGAGTAGAGAAACAGTGCAAGTCTGGTGCTGACATAATCTGCTTTTACCTTGTACAGGAAACTCGTGGGAAAAAGCTATAACGAGAACTTTGCTGCCATTTAAGTCTTGTGTGATTCCCTGAAGCAGTAACATTTTCACAAGGTCTCTTGTCATGAAGTGTGCATTATAGATAAAACATTTAGCAAAAAGCATTTAGAAAAAGACTTTGGAGAATGTCTCTTAAGATTTGGCATAAGCATTGACGGTATATTTTTGCTAGTTAAGGTGAAACTCCAGTTGTACTATTGAAAAATGATATTTCTTTTGAGGATCAAGATGCAAAAACTTAATTGGAGCTGACTCCGTGTTCTTATCTGAAGCAGTTAATACTGTGAAGCATCTTAAGGAAATAGAAATATTCCTTTCTACCCATACTTAATTGTTTGACTGAAAGCAGACACCATACTGTAATTACTGGATTATTGGATTCTTTCAAATCTTATGCAAATAGACAGATGGATATCATAGCAAGACCCAGTGTCTTCCCTCAAAGAAAACTGCAGTTACAAACTCAACCCTTGGTAGACAGCAAACAGCTGTACATAAGGGACAAATCTGTAGAAGGAATGGCTTGTGTTGTTCTGCTTCTAAAACATGCTTCTGTGTTCCCTTAGGCACCGAAAGGCTTGTATTTCTTGCATGTTGCTTACCTCTGCTAGATTAATTACAAAATTATTTCTGGCCTCGCTTGTTGAATGTTGAAGTGTTTTACTTCTCATTTTCTTTTTTGATTTTGGCCTTGTTTCTGGGCTGTTCTTGTAGAACTCTTCTGATGAAATCAAGAGGGACATCCCTCTGCCTTGCAGCTGAGGAAGGGAAAGGCTTTGGCATAGTTCTCCATCCACACTGGTCGAGGTTGTGAGAGTACAGTGCAAGCAGGTCTTCAGACACTGTGGTGAAGAGGACATTAGGAGCCCAGCTATATAAGGCCATTCTGCCCTGCCTGTTTATATGCCTTTAAGGGGCAGAAATGTTTTATTTTGAGATAAGAGACTTTTTGTATTAGTCATTGCTAAAAAATGGGAAAGCATCAAGCCTGTATCCCTACCATGGATTTTTGATTCCTTATACAGCTCTCTGAGAAGACGGTTTCCAAATAACATTTTTACAGTGGTAGCAGCAGCAGCCCTAGCCCTTTTCAGTCTGTATGACTTCAGCTGGCTTGCATGTGCAGCCTGTTTTCCATAGCGGTGGCAAACTTGGCTGTGAAAGCAGCCAGTGCCTCCAAAGCTGTAAAGGCAATGCTGAAAAGAATGGTGTTTGCAAGGCAGCAGTTTTATACCAACATATTTGTTATAGACATATTCCATGCAAATAGATGTTACTATTTTAGTGAAATACCAGTAAGCCATCATCCTTGTATTGGAAGGGTTTTGTTTCTCTGCCCAAGACTTAAGTTTGCGTTCAGAAAACAGGCAATTTTGGACATTTTTCTTGAAGCAACAGTTAGCTACTTCAGATGGAAAAATGAAGTCATGATGTAACTGGGAATAGGGACTGATGTTGTTGTTTAACTGAAGGAAGCTCCGAGCATAGCAAGGGTGTAAGGAATTTTTTCAGTGCCTTCGGAGCCTTGAGCCAAGCTGGGTTGTTGGGCTTACCAGCGGAAACCACCATGGTGCAGCAGTTAACAGCTCCTAGCATCTGTCCAGGGGCAGGTGTCTCCCCTGATCCTCTCCTTCTGGACTGTGTCATTGCTGTCTGAAAGTCAGTGGTCTTGAATGTATTTATTCCCAGTGGGAAGTGCTGTTGTCCTGTGTTGAAGGACAGGTTAAGGGACTTGTCTAGGTCAGACATGGAAGGTGGGACTTGGTGGGGAAGGGAAACAGGAGGGCCCAAGTCTCCAGGATGTCACGTACACACCAAGTCACCTTTGCTGTTATTCAGAGGGTCACACAGAGCTGTGTCACATCTTCAATCTAGACCCACAGCTCTAAGCAATGCTCTTATCTCCAGACTGTGTCAGGAGGCTTTGTTAAAGGCAGGAATTAATACAGGAATGACACTGAGTATCGCAGCCTTGTGAGCTGGGAGCTTCTTCCACGCTTTACTCTTGCCCCTCAGGAAGAGTTGACTGATCTGAGACTGGCTAGTCAGGAGCTCTTCACCTCAGATGTCACCTCCCCTCTGCACTAATAAAGGGCACGATTATCTGTCCTCTGGGATAACTGCTCAGCTGAATGACTTGCTTCAGCAAAAATTATCTTGGACAAAAAAATCTTGTCATTTCCCTCCTCTCAAATACTGCAGCTAGAGATGAATAAAAAAGGAGGAAGAAGGGAGGAGATGTTCTTGCTCTGTCCTTCTGTGTCCTGTTTTCTCAGGCATGGGAGTCTCTGGCCCCGGAGCTGGTAGCACAAAGCAGCACTGGTCTCCAGGCTCAGGGCACTTGTGCCACCTTTCCCCTGGCCCAGTCCTCCAGAAATACCCCAACGAGGGGGAATTCTGCATCAACAAGCTAAGCTGCACTCAGCTACTTTGCTTTAAAAAGCTTTTTATTTTTCTTGGGGTTAAACTTGAGGGGACGGGAGTATTAAATTTTTCAAATCAAAGATTGTTCTTCTGGAAAATATAAAAATACCCCAAAAGGCACCCAAACGTCCTTTCTTGTATGACATTTTGTGACCCTGTATATGAGTAAGGCATATGCCTGTAAGAAAAGCCCTTCAAGGTTAGACTTGTAGCCATGTATCTTAGATCAGTTCTGCTGCGAGAGGAAGAAGGACATTTTTCAGCGTAATTTCTTTTCAAGTTAGGTCAGACAATTGCAATGTTAGCTGCTGCCTGCCATCTTGATGTCCAAGGCCTTTTGTTGCTAGGAAACTCCTTGTGTTTCTGTAATATTGTTCAATTACATGGTTAAATTACCCACTTGCATCAAGTTTCAAGCACCACTGAAACATGTCTAGTCATCATGTCTGCCCATATGAGAATATTTTAGGAAAATTGAAAAAACATATAGAGAAGTATGTACATATGCACTGATTTAAAATACCTCGCCAGGAAAATCCCATGGAGATTAAACGTTTTATTTCCAAGGTCAGAAAAAGGGAGCGAATGACAGCAGCTTATAGCCACATTATCATGGCAAATTAAGACGTAAAATATATGTTAAAACCATTACACACTGAGTTAAGGTTTTGGGACTACAGTGCTTTAAATATTGAAAAATATGTGAACGTTGTAGGAAATGGGCATGATGTCCACATGACTCAGATACTTCAAGGCTGATGCAAAGTCCATCAATGGCAGAAGGTAAATGGCAGGTTTCTAACAGGCTGTAATGTGACCAGGAATATGTTTTCTTTCTCTTTTAATTGTCTTGTCACCGTCAGACTGCCTTCAAGTAAGGCAATGAGCTTCTTACCAATGGTCACTATGATTTAGGAGTCATCAGCTGCAGTTTTATTGGATTTGCTGTGGTTCTTTCCTCTTCCTGAAGCAGAAGAGACCCTTCAATGCTGTAGAGAAGGCCTTTGGACTTGTTATTATTTAAAAAAATAAGTAGGTGCCACCTCTGTATCTTCAATATTCCTTTGATTTGTACTCAGTAAGCAGGTTTCTCAAAGATTTTTGGTTGGACATATCATTGTCCATGGTTTATTCACTCATTTGGTTCAAATTCTCAAGGGAACAGTGCAAGTTAGTGTTCAAAGGATGACTAATGACAGAGTAGGGGTAGCTAAAAACAATAAGAAAATACTATTTTGGGCCCGTAATGAGAGCTGTGAAATACTTATGATACTTCTGGTGTTTCCAGCAATCGTCCTTCTACTTCAGCATTTTGTTCTGTCTGAGGATTTCTCTCATACTGAGAAATCTCTGCTAGTCTGAGTTAACTTTCTTTCCTTCGTTCTTTCTTATATACTGATACGGGGATGCCAGTGCAGAGTCCTTGGCATGAAAAGTGGTTAGTCATATAAAGACTTCTTAAAACAGTTACTCCCTTTTCTGTATCAAAAGAAAATGTACTACTAAAACTGTATCCCTAAAAGTGTGCCCTATGGACTAGAATACTTGATATGTTTTATTATTAATGTGTAGCCAAAGCCTGAAGGTCCTTTGAAACACAGACATAATATGCTCTTATAAAACTTGCCCTCACCGCTTATATTGAAGAATAATGATTCTTCACACCTGCAGAGGTACTGATCTGTGTTACTTTCTTTCTATCTTGTTGTGAATTTATCTCTTTAGAGACTTGTGTAAGTTTTTAAATTAAGTTATACGGTTCCCAGAGGCCATACTACCTGCTCCTGACAGATGCCTTTAGGCTGAGTTTAGTCTGAGGCTATTCAGACTCATCTCAGCTTCTACAGAACTTTCCTGCCCTGGGATCCTTTTATTATTTTTCCTCTTATGTTTTTTGTGCTTGATCTGTTTGCATCAAACAGAACTTTTTCTTTTTAATACTTCATTTGAATCTTATATTTATTTTGTAACCACGAGTCCTGGGAGTATGGAATTTCAGTGCTGAACTTGGGTGAGAATTTTCTTGCTCATGAAACACAGGCCCACAGCACGTTGTTTAAAGCAATGGGGTTTTTTTGGTTTGTGGGTCCTTAAACATTTCCCCATGGAAGTGCAGATTTCTGTACAACAGATTTAAGCCCCTAGCAGTTGTTTTGCTTTCCTTAGTTACCTTCAGAATCAGATCTATATCCTTTAGAATTAACCATGGATCCACAGTGGTTAAAATCTACTGGTTTACCTTTATGAAATGAGTCACTCTTCAGCCTCTGCTCGCCCAGGAGCGCTGGGACTGCGAACGCTCCGCTGCTCTGACAGCTGAGGCAGCGCTGACTTTCTCACTGAACTGTGCAATCAGTTGAGATATTAAATCCTAAACAGAAATCTTATTTTTAAAACTGCAGAGAGGAGAAAAGCTCTGTGTAACATGAAAGTAGAATCGCCTCTAAGAGATTACATTTTAAACCTCTTTTGTGGCAAATAGAATTGGATCTAGCATTCATGTGCTGGAGCTGTGTGCTGTCCGGTGTGCACTAGACACACCATAGGTGAGCTGAGCTTGATTGCTCTTAGCTAATAGACTGACTTTTAACTTGAGCTGGGAAGGGTCATCACAGGACCCAGTTCCATGCACAACAGTGCTGCACTTCCATATGCTGTTCAAATATTGGGATGTGAAAATGAAGCATGAAATGACTATTTGGTTTTGGCATGCATAGAAGTTTATTGGACTCCTAAAAAAAATCAGACTTTCAGCTGATTTTTTTATTCTTCTTTCTGAAGCAGTAAAAAAAATTATTTTCAGGACATTTATAATCAGAAAATGAAATTTAATGAGAATTAACACTTCCAGTGAGAAGTCATTCATTTCAGAAAAATGTCATTCAACAGGAGTTAAACAGAGGACAAGGGTTTAGTTTCCTAGACTAGAGGCACATAAGTTTTGTTTTCTTTTACTTATGTGTTTTGTTAAGCCTGTGCTGTGCCAATGGCTATCAGGGTGCTGATAAAATGGACCAGAAGGTGTGCTTGCCTTAATTCCAATTAGTCGTTTTAAAAGCAGTAATATATTTTAGAGGATAATCTAGTTGGTTACAATTTTATGACTCTATGGGACTGGGAAGTTGTGGAAAAGTTTTCACTGGAGATTTTGTGGTTACTTTCTAGGCTGGGAAGGGCCAGTACATGCTGATGTCCCTCTTCAGAGTTTTTCTATGAGTGAAGGTTTAGCACAAACACAAAACAGATTGAACTAGATTAACAGGGGTTGCCTTTTCCCCATTTTAAAGGAAAATGGGTTATGGAGAAGTTGAATTTGTTGGTTCTCAACAGATAAATATTTATAGCAGATTTTCTCAGGAGAATAGCTTATTAGGGGAACAAAATAGGACGCATGAAAGCTTTCCCTCTTAGACATGAAAACCAGTCTATCTGGGAACCTTCCCAGTTGATTCAAATTACTGCCTTTGGGACATGAGCTTTTTAATAGCCTGAAGATGGGAGCTAGCCAGCCAGGTCAGCAGCGTGAAGGCTCATGTCCTAGTAAAGGGAAATTACTTCCTGTTATGACTTTCTTTCATCTGCATATTTCCCATTCTGCTACAGCGATCTAGTTAAGCCCAAAGCCTGGCTACATGTCTCACTTTATGCTGCCAAATTCATCTGAGGAAGGAGGGGTGAGAGGCAGGCAGAATAAAGCATAAAAGAGAAAAAGGTTTGCTGCCTGGTATTTACAATGATAGGCAAAAAGGAGAAAAGCCACTCTGTGCACGCTAGGGAGCTCTGGAGTCCTACTCTTACTGGGGATTTGAAGTCAAGGCTGACCTCAGTAATGTATATTGTCCAAGTGTCTAACCCAGCAGAGTCTGTGAAAGAGGAAAAGCCACCAGCTCTCTACTGCGCAAATGTTACTTGCCAATCCAAGAGCACTGTCTGGTCTCCTTTGCCTTGGCCAGTTAATTTTCCTGGCACTGTAAGTTAAAAGGCAGATTGCTATTTAAAACTTTACTTTTTACTCCAGGTTACGAAAGGGGTCAGCAGCTGAGCAATGACTTCCAGGGAGGTATGTTATACTATGTGCTAGAATATGCTTCTCTGATTTCAAAACGGCAACAATGTTCTTCGGAATTTTGATTTTTAAACTTTTTAAAAAATAAACCCTGTTTAGAATGTCCATAATTCTACAACACCTCTCACTTGAATATTATATTTAAAAAATCAGGTAAAGTTTAGAAAACTTGAGGGTTTTTATGACCATTATAGAGGAATGAAGTAATGAGAAACTGAAGAAAATGATTTCTGAGCATCAGATTGGAATAGATGGGCTTGATAAGGTACACTGGGAAGGGAGCATTAGGACAAATACCCTTACACACATATATACACACACACACACACACACACACACACACACACACACACACAAGACTCTGCAGGAGCAGGCTCAGACCTGTGGCTGTAGCCTAACAAATGGGGTGTGTGGATGCTGCCTTTGCCTCTCTCAGGTTAGCTGTGCCATGAGTGGGGCTGTGCAGGTCTCTTACGTGCCGCAATAAAAGTCTACTCTTTCCCAAGTTGCTGAGTTTGACTTCAGTAGGAGCTGCAGATGACCACTGCCTCTAAGAATAGAAAATCAAAACTATATGTAATTCTGAAAGCAAAGCTTCCTGCCCTGGCCAGTTCAGCAGAAGTCTGCGGTGCTGATACGGGGCCAGGTTCTCAGCTGGTATAAATGAGCAGGGCTCGACTCGAAGTCAATGGGATTGTGTTAGTTTTCACCAGCAATGGATCTGGACAAACAAGCACCCCCGCCCCTCTCTCTGCATGTATGTCTGGCACAAGGCAACTCTAATTTTAGTAAATCCCTGATCTAAATGGCTCTTTTTATATGAAAGCTCCTAATTCAGATAGAAGACAAATGTTGGTAAAGTTTTTTTCCTTTAAAGTTAATTGATTTACCTCGCTGTTCACAGAGGGGCATTTGCTGACAGTTTTTCTGGCTTCCCTTGTTAACTGCTCATATCTTTTAATTTTCTAGCAGGATATTTATGAAATGTTCCATTTGTTGCTAGTTTTATATATATGCACCTATATAAAAACTATATATATGTATAATAGTATGCATATGTATTTATTTTTTCAATTGCCAAAAATCAATTCACAGAGCAAACCCTAGGCCTTCTGCAGAGCTCTTGAGGCCTTCATTTACTATTTTTAATAGATGCTGCTGAGGTTTTAATTGTGGCTTTGTTATGAGGTAATTTCTTGTACTTTCAGAGGGGTTCACAGTACTGCAATCTGCTGAATCAATTAAAAATATCTTGACATAAAGCTAGTTAATGATAGATTCTTATCAATTAAGACAGGAAATTGTCCTATCTTGTATCTAAAGAAAATATGTTTCCCTAGAAGGACCCAGGAGTGCTCCATAATCCTTTTTACATGCAAAGGAGGGAGAAAATCCTAAAAGGAGCAACCTCTTCTCCATAACACAGTTCTGATAACTTTGGACCAGGCAGCACATCGCAGAGCTCACATCATCGGAAAGCAAACCAATCTGATCAGTCTATCAGTCAGGCAGTGATGGGTGTGAAGCATGTGAGGGTAGGATTTGTCTGGCTTAACTTTAGCTGTGCTTAGCTCAAGTTCAAGGATCCCTCAGTAATCAGTGGAGGAAGAGTGACGTCTCCAGTGAGCAATTCACGGCATCCAGTGTTGTCGCCCAACAGTGCTGGGGCAGGTCACCCTCAGGAGACCTGTTTCTGTTGGTTACAGAGCTGTCCTAGACACCAATCTCTGAGTAGATACCTGACTTTCAGAATGGTGAACTTCTCTGAAGTAAATCCCCCACCAAGTGACTTCAGCACACAAGTCTCAGGGACTTCTAATGCTATTTAAGAAACTTTGTTCATTAGGCACTACTTAGAGTATTATATATCCAGCCTTGATATCAGGGTGTTTAGAAATACTGTATTGACGTGATTTTAGTATTGTGATATGAATGTCAAAAGAAAAGACATTACTTATTAGGGATGTGACTTGAAAATTAAATTGATAATGTTTAAGCGTGGGGATAACCTTTAGATACATCACAAAAGGAACAGGATGCTTCCTAACAATGAAAACAGAGAAACGAGCACCTTAAGGGACACGTTGGGTAGGAGTGCCTATCATTGACATGGCTGTATACTTTGTGGTTTCAGGTTAGTTTAATAGTGCTATAAGACTTCTGTAGGAATATTCTTTAGCAGCTGTGTTGTTTCAAAACATTCGTCTTAAGTGCAGTATCATACCTCACTGAGGAAAGTGTGAGTGTCTGATCAGCTGTTTTGTAGCCAGAAAAGCATTCTAAGGAATAAAAGTGCATGTTCTGATAAAAGTTCATACCACTGAACTCCTTGGCTTAATGCAAGTTCTGTCCTAGGGTAAAAAAAAGTTCACTATAGAGAACAGCATCAAATGCCTATTATATTGTTCTTTGTTTCTTTGCCAACTGTGGATTTAAAATTGGAATAATTCAAAAAGCAGTGGGACGTTATGACTCACTCGGTACCTCCTGGGCTTTTGACATTATCGTAAAGCCACATACACTTGAGTGCAAGGTTTAGTTAGTGGATTTCAATAACACAGCTAGCAGACTTTATTGAAACCACAGAGTACCTGATTAACTGTAAACAATGATTTATTTCTTCTGAACAGCCAGGGTATTATAGCTCCGGTTACAGGTGTGTTATGCTGAGTGACAACACAAGTGATATTTTTTTGGAGGTTACATTTACTCCTACAGTCAAAATCAGGGACGTGTTCTAATAGTAACATCTAGTTTTATGGGACTATTTTTTTCAATATTTGGGGAATTAGTGTATCTTTTCTTTTAATTTGTTTTTCACACATCACCTTTGAGTTCCTTCTGAAAAGTCCCAGTGGAAAGCTTGGGGAATGAGTATTACACAGAAGAAAGATGAAATAAGAGGAGTTTGGGACACAAGATGTCCAAAACAATTAGTCTAGAAAGTCTGCATCTTCATTTAAAAACTGCAGAAAGCAGAGTCCAACAGCACATCTTCCATGGAAGATCAACATTTTTTTATGTTGCCTGGTGTGTATAAGCTGAAAAGGGAAATATATTTTCCAATAAAATCTTCCAGGCTGGAAATATAGAACAGTTTGCTTGAATCCAAATGTATATTGCTTATTCTCCACAGAAAAGTAAAGACATATTAAGTCATATGTCAGCTAAGCTGAATTATTGATGTTGAATTAAACATATTGAACTCAGAGATTCATCAACTTTATAGTATTATTTGTTAGAAAAATACCTCCTTCTATCTATTTAGACTGACTTTTTATTATCTCACTTGTTTATTATCTCTTTTATTTGAGTCAGTGGTTGCTGACCTGACTAATAGCTTTCATCTTGGTACTACAAGCTGTTTCCATATGTGCAGGTGCTGTGTAATTTATTGTCTTTACATTGAAAAGTCAAGATCTAGTCAATGTGCTTGTAGGTAATTAAATGAAAATATTATTCGGGTAGAATTTAAGGTATGAGATTTAGGACATTCTGATTTTAATAAGATGCATTTAAGAGTCAGGAAATTCCAGCTGAAAGAGAAGAATAAATATTTGAAAATCCGAAGAGTCTAAATTTCACCAAATTGGAAACCACATAATTGGTTTGAGTCAGTGATGATCCCAGCAGGTGAGTTAGGCCTGGTACATCTAGGGGCTGGGACTGCTTAGTTTGAGGAAGAGAAAGCTGAGGGGAGACCTCATCACTCTCTACACCTACCTGAAAGGACATTGTAGAGAGGTTGGTGCTGGTCTCTTCTCGCAGGGAATGGCTTTAAACTGCAACAGGGGAGGTTCAGACTGGACATTAGGAAAAAATTTTTCACCAAAAGAGTGGTCAGACAGTGGAATAGGCTGCCCAGGGAGGGGGTGGGGTCACATCTCTGGATGTGTTTACGGGTCATTTGGATGAGATGTTGGAGCATATGGTGTAGGGCAGAACTTGTAGAGTAGGGCTGATGGTTGGACTTGATGATCCCAAGGGTCTTTTCCAACCTCAATGATTCTGTGATCTCCCACCCCCAGACACAGTTATACCAGTGAGAAAGAGCTTGAATTAGTACGGACTGATCTTGCCTACTTTTGCCTGTGGTAAGGCACAGCAAGGCTGTATCCTCTCTTTTGCTCAGCTCGTTAGCTGACCTCCCACCACTGTACTCCCAAACTCACACCATGAATTTGTGCAGCAGACGCTATGCTACTGCCCTCATCATGCCAATGGAAGCTATGGCACCCCTCTTAAAATGTACGTGCCTTTGTCAGGGAGAGTCTGGGGCGGAAGCTGATTCATGAAAAAAATGTTGTAGCTGCTGAACTTCACTGCAGAAACATCTTCTGCTCAGATATCTCTTAGCCAGATTCTTTTTCTCTTTCTCCATCCTGGCTCAGTGGGTATTTCTTTTCAGAGCATGTCATTATAGTAACAGCTTACACATTGAGACCTCGACTTAACAATCTGCAGTAAGGCACATTGACCTGACAAAGCGTTTGTTAACAAGTGCCCTTCCCCTTCTGAGAAAGCAGCAGGCATGTTGCTAAGGCTTCCTCACTGTTTATAGGATCAGTCCACGTTGCCACAATATATTTTTGCCTCCCGTTATACTGCTTGGCACTGCCTTTCCCTCCGCTCTTACACTTTCCACTTTAACTACTGCATAGCAGATATGAAGCCATGGCTGCTTTGTGACCTCAGCATGCACGTGGCCAGAGATGTGCTCAGTAAAGGGGAGCAGGAGAGAAGGGGGGTGTCTGACCAGTCCCACTTCTCCACCAGTGAGCTTCAGATGGTGTCACCTGCACGTAGGACCAGGAAACCCACGCTTCCATCTGTCTTCCAACACAGCCTTGTCCTTCTCCCAATGCCCCTGTCAGCTGTAGCAGAAACTGCAGCGCCAAGAGCTTGTCAAGAGGGAAGTGATTTCTGAGTGCTTTATTGAGAGACAAACTTGCACAGTTTTGGAGTAAACTCTGTTAGTTTAGATGGAGATTTGACCAATGTTTTTCTGCTTACAAGAGGCTGGGAAGTGGCCTATGAAGTTTGCTCATTGCTTAGGTCCAAGAAGTCTTTTTCCTTGGTGAAGTCTCTTGGAAGGTCCTTCACTGTTCATGTAATAAGATGTGGTGCTAATGACTTGGATGATACACGTTCTAAGAGTAGTGAAATGCAAGTAGCCAAAACTACCTTAACAAATACGGTTCATTTCACTAAGAGAAGCAGACTGAGCAGCAGGTGGAAGGGTTAAACAAAAGGAAAAAAGATTATAAAAGTTTGCGGCTTTGGCTTCACTACAAATGGCTCTCTTGCAGACTTTATAGCATTAGTGTTGCTACTCATAAACCTTGAAACCATTCATCCATTTAGAAAGATTAAATTGGTTAGTCATCCAGAATATAAAATATACACATCCATTTTGTCTGTTACCCTAAACCATCTGAAGTATAATAAATGCAGTTGATGCCATTAAACCAAAGCACTGAGTATTAATGATGGCCTCAGTTGTGGTATTTACAGTTTGCCAGCTCTTGTGTTTCTGATAGTATATTCATCTGTTGTTGCTCAGGGACAGTAAGAGCAGAGTCTTGGAGTTGGAAAACACAGCTATAATATATGATGTGAGGGGCTCAGAGAAAACATCTTGCTATTAAAGCAGGGAAAATCCTAGAAATGTTACATTTTTTGTTATTCTTAGAAGGTCAAATTTAAGAGGCACAAGCTTTACTTACGCTATCTTACTATATTTATAATGGTCTGTTAAACAGTTTGCAAAGACAGGTTTGTTTGGTTTTCTAGTTACAGATGAAGCTATTGC
Organism: Athene cunicularia; assembly: GCF_003259725.1. NCBI lineage: Eukaryota > Metazoa > Chordata > Aves > Strigiformes > Strigidae > Athene > Athene cunicularia. The sequence goes on from NW_020799112.1 coordinate 11,264,709, forward strand.
TATTTAAAGTTCTGTTCTGTCACTTAGACAAACTAGACAAAGATGGCCAGACTCTTCTAAAGCAAGAATTTGTAGAGGCACTTGGTCAGGAAGCAGGTTCATGATTAAAAAATAATGAAAACCTACATTTGATTTAGCAGCATTTTTTCTTGATTAATATCAGGATTTCAGAAGTAGTACTCTTTCCCAGAATTAAAAAAAATTTGCAATGGTTGCTTCAGCATGTAAAAAAAATCAATTCCTGCTGCTTTGAAATATGTAAGACATTGGAAATCCCTGCATTTGAGATAATGTGCAGGAAAAAACATTTACATGTTTTTTAATTACTACATAGAGTGCCTTTAATCAGAGCATCCAGTTTGACAGCATTAAACCTGGGAAGCAAATCTTATCCAAGTTTCCAGTTCCATGTGGGAAATGCCAGCTCCTTCCTACAGGAAACAGGAATCAATGTCACGTATCAGCCAGCATTCAGAGCAAAGCAGACTGCCGGCTATTCCTAAGCACATGCTTGAGTACCAGCAGCTTCTGTGGACCATAATGAGGTACTTGAAATATGCTCTCCCGAACTTCACTGACTCAAGTCTATTCACAATGGGCACAAAACATTCCTCCCCTGTCACTCCCCGCATTTGCAGCTGCAGCCAGACTGCTCGGGCAGATGAGAGTATTGCCAGCGAGGCTAGCAGATTCTGCATCGGACACTACTTTGGTTTCATTTGCATTTATTTTTTTTTCCTGAAACATTACTGGCAGAAAAAAAAAAAAAAAACAAAAAAAACCCCCACAACCAAGCCTCCCCCCACACCCTCAACATTTGTCTTTTACTGCAAATACAAATTGCAAAACTACCAGGAGTGAGAGAGGTGATCTGAAAGAGGCAGAACCTCATAAATTGTTTGTGGGGGAAAGGCTGTCTTTCCTTTTCTCTTACTGATGGCATGCCAAGTTTATTTTACAGTATTTACAGGAAGATTTGTTTGTTTTGATACCCTTTGTATGTTGTTAGGGAAAGGCAAACGAAAATCTCCAGGAAGTTTATAGTTTCTGATGAGACAGAGTTTAGGCTGTAATTTTCTTTCTAGTCCTATACATTTTACTAGAAGTGTAATGTATAGAGGGATATGAGATTGCAGTTGAATGAGTTTTTACTGAACTGTCATTTATTTTCTTTATATGAATTTGGTGCTTGAGAAAGACTTCAGACCAGCAGGCTAAGAAAGTGAAACTGTTAGTTCAGTCTGGGAGCAGATACAGGGTGGGAAGGAACAACACTGGTTTCTCCTTTTTGTGTCTCATCTCCAACCTTGGCACATCACTCCAGGAGCAGGAGGAACGTGCAGTCTCTGGCTGTTTAGTTGAGGTTCAGACAGATGACAAGGAGAACAAACTTATCTGTGATGGAGCGTCCCTGGTGTGGCTGTACGGGCAGCAGGTTGTCTGCACAAGGGCTAATGTGCCTGCCAGCTCCAGCACGCAGCCGGAGGCAATGCTCTCAGGAGGAGAAGCCTCAGGTCTCCCTCAGCAGACAGTCCTGCAAGCCAAACACCCCTGCGTTACACAAAGACACCGGCAGTCCTCAATACTTGACTGTTGACACCAACAATGGTCTGGCTGTTAAATTTTGGGATATCCCATTAACAAGCTAGATACCCTGGTTCTAATGGGTAAAGTGCCTGCCACAGGATGGGGGTTTTGATCCTCAGCTATGGGAAAACTCCCGGTTTTAAGTGGTCTGTTAAATCATAAGATGCTGGAGAGGGAATGACTATTGCCCCATCTCTTCCAACACAAGAACTAGAGGGTATCAGGTGAGTCTATCGGGTGGTACCAGGCATCTTCCAAGTAACTAGAGAGACAACTAGTGTCAGCTGCTAACCACATAGGAAACTGCTGGAGGTGGAAAGTTTCTTAGGTCCCTGCTTTGATCTCGTTTCCATTCTCAGTCACCTCTTGGGCAGGAAAAAGTGTTTACTTGATTTACAGCTTCTTTAACTAGAGCATCCTACCCTGAGTTGGCAGAGCAGGTCACCAGTTGTATGGAAAGTCCTTCCAGGGAGGCAGGTACTGCTCTTGGAAGCTTGTTGTGCTGGAAGGGAAATAGAGGTGTTTGGTTATAATTCCAAAGCCTTGATTGTTTGAACCAAACTTCTGAACACATTGTAGGGTCTTGGGTTATGGCAGGAATTGAGAAATAAGGGACTAATGGCATATTTTATGTGCTATGACAAATTGTCTTAACCTCTCCCTGACCTTTGCTGTGAAATACTGGGCAGACACAATGTCTTTTCTCTGTGTGGAGGAAACATTCATTAGCAAATGTCATGTTTGACTGTCTGGGGATGAAGCATGATGGCCAAATGTTAGAAGCTGTTCCTATAGAGCTGGGAAGGGATTTTCATAAGGGCAGACTGTCTCGCTGACCCCCTTTCATCCCGGCTAATGGAGCAGCCATCCCTTCCTTCCCGGCAATTCCCGTAGCAGGATGATATCCCTAAGATGTATATGATAGCTGCATAGACGTGGCCTCCCCTTTGCACGACATACACACTGTCAAGCAAGGAAGAGTATTTTAGGGTCAGTAAGTATCTTTAAGCGAAGTTAATACCAGGAGATGCTGGCACTACTAGTCACTGTTTAGTTTACACCTGTCAAAAGCAGGCAGCCTCTCAACTCTTATGTTTGGGCGAATGTATCCTTCACATTCAGCTTTTACACAATGTTCTTTTCATCTTCCCTGCACTTCACAATTGTTAATTAATCCTGCAGCACCCAGGGATTACTAGTGACACTTTACAAGGGAAAGCAGAAACAAGCAAGAGGGAGGTGAAATTATTGGGCCAAGGTCATGGAAGAAATTTTGTTTAAACATAAAGTTCTTCAAGTTAACTGGTCTGTCCTTGGATGTCAGCCTCCATTTCAGGGGGAGGGGGTGTTGGGGGGGGACAGTTTTGAGATTGTCTAGTGTATTTAGAGCTCCTCTTTCATTTCTTCCCTTTAGCACATTTTTTTTTTTTTTCCTGAGGCAAATGCAGGACAGAAGAGTTTTATCTTAAGAGGATGATGGGGAATTTCCAAGAAGGGAGAATATCTCATGTTCTGGAACTTCTATGCACCATCTTTTCATTTTGCAATTACAAATGGAGGCACCTGCCTAAGAAATTAATGGGTTCTTTTTTCAAAGTCATTGCAAAGATCCGGATACCCAGTTCGCTTTAAAAATAAAAGACTTGCTTGTCTGTCACCCGCAGGCCTTTTTGAAAGATCTGCACTGATAATAGCAATCCAGTAACTTATCTGCAAGTGTAGAATGTACTCACAGTGCTTTCTTCTCCCTAGGACTTGAAAGATGAGCGAAGCGATGAAGAGGAAGAAGATTCTGTTACAGATAATGAAGAGGAGTCCACAAAGAATGGCAACAAGAATGGCTGTGGACCAAGCAAACATCTCCTAAACAGCAGTCACCACTAGCTGCCTCCTGCCTCACCTCCTGCAGTAATTTCTGCTCTGTTTTTAACACAACCTACAGGATAGAATTTAAGTCAAAAGGCTTATGAGAGACTGTGATTGATTTATTGTTGGCTACTGGACCTGGAAAAAAGCCCAGTTCAGAGGGGAGGGAAAAATTTAATAACATAACAAAATGTGTTAATGACCCACCTTCTGAATCGTTGCAAAGTGTTTGGAAAGATGCTTGGGCACAGTGACTGACAGTGCTCAACCAGGTCAGAGCTCAAGAGCATCAGATCATTTAGGGTCCCATTGATTTTAATGTTGTTTTTCAATCTGATGTAAGATGTATTTCACCAAGCAGTTTAATTCACAGGTGTTTTGTGGTAGGTAGTTAGTATGAACTCCATTAGGAACCAAAATTACTCAATGTGGGAAAAATTTGACAGTGGTGTACAGTGACTGGCATTTTAGTCTTTACTTTTCAGTTTAGACCCTCATCAAAGGGACTATTTTTGTGCGTTAGATTTCATTTCCTGGAGGCTAACATGGAGGAAGTCGAATTACTTGCCTGTGAAGAGCTGGCTTCACTGCAGAAATAGTCTTTCTCCAAAATATGCTGTATCACAGATAGCTCAAATATTGTGTTCTAAGATTTACCTGTCAAGGAAGTCACTGTTAAAACAGCAAAACTCAGCCCTGATTCTCCGTTGAGCTCCAGGTTTCACCAACGTCTTTCATCTCAGTCATTTTGGCCCAGCGTTAGAACAGAGGGTGCAGCGGGGAGGGAAGACAATGAATGAAATCTGGGCCTTCTCACAGATTCTTTTTGCACTTCTTACTTGTTTTCAAAACTGCCGAACACCCTTTGCTCCTGATATATCTAAGCCTGGAAGACTAAAAAAAAATCTCATCCATTCCCTTCTTATGAGCCTGTCTCATGCAGCGGTGTTGGATCAGTGTCTTCTCAGGAGCTCGCCTGCTATATTCTGTTCTGTGGTTCCTGTGTGGTCACTGCATGTATCTGGGCCTTGGGGAAGCACAGGACCAGCAAGGAATGTCACACTGAGGGTGCTGTGTATTTATTTGACATCAGGGTCTATATTTCCATCTCTGCTTTTTTCAATAATTGGGAATCACATCGTCTAGAGCCAAACTTGGATGTGAGTACGTGACTTGGGCCACATACTGTTGTTTATGCCGTAAGAAGTGGAGGAACTGATGTTTTATCAGGTCCTCTTACCAAAAGTGCCTCTACCCTAAGCTTGCACATCTGTTCTAACACTAGTCAGAGTGCAGCAGCACTTTTAGTCCGGGGGCTTTCCAAGGAGAGCCTGGGCCTTTTAAACAGGGTGGTTCCAGTCTCATTTCCAGATGCATTAGCTCACAAGGTCATAAATGATTTGTGTCATAAGTTTTATAGGTGAGAGGCTCTCCGTGTGGTTCTACAGTAGCTGAGATCATCTGGTGAACTAAATCCAGTAGCCTGCTAGAGACCAGGGGGACCGCTGCTACAACAGCCTCGGTGCAGAGCTTTGGTTCAGAAGGCTCTTTTCCCCTTAAGGCTGCTCAGGCAGGAACTTGGTGACCTACGGGAAGCACCATATGACTGACTTGTTTTCTCAAGATTTCCTTGGCAAAGGAGGATATAATTCAGTGACTGATGTATTTGAAAGAATGGGAAATGTTTCAGATCTCAGATATGAAGAAGTGTTTTCTGTGCAGTTACAAGAAACTGTAGGAGTACTTTGTTACAGAGGCTGGTAGCGTGAAAATATCTGTGCACGGTCTGTTGAAATAGGCTGCATTTCATTTTTTACTTATATTTTGGACCATGTAATACCCCAAATGTTCATGTTTTACCACAAAGAGAATTACACTGAGGAAGGAGTATGGCATTACAGCTTCTGTGGAGGATGGGAGACGTGCAGTAGTGGAATGGGGCTCCTGAACCTGTGGTTGTGGTTCAGTAGCACTGCTCGGGCTGAGCGGGCAGGATTCCCTCAGCAGTAGTTGTACAGTGGTGTGCTTCCGTACATCGCTGTGGAGAATACCTTCCATACTGCTGGGTGGGTTTAGTAGAAGTGTAAGTACTTATTACATCATCTAAAGCAACTGGTGAGTTTGGCAGGGTCACAGTTGCTTATCGGAGCCTGTTTATTGCCTACATGAAAAGACCTGGCCTGTCCTCACAAAACTTAGAAACTCAACGTCTTGGAGGCTTTACACTCCCTTTGAGAGCAGTGGAGACAACGATGCTTTCTGCAAGACATAACAGGGTTTTGGGAGATATCCAGGGTATTATCATTTAATTTTGGTGCCAGAAAGCTTTCCTGCTATGACTAGGAAAGGAATTTGGGAAAGGAAACACGAAGAACGCTGTTGTCACAGGAGTGAGCCTCTGAACAACTACTGAGTTTTAAACTGGAATTTATAGTCTCTTTGAGGCCAAATCTTGCCCTTCCTACTTGGAGAAGTCTCCCACTGAAGCCAATTAACTCTACTGGAGTTCTGCCTAGCAAAAATTTTGGATTGCAGTTATCCAACCTAATTACAAGGCCTGTTGTTTTAAATCAATGTGAAAGTAGGGTCTTAAAGGAAGAGTAAAATGTAGATAAATACATTCAAACATAAAATGCTGAGGCAAATTTTAGGTGAGTACAGAAGAATATAGATGAAAATAATTTCCTGAAGGTGAATATTAAGTCTAAGCACAGTAAATAACCAAATACCTCCATGCCATTGCAGTTAGGGGTATGGACAGAAGGAAGGCTGTGGAAGCCCCTTCTGGGGTTACTGCCATGGCCAACCAAAGTGATGAGACCTGAACATTCTGAATGTAAACCACGAGGTGCTGGGGATAAATACCCACAGCACAGAAGGAAGTGGGAACAGACTGTCGAAGTGGGAACAGACTGTCAAAGTGGGTCTGGACACAGGTCCTGTGTTAACATCAGATTTGTCATTCCTGAAGTTACATGTGATTCATTTTCCACTTTTACTGACAGAAACTCAGCAACAGGCTGAGGTCATGGGGAACACAATTCGTGCTAAAGAAACCAATGTCATGGTGCTTCAGGATTTTTAGTCTTAACATTTTTTTTAAATCTTATTGTGAAAAGAGTCTCAAGATGAAAGTCCAGAACAATTGTAGATCACGTATATGAGCACGGATGATAGACTCCAATACATTATTTTTACCATTTCACAATGGAATTCATTTCGACCGTGCCAAAATATTTATGGTAGAATTATAGACCAAAAATGAAATCTTAGGCCATTAGGCTCAGCAGAAACTCTTCTGTTCCATTTAATTTCTCTGAATTTTGTTCACGTTCATTTCTCTGAATTCCTGTCCGTGTATACTATGCTGCCTCTGTACTTGTTTACTAGAGATGTACCAGGCTACTCTGGATTTGTTTTACAGATCTCCTTTATGCCAAAGAATTCATTTTGTCAGTGTGTATTATTCAGTATAACTATCTGTTCTTAATGCCATGGAATTTGTCTGGTCAGTTATACTACAGGCTATAAATAAATATTTTTTAAAAACAGGTATCTATGTAACGGCGTCCTTGTTTTCCTCACCTTGCAGTGTCCACCTCTCCACTTTCCATTCCTTACCAGCTTTCCAGTGAGGGCCCATTCAGGAACTAATTCCTTTTACAAGTTTCTTCCCTTTCCTGGAAAAGGCTGGATGACCCACACCCTTCTTAAGAGGTAACAGCGGTTGCTGTAAAGAAACTTGTGTTTTCTTGGGCAATTCATGATTGGAAAGGAAGCAAAATGAATGGGTGCATCATCCATCATTTGTATTCAAGGTTTATTTATGCTTTGTCTAAAGTACTTGAAAGTGGTCCTGTGTACCCTAGGAATTACTCACTCTAGAATGCCAATGTATTTTTGTATCTTTACTCAGTTGGTTTTTGTTGTGCGTATTAGGGCTGTTTATGAAGTTACATGTATTTGGGGAGTGTAAGACTAATATGCAAATACAGAGATAATTTTTTTTTTCCCCAAGAGTGCTTATATTTAAACATTGACTGAGATGCCCTCACCCAGTTAGATTGCTGTGGGATTACTATCAGAATGCCTCATCGTAAGCACACTTCTGACAACTCAGACGTGGATCTTAAGCTGGCAAAGGAAAGCTTCACTGAAAACAAGAGAGCTGTGCTAATTTGTATTAGCTGAAAAGCTGTTCCATATTTCTTACTCTTTCCATTTCTGCCTCCCTAGTCGGGAAGATCACAGAGGTTCTGACTTACCATCTCTTCCCATGGGCAAACAAACATAAGGGAAGGTGTTTCAGCCCAAATAATGAACTGTAGCAGAATACTTCAGTTTTATTATCTGAATTCATTTTTTTAAGTTTATGAGTAAGAATAAAGTAGATAGAAAACAAACCAAACAGGGATATGTGAGTTTTGGCTACAAACAACTTGCAAACTGTGAAGAATTAAAAAAAAAAAAATAATCTTGCTGATTTAGAAAGAAAAACACCATCTCCACAGGCACTTCCCCCAGCTGTGGGTTTGAAGAACAACAGACAACCAGTGGGCAGAAATGAAAGTCCATGCTGAGAGTAAGAACACAGCCCAGGTGTGAAAATGCCCAGGAGAGTTGGTTTGATGGCCATTAGCTGCCCGAGAGCTGGGGAGCCTTTCTGTACGGAGCAGCAAACGAGCCAAGAATGTACCTCTGAGTGATTTCACTGGTTGTGTTCAAAATCACTGAAAATGTCTGTTCCTCCTCCTGCTCTGTCTGTGCCATATAGACCCACGGTTTTGTTTGTTGCCTACAGAGTTTGAGCTTTGGCCACCCAAGGTGCGGATGTTGAGGAGGATGAACACCTCTGACTTGTTGAGGGTCATGCAGGACATTTGTATTCCCCCTGAGAATGTGATTTCAGCTTACAAAATTTATGAAATTATGTGATGCCTACGCTTTAGAGACAGAGTTAGCAATGTGTGTCAGACAGCAGCACAGCACTGTGAGTGACCAGCATCGTGGAGAGGGAGCTGAACTCTCCTGAGATGAGCTTTGTGAATAAGAAGAAAAGTCAGAAGAGGGCTTGGCCAACTCATTGCACAGGTTCTTCTTACAGATGTAGGTGTGAAAGACTCATTTAAAGGTTGATTTCTCCAGCTCTTCAGTGGGAAGCATCTTCTCTCCCTCTGTCTCCATATTTCTGCATGATGTTTTGTGGAAGCTGCCAAGCCGGGTCAGAGCAGTCATCACTCCCCTGAAAGAAGCCAGCACCAAAAGCCGAACCAGCAGCCTGGGATAATCCCTCCCTTGCTCTGGTGTGAGGCAGAGGTAGATTCGTGCTCTGAATCATGTTTTGGGGGAGAAAGGGTGTTACCATGAACAGTTGCAGCTCTCGATATTCTTGTCACTCATGTGTACCACAACCAGCTGCTCTGTGCTGCAGGTGTTGGGCACACCCTGAGTGAGGAACTGAGTTCAGCCTTAGGTTAATTTCTTTGAATCCCCACTGCCCACCTCATCAGTTTGCCATCCTGGCACTCAGGTTTTTTGGTCTCCATTACTGTTTAAGCTCATCAACAGAGATTTCTCCATGCCCCATCTCTGCTCCAACCTGTAGTAGCAGCAGTGTTTGCACACACTCCTGAGGGAGCATACTTGCCTACTGAAGTGTAAGCTATTTGGTAGATCACACATGAGAGGGGAAACTTCACAAAGTATTGGGACATAATGTGGGAGAGGGGAAATCATTGGCCAGAAAGCTAGGATTCCTGTAGGAAAAAAAAAATAGTTTCACTTTCTGTCCTGTCATCCATGTGTGTTAAGATCTTAAGCAGCAGAAAGGAGGTAAAGGCTCGACATTAATCCCTTGTCAAAGAATGGGATTCCCAGTCGAGGAAACGGAGGTGATCAAAGCAATGTAATCTTCACCCTAGCTGACTACAGAGAACTTCAAGTAGGGGTCTGAAGGTTTATTTAACTGAAGTACCCTCTGTGGGATTACTTGAAGTTTCTAGCTTAATAGAAGACAAGGCTAAAAGCACAGGTCTAAGCTTCAACATACGACTCTGCAGATACAAAGTCATAACAACCCATGTAGGATAATGATGTTGATGTTCCAATAGTCCAAAGATTTATGAAAATATCTTCTATTTACTCAGCTGGAAAGAGCCCTGTTCTTCTGGAGTTTTGTTACCCCATAAAGCATTCAGAGGAGACCCCATAATCATTTCAAAGTCAGAAACATTAAGTGGAATAACAAGTATAAACCCTATCCACAGTGACTTTGAAGTGCAAGAAGCATGTCCTTGTAGCTGTAGAATATTACTCTGCTTTGAGCAGGGTGGGAAGAAACAGCTCCCAGGCAGTTGTTTCAGGTGGTGAAAAGTCCATATTTTTCCTACCACAAAAGAAGCTGGTCTAAAAAAAGAGTTGAGCAGTGAAATAGATGATTAAATTCCCACTGAAATTCACAGGAGCTTTTCCCTGATGCTGCTGAGAACTGGATCCAGACCTCAGGCGATCAGATGGAATGACAAGGGCGCATGCCACTGCCTTCTCCAGCCATCAGGCGCGGGGCACAGCCCGTGTTTCCTCCTCCTCTAGCCCAGGGCAAAGTTCTCTCTGGAAAATGAGATCTTCCATCTGCAGGACCCTCACCTGAAGAGACCTGTCTTTGCCTCTGCTCAAAATGGGCATGTGGCTCCTGAAAGACATCCCTGGGAATGCACTCCCTCTCCTTTCGAGCCTGAAATTTCACTTTCAGCAAGCAGTCTGCCTCCTGTCCTCTGTATTGTTCAAAATCTCAATAAGGACTGACTCTAAAGTCTGTGATCCAAGGCCAAATTTACCAGGAAGAGGTTAAGTGATGACCTGTGGTTATCACAACTACCTCAGTGGGGGAGTGAGTGAGAGAGCTGCTGGGCCAGAGGAGAAAAGGGACCAGAGAGAAACTGGAGCAAAATGGCTGGGGCAACAGAGCAACAGTTTAAACACAGAGCTGAGATCACCAAGAATCACAGAGCAAAGCAGTAACAAGGCTAGAAAGAAAACGAGCCCCAGGAGAAGAAGGAAGAGGAAAAAGACAGTAGTTCAGTAATGCTGGGAATCAGCCCTTTCCAAGCAGCAGAAGCCAGCTTTGCCTGGACTCTGAGATGAACTCTGTAGCCAGGACAACTCCTTTTCCCTGAGCACCAGTGGTTTCAGACTAAGCCCAGCCGATGAGTTCCCAAGGCAGGAGCAAAGGTGGCAGGATCTGGGAAATGCTCCTTTAGAACGTTCCCAGTGTGCAGTGAGGGGACAGGGAGGGCTGGGACAGGATAGCCACGAGTGGAGGCCAGCAGACCTGCAGCTGTGGCAATGACCCCTCGGTTCACCTCCAGTTGCTGGGCAAGCCTGACTCCCCCTTAAACCTCGGCGTTGGTTTTGTGCTTTTCCTGGCTGATTCCCTGAGAGTCCTAGAAGAATGTCTAGAAGATTTTATTGTTTGCTTTCTACAACAAAGAGCAGGAGAAAGCTGCTAAAAGGCCTTTCGAGTGCCAGCACCTATGGGTAAGGTTCTTGGTTATGCCATGGGCTGCATACAATGCAGGAGAAGTCCTAGTAGTTCAGGAGAAGAATCTGTGGGAAGCAGGAGCTAAATCTTATCTGGCTGTGCTAAATCTTATCAGGCTATGTAAATTGTACCTAGTTCCTTTGCTATTTTAAAGGAGGAACTATTCAGCAACCAAAGAATGTTTCCCACATTTCCCTATTGCAAAGGGTAGTGAGGTCAGCTAGCAGTTGTACGTTTGGAGCTTTTTTCCCCTTTGAATCCTTTGGATCCTTCAAGGATGGCACTTGAGCAGAGAACAGGATACTGTATTTTTTGCCTGAAGTGAGGACTATCCTACAACCCATACGATATACTGCAGGGCACGCACGGCATTTATTGAACCTGGAAATTGTCCCCCACATCCACTTCTGTGCTGCAGTTTCCCCTCCTGCACCCAGTTGTGATCCTGCTCTGACACAAAATCCAAGAAAAAGCGAAGCTGGGATGCTTACCCCTTCCTCTGCCCTGGCACCCGTGGCCAGCATGAGGGAAATCGTAAACCAACATTGCCACAGCTCTGTGCTGTGGATTGCGAAGATGGCTGCTCCATCTCTTGTGGGCAATGATTTATTATATTTTTTTAAACATTTAGATACTTATCCAAAGCAAACATCAGAGCTTAGCCACAACTTGGGTTAGTCCCACGTCCTGATGGATGCAGTCCGCAGCTGAGAATCCTTGTTCTGGGCCATGGAAGGGCCACACTCCTTTCACTGAATGTTAGTGAGAAGACAAATTCTTGCTCCATAACACAATGTTGAGAACAGAGAAACCTTTAAGTTTTTCCTTTTACATCTCAGAGAGGATTTTATGCCTGTGGAGGGAATGGATGCTCCACTGTCCTGTTGTGAGACAGAACCGCAGGTGCCCGCGTGAAACACGCGGCGAACGGTGCTGTTGGTCTCCGGGCCGAGGCAGCCGGCACTGGGCACGGAGGAAATGTTTCCTCTACAGAAAGTAAATGTTTCTCGGGCCTTTCCCCGGGTTCTGGCTGACAGGTCCCTGCGGAAAGCCCGGAGCAGCACTGCTGGTCTGGCCGCGGTGCAGGCAGTGATGAAAAACCTCGAGTACCTGTGCCCTCAAAACCGCGCGTTGGCTACCTGGTCATTGCTGCAAGGGCCCACGAGGTGGCAATAGCAGGACACTGCTCCCTGCTCGGACACGGCTCCCATGTAGCATTCTCGTCCGTCTTTTTGCTCTTTAAAACGACGAGATTCTACGAAGATTGGGGTGCAAAAGTGTTTCTTGCAACCGGTAACTTCCACTTGATCGGCCTCTGAACTGTGAAGCAGGTGTCTGGTACATGGCTGGTAAAAAAGCACTCCAGATTTTACTGAGAGCGAGTGTTTGGTAGCAGTCCAGAGGACCGACGGTGTCCTGAGGGCTGGCATCTACCTGGGTTGACACCAGTGACCCTTTCCCAGAGGTGCAGCACTCTCCTGCAGACTCCCCCGGTCCCAGAGCTGTTCCTGGTGTGTCTGGTAAGGGCTGGGCATGAAAGTATGTTAAATCTTCTCTGACTCTGCTTTACCTTTTTTGTATTTTTTTGTATTGTCTATTTAAATTAGGTATTTGTCAAGCCACAGAGTCTGTAGCTGCTGGTAAGTGAAGCCCGATTCTCACCTAGATCTTTAATGCCTGTAATGCAAGTAAGGAGGATAAAACTCTTGGAACTGCTCTTCCGCCTTAGGAGACAGACTCTCTCCCCCAAGTAAATGAGGTGCTCTGTGCTTTGCACCACTGCCAAGAATAAAGCAAAGCTCTGAGGGTAGAAGGGTTTGGGCCAGGCTCAGCGTTTGCCCGTGCAAGGGAGGGAGCATGGGACATCACCTCCCAAACACAAAAGACTGAGGAGCAGTTGCATCTCAAACCCCTTAAATCCGGCATGGGCTGAGTGTTATGGCCAGAGCACCCCAAGGATTTGGGAATGCCAAGGAGTGGCTTTGTGTAAGGAAGAAAAAATCCTGTGAGCATGTACTGGGAGGGCACCCTACCCCATGTACTCACCCTAGCAGTGCTCAGCCTGCCTGGTGTGTTAGCGAGGGAGGATGGGATCTCCCTGAGGACAGCCTGGCCCAGGACATGTCCATCACCTACTGCTGATTGACCAGAGAGAGGGGGAATGTCTGTGCTTGTGGGCTGAGGGCTATGAACAGCCCACCCTGCATTACCTGGCAACATCCCCCCACCAACAACTTTTACAAGGGCAGAAGGATGAATTATTTGGGTGGGTGCTGGAAAAGATGAGGTACCAGGCAAGCTGTGCAGTGAAAGGGGGCTTGCATTGCCTGGACAGGTATGATGGACAGGGGCACAGACTGAGCTTTGGGTTTTGTGCTCCAAGAGCATTGTCCTAAACCACCTCCAAAACCACCACAGTGCCCTGGCATGAGGCACCACTGAAAAGTGCTCCCTATAGAAAGCTCTTCCCAAAATTCTTTAATGCAAGTAAGTGGTCACCGCAGCCCCAGGCTGAAGCAGTGTTAGATGTTGGACAAACTGTGCTTTTGCATAAATGCAGAGCAGAGAGACAAACAATGAAGACCAAAACCTAGCAGTTCTAGTTTTCTTCCGAGGATCTCTCGAGAGGGGTGTGGGGGGTGTGGGGGCACAGCAAATACCTCCTCCCTTATTGCTGCTGTGGCTGGTTCCTGCCGGGAGGAAGTTTTGGGCTTGGGCTCCATGAAAAGTGTGTTGAGGAACCCAGCGGCTCCAAGCTGGAACCCCTGGCTGCAATGGCCCACTGAGCCACGCAAACAGCCTGCGCACTCCCACACTCCCCTCGAGCCTCAGCAAGGAAAAGGGATCTGTTGGTTTAAACAAGCTTCTTTAATCCCATTTGGCACAACCCTCGTGGTCAGGCTGCGCTCAGCTATGACTGTGTAGAGAGCCGGGAACGGGTTTGCTTTGATAGTGGATGAAGTGTTTCCCTGAGCTCTCCCCATGCGTGGCTGGGGATGGGGAGGAGGTGCTCGGAAGCTGTAGACCGTGGGTGGCAGCGCCTGTGGCTCCATCTGACCCCAGCAATTCTCTAGGTTTCTCTTTCTGAGCCAGGAGGCAGCTGGATTTGACTTGACTGTCCCAGCAGAGATTGAAGCTTTGAGGTTGCCTGTCTGGCACCCACCGTGCCTGGGGTTTGCCACGGGCTGGCACCCAGCTCTTGGCACAGTTTCCTCCACCACAGCTCCCAGATGGTGCCGGTGGGACTCCTCACTGCCAGCAGGTTAACTGAAACGCATCTCCTCTCATTCCTTGTGGGTGTCCAGCCCAGAAAGCCTGAAAGCAGGCAGTTATAAGTCCTAGAGTGACGCTAATATTTTGCTTTTATGAACAAATACTTGCAACTCAGCCAAAGTCAATTGCCAGCTCTGTTGGGAGAGAGGATCTAGCATCAGAGGAGGATCCCGATTCTGTTCTTGGTTTACTGTACAACCTTGCAAATAATGACAATATTGGCCCCAAATGGACTGGGATGAGGTATTGGTGGCTGTTGTTGATTAAGGAGCAGGATGTGTTACAGACTCCAGAAGGGTTGCTCCCTCCAGACCTCGCACTGGCCCTCCATCTGGCCGGTTCTTACCTAGTGACTCCGAGCAGACTTTGCTGACGTGGGCAGTCGGGTTTCCGTGCTGGCTGTGGAGGAAAAGGCAGCCCTTGTTGTCGCTTAGAAGAATGTGACTTGCACAAACTCTATCAAAATGCATGGCATTACAGATATGGCCCTGCAGTGGTCACAGTGCATCCTGCCTGCCCTGCTCCTTTCTCCACTGAGAACAAAGATGCTTTTGCTGCTTTAGGTCAGCTCAAGATCTCGAAATGTGGGGCTGTTTCCCCGAGGGGGTGATCCAGGTGATCCCTAGGCTAGACAACTAACACAGATACACAACATCAGTTGACCAAATGTCCCACTTTGCATCTCCAAGCTGTGAGCTCATCCTAAAGGCTGTGGGACTGCGTGTGCTGGATGCTGTGTCCACAGCTCCCTCCCTGCAGGGGGGTGTTTGTCCTCCTGGGACAGCTCTGGGGAATTTGCTGACTCAGCTGGGGGTGATGGGGAGGGAGCATGAAGACTGGGTGATCCAGAGAGGGAGAACTGCAAAGGAGCCAAATCTGGGGAGAAGGTTAGCAAAACTGTAATGTTCATTTTTAAAAGATCCAGACAGTCAGAGGTTTTGGGCTGTGAACTCTGCACTGCTTCTGACAGTGGTGTTACAGTAATGGTTCTGCACAGCTCTGCATCTAATTGGAAGCAACCAGGGAAATTTGCACAAACTTGAGCAAAGGATTGCTCCTGTGGGGAAAAATAATTCTGCATGCTATTGCATTGTTGGTGCTATCACTGCTCATGGATAAAAGGTGGAGGTTTTTGACTGATAAATTTGTGTAAAAGCTAGTTCAAATGGCTTGACAAAGCTTTGAGGGCAGCTTGGGAAGAGCTTGAATATGAGACAAAGGAAGAAGGGTTAGAGAACAAAAGTCCAGAGCAACGATTACCTGAGCCCTTTGGCTTGGGGCTGTTTCACTTCCACAAGAGAAAAGGGTGATTTACAGCCCCAGGCTGGGGGGCCAGCAGGGCTTGGCCTTGGGACACACTCTGTCCTCAGCTCTGTGCCACCATCCAGTGATGTTTGTGCTTGGAGGACATCCCTTTCCACCTTGGCACGTGCCCCACTCCTGGCCCTGCAGCTCTGGTGGGCTGGGGGAGAGGCACCCCAGCCCTGCAGTGCCTCTCTGGGGATGGGAAAGCGCTTTGCTGGCTGGAGGAGAGCAGGCTCCTGTGCCGTGACCCACCCCAGAGCCCCCACCACACTGCCTGATGAGGGCCCCTGACCCCCGGCAATCCCTGCTCGTGGGGATATTGAGTTTTCTGTTTGCTTTGCAAGTGTAATTGGCCAAGACGCTGTGAAGGGAGGAGAGAGTGCTCAAGGGAGAGGTGTTAAAGAAATAGGAAAACATTATTAAGAGTGTTTTAAGTTGGCAGTTTCCCTTATTAGTACTTTCATGATGGAAAGAAGCCACTTTAGGTCTGTGCAGTTGCAGTGGGCCACCACATTCAGGCCCCTGTAGACATCCACGCAGACGGCTGTGCTGTCTTGTGCATCACCTCCATCTCTCTTCCAAGCCATGCACCACCTTCTTGGCTTACAAATCTCCTCCTCTGGCTTCTTGGGCCCAGCTGCAAGGAATATGCAGAGAAGGAGGAGCCTTATATTAAATATTTGGTTTGGGGAGGGTGAGCCTTGTCCAAAGCAGGTGTTGGATACAAAGGGAGAAGTTTAAGAACAAGAAGGGGAACACCAGATGTGGGATATGACCAGCTGAAGGACAGTGCCAGGGGAAGAAGAAGGTGGTGCCTGCATGAAGAGTTCTGCTGTTGTCAACTCCAAGCATTCAGAACATCTGCCTCCACACCAAAAAATAAATCAATTACATTGTTTTTTGAGAAAGGATTATTTTAAACAATCCTGTGGTTGGCAACTTCTTCACTTGCTCCTGGGCAGTAAGCCTTTAGGCTTCTCACAGCTCACATTTCTTAGTCTGTCATGGGGTCAAACATGGAGTGATGGAGTTAAATTAGAAATCAGTCTCATGATTGCAGGAGCCAAGGCATGGAGAGGAAAAACCCAAACAAACCATAAAACAGAACAAAAGAAAGTGCCAGCTATTCCCAGGTTCCTGATAACATCATCAGAGGTGGCAACACTGGACTTCATAAAAAGCCTCACTGAACTTTAGGGTCAGCCTCAAACAACGACAGCTCTTTCCTTTGTCCATTTGTTCCTGCATGCTTGGGGAGTGACGTGTGGCTGATTATTATTGCCTGGGTGATGGCTATCTATGTGCAGCTCTCAGATACCAAACAGACCCTGGACTAGCCTTGTCTGTGTTTAAAAATCCCAGCGTGGTCTGGATGGAGGTGGAGGTGCACTTACGTTTCTGGTCTCTCTACACGACATGCTGCCTGCACCGGAGGGAGCGGATTCTCCTGGCACCCTGCAGCAGTGTTACTCAACTGGGAACATGTTCTTTTATATTCCTGGCTTTTCTCACCCACAGTGGCATGCGCGCAATGTCATTTTCTGCTCCTGACAGCATAGCACCCTGATCCCTCCAAATATCTGTGCCAAGGCAGTGAGATACCCTGGGAGGTTTTGTACAGACAGTAGTGGCACCAGCGTGGGAATGCCGTCAGACATCCACCCTCATGGGGGCAGGTGGGAAGCAGCCTGGCATTTCAGGAGTCCATCCCTCAACCCCTGTCCCCTAGAGATATTTTTCTTCTCTTTTCTCTGTATTCCATGGAAATAGGATGTTTTTCCCATGGCAGCTGTGTGAAGCTGTGAGGCCCCTGGAGATCGGCAGAGGGGAAGGGTTTGGAGGGGAGATCTCCAGGAAAAACCTCACACGATGCACTCACTGTTTGTGATACAGACGCATCTCAACCAAAGCAAACTCCCTCTAACAAAAGGGAACCCCTGTCAGCCTTTGAATAAAGCTCCCTGCTTGCAGAAAGAAAGGGATAACTTACCTTAATAGAAGCAGGCTGCGTGCCCCCTTGAGGACATAGGGGCTGGTGGCTCATCTCTGTCTCTGGACACCTCCAACATCACAGATGCTTTTCTTCCTGCTCCTTATCCCCAGGAGCTCAGGAACAGACTGTCCATTTTCAGCCAGACTCGACAGAGAAGTCCCAAAGGGAGTTTTTCTCTCACAGGCTTGGGAGAATTCAGGCTGTTGGAAGGAAAAACCTTATAAGTGCCTCTGCTGAGGGCTGCCCCAGAAGTATTAGACACTGGAGACTGTATGAAGGAGCACACCCTTAAACACCCCCTATCCAGGGAAGAAGCTTTAATCAAACCTCTGGCTCACTGTGAAAGACCAATCAGTAGGAAACCCACTTCTGGCACCCCTATTTTTTACTTGATTGTTTTATATCACAAAAGAACATTTCTTGGTCCCTACTTGCCATTAAGCTGTCTCTGGTTTCTTTGAGGGAGCGTGTGCACAGTTAACAACAGCTACCTGCCAGGTCTGTGCCCAACCAGCCTGGCCAAACTCCGCAGTGTCAGGGCCAGCAGCGGGGAAGGGATCTGGCTGCCCAAAGAGCGCAGCCAGGCAAGGAGCTGTGGGGAGAGCAGGGAAGGCATCAGAGAATCCAGGGCAGGAGAGCATCACCTATGAGGTCGGGATTGCCCGCTTAGGACCAGGACAGGAAGGGTTTGGAGAAGGATGGCTGGAGAGGAGGGAGAAGACTGAGGAATGGCCAAGTTAACCCTTCGCATGCTGGCATTTTCCAGGCGTCGAGCCAAATGACTGCTTGGGAAGATGTATATAACACATGTCTGCAGTCTCCAAAGGGTTATTAACTGTGCAATAATGGCCATGAAACTTGGCTTTCTCAACGTACATTTAAAATTGCAAAAAAATAAAACACGAGTTTTGAAGGGGGAGAGGGCTTGTTTCCTAGAAACTGCAGGGCCAAATCCACTCTTTGTGATGATGATAGGAAGAGAAACACACACACACACACACCCACACACACACACCTCAACACACACACACGCATGGGCTGGGGGCAGGGGAGAAATGCAATCACCACAACAGGACCACAGCCCCCTCCCATCACATGCGTTACCCTTATCAGCAACAATTTCAAGGTGTTTCTGAAAAGCCCATGGTGTTAAATTAATAAAGAAATTCTGTGTCGCACTGGAGCTTTGGGATTTGGATTCAATAAAGTCACTGCTTCTCCTAAGACAGTTTCCTCTTTTATTTTGTGGGTACCTCTGCGGGGGCTTGTCCCTTGCTCCTGGCTCCAGCAGTTGCCAACACCAAGGCCTGGCTGTGATGTTGCCCTTGTTGTGGGGCATTGCAGCCTCTTGGGCCCCTGCCCAGACACTCTGCAACTCCATGATGCTCAGCAGGGACCAGCCCTACCCCAATGCTGTCTGTGCCAGCCAGCCCAGCCACTGAGCGAGTCCTTCCATGCAGTAAGTTACAGACTTCTCTTTATTAGTGCCCCTCTTTCCCCACACTATTACATTTTTTCTTTCTCTGTATTGTTATTATATTTTTGGCAGAGCACTTTGGAAGGTGAGAGAAAGGATCTACTGAAAAGTGAAGCAAATCTAAGCCCCCTCGCCAAACCCTTTTGAGGGGAGAGACAAGGCACCAGCTTCAGTCCCTTAGCAAATGAAGACGGCTGGTGGTCTGGGTTTAAACATGACTGTTCGGGGCTCAGGCCAGATTTGGCAGCTCACAAATCAAATTGCCTCTTGGTTCTCAGGAGTGGAGGATTGCCACGGGTGGAAGAGCTGTGGGGGAGCTGCTGCCCAGAGTTGCTGTGCCAGCCGGAACACTGGCCTTGGAGGGAGGAGCTGAAATTTTTGGTTCACAACAGGTCAGGAGAGAAAATCAGGCTCTGAGGTTTTGTTTTAACCGTGTTAAGTTACACTACTGACATACAGCAAGGCAGTCGGTCACAAACTGAATTTTTGTCTTACTTGTATGGGTTCTGGGCCAGCAGAAGGTATAAGAAGACCAAAGCAAAGGGTATAATACTTCTTGTTAGAGAGCAGACTGAGCCTCAAAAGAGACAGGAAAACAGAGAACTATTAAATCTCACCTGATCTCATGTTAAGAAAGTGAATTTGAGCCGTGGGTCTTGGCTTTACTCAGATTTTGTCTGCTGGGAGCTGGTTGCAAGTCTTCAGTTTCTCTCTTGCTGCTGACCACTGGTAATGTCCTCCAGGTGCACCTCACTGGAGGGACGAGGAGCTTCCTCGAGACTGCAGCAGGAGGTGGGGTGTCTGTGTGCAGCCCGGCCAGTATGGTGCTGCAGAGGCCCTGCACAGGGTGAGTCCTTCCGAGAGGCTACGCCAGCCCGCTGTGTGACGCAGGGGGTCCCTCGATGCCCAGGAAGAGCCCAGACAGCGGGGTGAATGGCTGGAGGCAGCTCTGAGATTCCAGCTCTCAAACAGCCCCTCTACTTGTCACAGGAGCAGATCTCAAAGAAAACATGGCTCTTGTTGCTTATCCAGTGCCTGAAAGAGAGAAAATGGTGTTAAGATGCTCATCTCTTACCAGTCCTTTTCCTAGATTCAAGGGGCCCTTTGCTTAGCACTATCCCAGTTGCCTGCCCTCGCAGGGATGAGCATCCAAATTTAACTCCCCTTGCTTGCGACTCAGAGACATTGCCACTGTCAGTGCAACTCTGGACAATTCTGCACTGAGATCTGCCAGAGTCATTCACACTCTTTTATGGGCCTTCCTTTGGATTCTTCTGTGATTTCAGTAACAAAGTTGCAGATTTTTGCAGAAGTTTAAACTCTAGGACACTGCTCTGCTGGGCCACAGCAGTTTAAAGCTGCTAACACGTTGGGTCTTTACTGCTTTCCACCACACAGCCATGCCAGGAGCACAGGATCCGATCCAAAGCCCACCGAAAGCAGCGGAAATCTGTCTACTCTTGGAAATCACCCTACTGCTTTCAACAGCCCCTGGACCAAGCCGACTTCTCCTGACCCCTGGGCAGCTGAGGACATGCAAGACATAGCCCAGCCACCAGTAGGGAAGGAGCTCTTGTGGCTGCAGGATCTTAGTGGAAGTGGGAACTGGCTGCACCTGGGTGAGGATGTGAGTGTCCTGTGCACACAGTGGCACGGGAAAGGGAGCTGACAGGTAGCTTCCTTCTCTGCCAGACAGCCCTCTTAACTAGCTTGAACAACGTCCTCCCTGCTTTAAATCAGTGTCCCCTTGTCCACCACCGTAAAAATCAATTTTTGTATCTCCTGAGCTTTATGAGCTTGTTTCTTGTTTTCATCCATGTGATGAGTGCTTCCAGGAGTAGGTAAGATCGTTGCCTAAAATCTTTGTGCACTCATATATTGCCAACCTCATTTTTTTCCTGGGATCAGTATTTCAGATGGCGGTGACAGAGGCTGCAGGAAATGTAGAAATGGGTGAATTTTTCAAGCGAGCTTCTGTGGCGGCATCTAAATTCTTTCAGTAGTGAAGCAAGGGCTATGCAGCAAACGTGATGGACGCGCCCACCAGTGGGCTGCTCTTGGTCCGAGCTCCCAGGCCTCTCGCTAGAGCGTTTCCAACGGCCTCAAGGGCCACAAACAGTTGCAGGGTGCGGAGAACCGGCTGCGGAGAGCCCGGCCCCGGGCACCTGGGGGGAGAACGGCGCGGGGGCCACGGCGCCGGCTCTGCCCGGAGG